>NC_136520.1:65522432-65724932 GCF_053919585.1 Euprymna scolopes
TCCTGTTTACATAAACGTATCATTTTTATAAGAAGAATAATATACGCTTATACCTTTTCTTTCTCGAAGAGTTCTTCTATCTTCACTGCTGAGCTCGTGATGAAACATGAAATTACCAATACCATAACCAATTGTGACTTCTGTTCTTCCTTCTTTTGTGAAGCAACAGAACTTCACTTTATATTTTTAAAATATAAATTTATTTCAGCTGTTTCAAATGGTCTGCATTTTGTGTCTATATGCTTGTTCTTCACAGCCTCGCTTCCTGGCTTGAAGCACGTCTGTTCGCTTCCGTGATTAAACTCAAACACCACTCCTTTCTCTGTCCTTCCCGACCTCTTGACCTCTAGACTTCATCATTAAAAGCACACGTTTCTCGACGTGCGACATTTCCACGTATGCCTGTCCAAGGTCATTTTGTTTATTTAACTTAGCTAATTTATGTAAACAACTTCAGCTAAAACCCATTGCTACACTTTATTCTATCAACAATAAATAACTCCCAATATAAACTATTTTAAGAATATCATTGAATAGATAGACAGATAGACCGATAATAACTAATTTCACTTTTAACAATGTTATTATCTAACATTCGAATGGAGTAGTAATCCTTGAATAGAATGGAACAGATTATTTAAAGATTGTCCTCATTCAAGGTAAAAATCCAATATATATATATATATATATATATATATATATATATATATATATATATATATATATATATATATAGCTACTTCATTTACTCACATAAATTAATATACGAAAGTATAAAGTTATGCGTAAACTTTAGATATTTAATTCAACAGTGCTCAATACGTAGGTAGAGCTGGTTATTAAGTTATAAAATATATATGGCTACACTGAATATTCCGCATTTCATCCACTCTAGGATTCTTCAGGCTTATGCAAGAATTTTGTCGTTGTCTCGCGTTTTTATTTACGCACCTTCTATTGAGTTTTTAGTCAGCTTTCTATTATTCACCATACACTTCCTAATCAGCCAATGAGCAGGCACTTACAGGACAAAGGCATATTTGACCTCCGGTTGACCTGTTTCTTTGTGTGTGCTATTTAGCGTAGATATATAGTGTCTTGACCTGTTTTAAATCTAGAAAGAAACTTTGTATGCGTCGCTGTATGTCTGTAAGTTCGTTCCCTTTTTTTACAAAGTGGTCACCATTTATCAAGGCCCGGAAGCCACTCGGGGATAAGGGTTATTGCGTGTACGTTAATGTTGAGATTTGATAAAGTGTCTACTTAAGGGGGCGGTCCATCAGGAATTTGTTTATGTTGGACTTGAAGGCATCTAAGTTGTAGTCAGGTGGGAAACAGGTAGACGGAACAGAGTTTCACAGGCGTGCACTTCTAAGAAAGAAACTTTTTTCATGGAATCTACGTTTTTGTTTTAACAAAGATAAAGAGTGGGGAAAATTTTTGACAGTGGTTTCAGCTAGACATGTGGTCTTCGTGAAAGATCAGAGAGGAGAGACCAGGGGTCGGAGCTCAGACGAGCACCTGCCATGGAAGTAACTATAAAACAAAGACAATCTTGCAACGTCTCTCCTGTGGGAGAGAGGTTGCAGGGAAGAGAAAAGGGCATCCCCCACTAAGCCACGAAGCTTATTTTGTACTCTGTCAAGGCAGGATAGAGTGTTTTTAGCAGCGCCTGTCCAGATGTGGCAACAGTATTCCATCCTTGGACGTACTTGGCTTTTATATAGGTAGATTATATAAACAAAGAAAATTGCTCCAGGAAAATGCCTACTTCGGACCATTCTTGGATGTACTTGGGTTTTATATAAGTAGAGAATTGCATCAGCAGTGAGATTTTTTCTAGCGCGGTAGAAGGATCCTACCATTTTTCCAGCGACCTTGGCAATAGACTTGACGTACGTGTTCTATTTCAGGTCAGGAGTAAAGGTCAAGTCCAGAAGCTTATCAAAGCATGAATTCCTAGTCGAGAGTCATCCATTTCAATTGATGCCAGATGGGGATCAGAGCGTTGATGATGTAAAGATATTACTGACTCCATAACAGCTGGGCCGATTTTTTTTTTATTCCACACGAATGCAAGCTATGTGTCTGGAAGTGTTCTTAGATAGGTTTTGTATCGCAATACCTCTAATAATTATTAAAAATCGATAATCGAAAAAACATTAAAGATAGAGCATTCGATTTTGATTATAGCTCCGTTACATTTTCACTCCAAACAAAGCACCATTTTATTGTAGGGGGCTACTATCGGGGACATAAGCTGCGGTTTTTACACAGCCTAACATCACAATTGCATTTGAGAAGTTTCATCTCTGCACAATGTATAAAATCAACAGTAGGTTCTTTGATATAACAGGGGCGCGTTCGAAATGAATATTTCTGTTTAAAGCACAATTAAACAATAATACTTGATTTGTGCAGTTTAAGCTGTAATTCAAGTCATTATATCTCAAATAAAATTTTATATGATCAACTTTTGGTTCTCTAAAATGCAATGTAGATTACAATGTATTGCGGACTAAGTCACTCTGGGGAGGCGCGTGTAGCGTCATCCCGATGCACAACAAGTGCTCCCCAACTAGTAGAGACAATCACTCGATTTGATTGGAAAATGGGTAATGACAATAAAATCTGTTGATCTCCATTCAATTCTGGGAAACGTCGAGTTTCATTGCTAGTATGTGTTTATATTTTGATTTTCAGTATTTAAATTTAACCACTAAACTTATATATTGCTCTATTCTTAAATATTGAGCTTTTCCTTTTTGGCTAGGATTACCCTGAAAGTATTACTTCTAGTAATATCTATCAGGATTTTTCATCGGATTTTAATCTGTGTCTTATCTCGCTTATCTAGAAGCTCCCTCTCCCTGGTCGAGCTTTTCTATCCTTACCAAAGATTTTAGACTAGGAATATATACCTCTCTCTGCTAAAAATATCCGCATTCCCTCTAATTCGTCCTTCATCCACAAGCTTACACAGGCTATCAATAAATTCCTCATTAATATTAGATGGAAGGCATAACATTTTGATATGCGCTCCAACAAGCAGTATAAAAGCAAGATACAAGTCCCACACCCCGAATACTTTAGAAATGATCTCCCAGTTAATTCCAATAGAGAACTAAAACAAATCGAAAGAGCAGCCGCTAATTTCTATGGACTTAAAGTAGTCTCCCACCCTAAATTTAACACCCACTTAGAAGAGTTTGAAAAACTTATGCTGAACCTAGTTAAGAAGATTATATTAAAAAGCACCCAATTAACGCTATCACAAGTAAAATATACAAATTCACACAGAAAGTTAAGAAAAACCCAAACCTGTTTGTACCTGTAGCTTATGTATAAAGAATTGAATAAATCGTATAAAACTGTTCATTAAAATGAATTAGACATGATCAATATAGATGCCCTAAACATACTCCAACAAATGAACATCCACAATTTCACCGAAATCGTTACCCTGGGAACTCCAAGATTTACAATGAAGGACCATAAACAAAATTTTCCAAGACAGCCCCTCATTCAGATTAATCTGTCCCTCAAGCTCTGATTTAGGAATAGTTAGTAAGAAAATCTTAGACAGAATTATACCGCAGATAAAGGAGAAAGTAAAACTCCCCCTTTGACAATGCTCCCAAAACTGTCTTCAAATGGTTCCTCCAGCTCAAAGATAAAAAAGACTCAATCTTTATCATTTTCGATATATGTAATTATTACCAATCTATATCCCCAATACTTCTTAATAAAGCCCTAATTTTCGCTAAAAATAATTCCAATATAACAGATTTAGAAAGGAAGCTATCCTCTTAGCTAGGCGTTCTCTGATTGACTTTGATGGAAAGTACTGAACCAAGAAAGATACTCCATTTAATTTTTACATTTTAATGGGTACGATCGACTCCGCACAAGTTACGGATTTGGTTGGTTTTTACTTGTTAAGGGAGCTTAGCTTAGAATTTAAAAACCTACAGGGAGGACTATATAGAGATGATGCCCTCTTCATCACAAAAGATAGACCCAGACAATACAATAATATCGTAAAGAAATTACATGAATTCTTTAGAAACTATGACCTTTCTATTGAAGTTGATCCTAATAAGAATACATCCAATTTCCTGGACATATCCTTAAATCTAAATTCGGAAACCTACTCCCCTTACCATAAGCAATCAAATCATCCCAGATCTATTATCAACTCTATAGTACCATCCGTCTCAAATAGAATATCAAGCCTATCAGCCGACAAGAAAATATTTAGCCAAGTAGCAACTTTTTATAATAATGCCTTACGCAAGTCAGGATATACGGATAAGATAGAATAAATAGGAAACAAACTAAAAAAACAACAAGAATAAATCATGACCCCCCCCAAAAAAAATAATAACCCTATCTTATTTAAAGAAATTTGAAGAATAAAACATGTATAAATACATCTGAAGCCAAAACTGCATAACGGCTATGCACAAAAATAACTACCTAGATTTTCAAAATGCCTGACCACGCGTCACCTATCCGGCTTCATAAAAATCACGCAGTTAACAACATCACGTGGACTCTTCATCGAACTATCTTCCACTGCATCATGTCGAGGAAGAAGAGAAAAAAAAAGATTGATAAAGGAGTCTTACTCCGAAATATATTTCTTTAAAAGTAAACACCCGTTTATTTTATAAAAAAAATTCGCGTTGCAGTTTCGGCTTCAAATGTATTTATACATGTTTTATTCTTCAAATTTCACTCAACGCTTCTAACGGATATACACAAAAATAACTACCCATATATATATATACATATATATATATATATATATATATATGTATATATATATATATATATATATATATATATATATATATATATATATATATATGCGTGTGTGTGTGTATTTATTCCAGATAGGGGAATATCAAAAACGAAGAGTAATTGAATTTCAACAAAGGTATATGATAATGCTCAATCAAAGAGAGCAAATATATATATATATATATATATATATATATATATATATATATATATATATATATATATATATAAAGCAGACAGTATTAACAATTGTTTATTTGGATAATTTAAACGCGAAAAAAAAAAGAACAATTGGGACACTGAAATATTAAAGTTATTATTTCGAAATTATTATTTAACATGGGAAGAGTGGGGTGTAAAATAAACAAAAAACAAAGGAACAATTGGGACGCTGAAATATTAACGGTAGCAGATATATCAAAATTTGAATTTAACTATAATAAATATTATGATATCTGTTCAGTGCACATTTACCTATAAGTATGGTCAACCACTTATAATCCAGTAACTGTAATTTTCTTTTAAAAATAATCAATTATAATAAACAGAACCACTTATAGAAATCTATCTATATTCTTTTTTCATTTTAATATACTTTCATAGAAATGTTTCTGTTATGTCAAAAAAAAAACTATTTTCTTTTCGTCACAATTGTCACGCTCATACATGAATTCCATAGCTAATATAACATACTGACCCAAGGGGTCACGGGTAGTTTAGTATTATATATAAGTGAGCGTGTCTGTGTGTGTGTGTCTGTGTGTGTGTCTGTGTAGATTTTCCAACGCAATATCTCTGTCAATTTTCAGTTTATAGATTCGAAATTTGATATACAGGGTACGGAGATTTAGGAAAATCGATGTGATCTGTTTTTGGCCAGAAATTTGGTTGTTACGGGGTCAAAGTTCAATGATTTGACCTTTGAGAACTCTACTAAACTCCTCCGACAATTTTGGGTCTAAACACTTGAAATTTTAGATATAGGTTCCTTGTACATGGATCTAACTTGATTTGAGTCCAAAATAATAGGAATCAAATTTTAAAAAAATTACCGCATTTTTTTTTTTTTTGCTCAACATACACCTCCAACACCCGGGCAACGCCGGACTGAAATGCTAGTATACCTATAAAAGTGAAGTGTCTGTCTGTGTGTGTATATCTATGTAGATTTCCCTACGTAATAACTCTGTCAACTTTAAGTCTACAGACTCGAGATTTGATATACAGGGTACTGAGCTTTGGGAAAATCTTTGTAATCTGTTTTAGGCCAGAAATTTCGCTGTTGAGGGGTCAAAGTTAAACGATTTGACCGTTGAGAACTCTGCCAAACTCCTCCGACAATTTTGAGTACAAACACTTGAAATTTTAGATATAGGTTCCTTGGACATGGATCTAACTTAATAACTTGATTTGAGCCCAAAACAATCAATATTAATTGTTCATAATAGGAGTCAAATTTTAAAAAGATTTACCGCTTTTTTTTTATTTTTGCTTAACATACACCTCCAAACACCCGGGCAACGCCGGGCTGAAATGTTAGTATATCTATAAAAATGAAAATGTCTGTGTTTGTTTGTTTGTCTGTTTGTTTGTCTGTTTGTGTGTGTGAGTGCGTGTGTGTGTGTGTGTGTTTAATTTCCCTACCAAATAATTCTGTCAATTTTCGGTCTAGAGAATAGAAATTTGACATAAGGGGTATTGAGATTTGGGGAAAGCTTTTTAATCAGGTTTCAGCCAGAACATTTGCTTTCAAGGGGTCCAAATTCAACGATTTGACCTTAGAGAACTCTACCAAACTACTCCGCTAATTTTGGGTTTCAACACTTGAAATTCCAGATATAGGTTTCTTGGACATAGATCTAACTTTATAATTTGGTTTGAGCCCAAAACAGTAAATGTTAAGGGATCAAATTTGGGGTCAAAGTTTTAAAAAACATTTTACGTCTGCGGTCTCTACCAACTTTTCTCTATGGTAGTTTATCTAAGGTAGCCTTTTATATAGAAAGGCATTACCGTACATATTCACACATTTTAATATATACATATGCACATAAAGTTATGAACAGTGTATAGGGCACGAGCAAATCCGGGTGGAACTGTTAGTTATATATATATATATATTGAATAAATGCATTTACATAAAGAATTTTATATATATATATGTATATATATATATATATATATATATGTGTGTGTGTGTGTGTGTGTGTGTGTGTGTGTGTGTGTGTGTGTGTGTGTGTGTAGTGTTGGGACGCTTAATCGGTATCGGAATCGAAAAAATTGATGCATATTTTCCGATGCCAAAACGATTCTTTTATTTGTCTTCTTTTATTTTATTTTGTTTAAATAAAATCTTCCATTCCTGGTAATAATGATATAGTAATAAATATTTATTGATTTTAAATTACCAGTAAACCTAAGATCGATAAATCACTCTCCACACGTGTATTTGTACGTTTACGAAAATAGCTACATATTTAACATGTATTTTTATGAAAATCGGGGAAATAACAATACTACAGTTAAATAATTAGATATTTTTTTAATAAATCGGAACTGGTAATTGTATCGGATTCGGAAATTTAGTTCAGAATTGGTAATTGTATCGGAATCGGGAAAAACTTGGAATCGTCCCATCGCTATATATAGGTTGTATCGATTGGTTTCCTAGATGTAAATACATTGAAACTTGCGCGATTATTAAAGAGTGTCAATTTATTAAATACGCTAACATAAAGCAACTTAGTTAATTTTAAGGTAACAACCATCCCCTAGTTACCCTCCAACTCCATCTAAAACGTCCACTGCTTATAACAAACTAATCGAGCGGCAACACATTTTGACCACAATTTTAATAAGGTAAGTGTACGTTATATACTTAATAGTTCAACATCCGAAAACGTTTAACTAAAATAGTCATGCACGCATTTAATTGCAATTTTGATAAGTAATTACAGGAATTATTATCGAATAACAACGCTATATTAGGAAACCAACCACATAATTAACCCCAAATGGTAACTTAACACTCTAACCTGGAAACTATATGAACGGAACACTCCATGAAGATGAATAAATATTCATTGAGATTGTCGGACTGACTTCCTCATCTTGGTTGTTATAGTCATAACGTTTCGGCTGTTTTGCCCTCCGGCCTTCATCATTTTTTTTTTTTTTTTTTTTTGTAGCGAACTGGGGAAAACGTTTGTTAGGAGTCTCGAACCCAATCCTTTATTATTATTATTATGGGGGTATCGTGTTCGGACTCCAGCTAGGCTCTGGGACATAGTTGCTGATTATCTGTTTGGAATGTTACTTTTCGCTGCCTTCGTTCAGGATTGAACTCAGCACCTTTGGGTAACTGTGAACATTGATACAACGTCCAGGACCACTCGGCTATATGTCACGAGGACATGAATAAATATATTATATTTATGGATCCATTTACACGTCGAAAGTCGAAAGATCCAACCCCTAGAACAAACATATTAACCTATCAAATATATGCATATTATAGTATTAGAGAAAGAATTAACTACCCAAATAAAAATTAAAAATTACAACCATCGAAAATAAGTTTATATATATATATATATATATATATATATATATATGTATATATATATATATATATATATATATATATATATATATATATATATATATATATAAACACCTCTGCCACGATAATTATGACTGTATAGGGACAAATATATCTACCAATACGCCATATTTATTTAAATCTTATTAATAGACTCATATATTCATTTAAAATAACTACAAACCCGACCATAAGAATATATATTATATATAAACAAACAAATAAGTTAAATAAATAAGGAACCTGAAAAACTAAAAAAAAAAAAAATAAATGAAGAATAAAAAATAGCGAAAAATAAAAAAGTAAATTAATATATAAAAAATAAAAATAAATTAATTAAAAAAAAATAAATAAAAAGCAAGTAAAGTAGCCGCCAGACTACTAGAATTCTAACACCTCCAACCTATCAACAGCTTAATCAAATGAAACCGCACTTCCCTCCCCCGTCACCCCTACTCTGAAAACTAGAAAACGTAAAATAAATATACGGTTACAAAACGAGAGATAAAAAATAAATTAATTAACTAATAAAAAAGTAACAATTGTCAAAAGGAAATTAAAGTCGCCACTAATAAAACGACCTAAGATCTAGGAAATTTTAAATCAAGGGCAATAAATAACCGCCAAGCTAAACTCATCACCTAACCCCTCCCTATTAATGACAGCTTAAACACAGAAAACAGAATTCCACCTTCTTCTCACCACACCTCCAAAAAAACCTTACTGCTCACATTCATAAAGTACACACCCCAACTTTCCCCGAAATGTGGATCCCACCCAAATATATTATAAAACTAATGTAATCTTGACACCCGTTTGAATATCGACTCTGTTTTCGTCTGATAAAGTGTTATCCCTGAATTGGGACTCCACTGAAACACGCACACACACACACACACACACAGTCACACGCACACACACACACACACACACACACACACACACACACACATATATATATATATATATATATATATATATATATATATATATATGTATATAACTTATATTGAAGGAGATAAAACTTGAAAAAAAGAATACGAGAAAAGGAAAATATATCTCGCATATAAAAAAAATATACGGGGGGAAAGGAAACATTTGTATATCTTATGTAGAAAATATACACATACACACACTCACACACACACACACACACACACATATATATATATATATATATATATATATATATATATATATATATATATATATATATGGAGATACATATATACACATACAATTATGGTATATTCTTATGTCAGCCAAAATGTCTAATATATTATCGAACCCGTTCTCTTCTGCAAAGAGAGAGCCTTAGTCGTGCGTTTTTGTTTTTACCAAAGAGGAGACGAATAGGTTTTCGTGATCGAACGATATTTTTCAGGAATTAAATCTTATTTCAGTCACGTAAATCTCTTCGAGTTAAGATTTGCCCAATTTATAGTAGTGATTTGAAAAAATAAATAAATCGATACAGTTTAAATTTCGAAACTCGATTGGCGCCCGGGTCGTTAAATACGCTTAAATATTATTAATTTATCCAGATTCCGTATATATGATTATAGAATTTATTCGCCGTCCATTATTTTATATATTATTATACCAATGTATAGTCATGATTTCAATAGTAAAAATGAATAGATTATTAAACGTCCCACAAAAATTGCAATCATTTGCACTGCCTCACGTCGCCTTGTGAGTTTTCGTCTCTAAGAAGATACATTTTGAAAAAAAATCGAGGCAGACAGACAGGCATACTAAGTTTTAGATATGGGATTTTAACATGTGTATTGACAGTTATTTATATACCTATAAACATTAGTGTGTCATATGTATGGAATCATCAGTGTAGGGAGTGATAATTACTGCTGGTCAGAAGATTCGGACCAAGTCATTAAGAAATCCTCAATTTTATACCTACAAACACTGGTGGCTCATATTTACACAATTATCAGTGCAGGGAGCTGTAATTACTGCTGGTCGTAAGATTCGAACCAAGTCATTAAATAGCCCTTTACTTTGTAGGCTAGCTTTTTACCTTAAGGTTACCGACAATTAACGCAAGAATTGAGGAGACTCGGGTGCCTATAATGCCATATATATATATATATATATATACACACACACACACACACACACACACACACACACACATATATATATATATATATATATATATATATATATATATATATATATATGTACGAAACTCACTTCCTGTTTGTATTTTCTTTGGCGAAGAATTATAATTTGAATAGAATATTGAAAGGTAAATACTTCTGCTCAGAAGAGTAAAAAGGCCAGAATTATACATGTATTATGTATTTTGTATAATTTTATCCCTTCTCCTCTTCTGATGAGAAGCATTTAGCTTCGATATGTCATGACCTCAAGAGTTTCTCTTAAATTTACTCTTAAATTTTCCTTATTGTTCTGAAGATATAACAAAGTTATATGTAACTTTTTATTCCTCATCTTTTATTGAATATTTTGTTCCTCTTAATAGTGTTGAGTTCTTCCCATCTAGATATGTTTTGCTTTGTTAAAGATTTACTCTTTGATTACATAATCATAATTATATAAATATATATACATATGTGTGTGTGCATATAAATATAAATATATATATATATATATACATTTTATTTATTTCATATATATACTAGCGGGGTACCGGGCGTAGCCCGGTTGTTTGGAGATGTGTGCGTAAGGGGGGGCTAAAATAATGAATAAGCGAAGAAATAACCCTCTTTAAATATCAAAATAAAAATAAAACACAGAGCAAGGCGAAAAGTGAAAAAAAAAACGAAATGAAGCGAAATTCCCTTCGATTTTTTTTGTCAACTACAGCGAAATAAGAAATGACATAAAAACCTTCCATTCGCTTAAATCCAATGGTGCGTTTCACCCAGTCCATTTCAGTTTTGTTAATCAACTCCAATGGTGCGTTTTACCCAGTAGAAAACAAACATAGAACGTAAAGGAACGTTAAAATGCCATTCCAATTTTTTTAAGCAATTACGAACCCAAACTATAGGAATCCACGATTATCGAGGAAGTGTAGAGGTAATAGGCCTATAACACACCTCAGATAATGTGCTGCAGTTTGTGCATATTACATTTGCATGAAATGCCTTGATTTTCAATCCTATTAAGGTCAAAATCAAAGGGGAAAAATGAGTTCTTTTATATATATATATATATATATATATATATATATATAGAGAGAGAGAGAGAGAGAGAGAGAGAGAGAATAGATAGATAGATGAAGATAGAAGAGAAGAAGAAGAAGAGATATACACATTTATTTTTATTTTTTATTTTAAGGAATTAACAAAAGTAACTCGTCGTTGCAATTCCCATTCTGTCTCTCTCTTTCTCCCTCCCTCCCTCTCTCTCTCTTTCTCTCTCTCTCTCTCTCTCTCTCTCTCTCTCTCGCTGTCTGTCTATGAGATGACTGACCAATTTTTATGAGGTTCACTGTTTGTGAATTTCCAAAATGCAATCTGGACGTGACAGACGATACGCAATAAAATTCTGTTTTAAACTTTGAAAAAATATCGCAGAACGTCTGGGATGTTTCAGCTTTTTATTTTCGACCATCTTGCATGAATCCAGCATCAGTTTTTGAGTGGCATAAGCGATTCAAGGAAGGCAGGGAGTCTATGAAGGATAATGAGAGGTGTAAGAGGAATAAGAAAGTATGATGACCAGTTTTAATTGGACAAATAAAGAATTTTATGGCCATGAGAAGCATCGTGTGTCTATAGGGATAATAAGTGCACAGTTTGATGTCATTGTGGAAACTGCACACACGACTATTCGCGAGAAACTGAAGAGGCAGGAGATTTGCGCGAAGTTTGTCCAAATGCACCAGTCCACAACTCTATCCTTGTCACAGACAATTTGATAAAGATGGGCATTAAGACAGTTCCACACGCTCACACAAGAGGAGTTCCATGGAACCTTCCAGAAGTTGTTAGAACGGCATAACAAGTGTATTGCAGCCGGAGGAGATTACTTCGAAAGGTACTAGAGTTTTAAGTGTCCTATGGATAAAAGTTTCCATGCGAAAAAATGTCTGGAACTTATTACCCGCATCTCGCATATATATATATATATATATATATATATATATATATATATATATATATATATATATATATATATATTACTTATATATATATATATATATATATATATGTATGTATGTATACTGGAAGTTCAGCCCGGCTTCGCTCGGACCTTATGTACTGTTCATAACGTTATATGCATATGTATATATATATATATATATATATATATATATATATATATATATATATATATATATATATATATTAAAAAAGTTTGACTCAAGTCAAAGTAACCTACATCTAAAATTTCAAGTGTTAAGACGCCAAATTGGCGGAGGAGTGTAGTTGAGTCTGCAAAGGTTATCAATTTCAATTATGACTTTGTGGCAGCAAAATGTTCGCCAAAAATCTGATTATAAAGCTTGCTGTATGTGTGAATACCCTTTATGTACCTATTTACAATGCTTCCCAACGGGGCAGAGTTAGACACTAGGGTCGTTTTTTAACGTGGAGAAAAGGTACAAAAATAAAAATTGTCTCAGTCCTGAAGGATTTCTCCTCCACCGAAAGAGAACGAGAAATGGAAGTGCCGCATCTGAAGAACAGATACTACACTTTGATCTTGAAGTAAAAATTTGAAATGTTTAGACCCAAAATGGCTGAAAAGATTGTTAGAGACTGGAAAGGTCAAATCTTTTCAATTTTGACCCTTTGACAGCCAAATTTTCCGCCAAAAAATGATTAAAAGCTTTTCCTATATCTGAATACACTTTATTTAAATGGCAAATTTTTAGACCAAAAACTAGCTGAGTAATTTGGTAGAGACCGTAGAGGTCAATTTTTTTTTAATTTTTAACCCTTGTTCATTGTTTGGGGCTCAAATCAAATTATCCATGTCCAAATAACCTACATCTAAAATTTCAAATATTTAGGCCCAAAATTGGAGTTTGGTAAGGTTTTACAAGGTAAAATTGTTGAACTTTGACTCCTTTGGCAGCCAAATTTCTGACCGAAAACCGATTTAAAAGATTTTCCCAAATTTCAATATGTCAAATCTTGAGTCTGTAGACTGAAAATTGACAGAGTAGTTTGGTAGGGAAATGTACACACACAGACACACACACACAGAAAATTTCATTTATATATATATATATATATATATATATATATATATATATATATATATATATATATATATATATGAATGCAATCCGATTAACTTTTATATATTTTAATTATTAATTAAGTTTCAAGTTTAAAGTGAAGTAAAGTCGGCATTGCCCGGTCAATATCTAACAGCCCGGTTATACATCGTAATTATAAATCATTCGGTTATACATCGTAATTATAAATCCTATCTTATAACAAGACATACACACATTCCTCGCAGCAACAACAAAATAATATGATTATGCACAGCTGCAATAATCCCATTTTCACAACAGACATAGATGGATGGGAAACAACATCCCTCGATGAACCAGCTGCTCCAGTATGTATCTTTCGTTCATATTGTTGTGATATTTTCTCCTTTGACTAAAAAAAATCGCCTTACAGCATAATGCCGATCACATTTCCAATAACTTTTTGCGTTGACATAGTATTCGATAGATACAGGCAATTAGATGTTCCATGCATATAATAAAAACCAACTTACTTTGTTTTATTTTTTATAATTTAGGGGGAGTATTCATTCTTTCTGAGGACTGTTATCCCCATCTTTATAGTCAACTCATTCTCTGGCCTTCTCCGGGTGATTAATCGCGACGGGATAGAAATGATGAGTTTTGTAACGTTTCCCCAGAAATTATTGCCTTCCATAGTTGTTGTCTCATCATGTTTTTGGTCAACTAATCCTCCGACCTGCTTGAATATGACTGAAACAGCTATCTTCGGACAAGGCTCCTATGGAATCGTAGAGACTAAACGCCTCTATTCACTCTGGGGTCCGTGGTGCTGAAGAAGGCCAAAGGATGAAACGTGGTGAAACAAGAATCACAAGGATGAAGGTGAGAATAATAAATATGTAATAAATAGATTGGTAATAAATAGATACGTAATAAATAAATAGGTAATCAATAGATAGGTAATAAATAATTAGGTAATAAGTAGATAGGTAATAAATAGATAGGTAATAAATAAATAGGTAATAAATAGATAGCTAATAAACAGATAGGTAATAAATATATAGGTAATAAATAAATAGGTAATAACTGAATAGGTAATAAACATATAGGTAATAAATATATAGGAAATAAATACACAAGTACTAAATAAATAGATTGTAAATAGATAGGAAATAAATAGATACGTAATAAATAAATAGGTAATCAATAGATACGTAATAAATAAATAAGTAATCAATAGATAGGTAATAAATAAATAGGTAATAAATAGATAGGTAAAAATAATTAGGTAATAAATAGATAGGTAAGACATAGATAGGTAATAAATAGGTAATAAATAAAAACAACATAAAATAGATAGGTAATACGCAGTTAGGTAATAATTTGATAGGTCATAAATATATAGGTAATAAATAAAATGGTTATAAATAAATATGTAATAAAAAATATGTAATAAATAGATTTGTAATACATAAATATGTAATAAAGAGATACGTATTAAGTAGATAGGTAATACATTAATAGGTAATAAACATAATAGATAATAAATAGATAGGTAATAAATAGGTAATAAATAGATAGGTAATATACAGATAGGTAATAAACAGATAGGTAATAAATAATACGTAATAAGTAGATAGGTAATAAATAGATAGGTAATAAATAAATAGGTAATAAATAGATAGCTAATAAACAGATAGGGAATAAATATATAGGTAATAAATAAATAGGTAATAACTGAATAGGCAATAAACATATAGGTAATAAATATATAGGAAATAAATACACAAGTACTAAATAAATAGGTTATAAATAGATAGGTAATAAATAGATAGGAAATAAATAGATAGGTAATAAATAAATATGCAATAAATAAATAGGTAATAAATAGATAGGTAATAAATAAATATGTAATAAATAAATAGGTAATAAATAGATAGGTGATAAATAAATATGTAATAAATAAATAGGTAATAAATCGATCGGAAATAAATAGATAGGTAATAAATAAAAAGGTAATAAATAAATAGATGATTATTAGATAAGTCATAAATAGGTAATAAAAAAGGCAATAATTGAATAGGTAATAAATAGATACGTAATAAATAAATAGGTAATAAATAAATAGGTAATGAATAGATTAGTAACTAATAGATCAGTAATAAATAGATAGATAATAAAACGATAGATAATACATAGATAGGTAATAAAAAATAGGTAATAAATAGGTAGGTAATAAATATATAGGTAATAAATAAATAGGTAATAAATGAATAGATAATAAACAGATAGGTAATAAATATATAGGTAATAAATACATAAGTAATAAATAAATAGGTAATAAATAGATAGGTAATAAATAGATAGGTAATAAATAGATAGGTAATAAATAGATAGGTAATAGATAGGTAATAAATAGATAGGTAATAAATAAATAGGTAATAAATAGAAAGGTAATAAATAGATAGGTAATAAATAGATAGGTAATAAATCAAAAGGTAATAAATAGATAGGTAATAAAAAGTTCGATATAAATTAGATAGGTAATAAATAGATAGGTTATAAATAGATTGCTGATAAATAAATGCGCAATAAATAAATAGGTAATATATAAATAGGTAGTAAATAGATAGGTAATAAATAAATAGGTTGTTAAGTTTTTAGATATATTGTGTTAAACAAAGATGGCGGCGTAGTTAAGATCAGTAACCAAGATGGTGACAAAGAATCAAATGCGGTCCGTGGCGTAGTTAACCTCTTAAGTTCTGATATATTATGTTGAACACAGATAGCGGCGTAGCCCAGATCAGTCAGTAACCAAGATGGCGGCGTAGTTCAGATCAGTAACCAAGGTGGTGGCGAAGAATTAAATGCGGTGAGTGACATAGCAAACGGCGAACTGATTGAATCCAAAATTCGACAATTTTTATAATAATTTTGCGACGTTTTCATTGGTTGTTTAGTACAGCCGTTGGTTATAAAAATGATTGGCGAAACCATTCGTCTCATACCCCCATCAAAAATATTTTACATAGGTAATAACTAAATTAATAGGTAAAAATAGATATGTAAAAATAGATAGGTAATAAATAAAAAGGTAATAAATAGGAAATAAATAGATAGATAATAAATAGAAAGGTAAAAAATAAATAGTAAAAAATATATAGGTAAATAAATAGGTAATAATAAAATAGGTAATATATAGATAAGCAATAAATAAATAGGTAATAAATAACTAGTTAAAAAATAGGTAATAAATAAATAGGTAATAAATAAAGAGGTAATAAATAAAAAAGTAATGAATAAATAGGTAAAAAATAAATATATAATCAATAAATAGCTCATAAATAAAAAGGTAAGAAATAAATAGATAATAAATAGATAAATATTACATAGGAAATAAATAGATAGGTCATAAATAGATACCTAATACATAAATAGATAATAAATAGACATATAATAAATAGATATGTAATAAATAGTATACAATAAATAGATATGTAATAAACAAATAGGTAATTAATAGATAGGTAATAAATAGGTAGGTAATAAATAGATAGGTAATAAATTAATAGGTAAAAAATAGACAGGTAATACATCAGTAGGTAATAAATAGATAGGAAATAAATATACATGTAATAAATAAGTTATAAATGAATAGGTAATAAAAAGATAGGTATAAATAAATAGGTAATAAATAAGTAATAAATAGATAGACATAAATTAAAGAGGTAAAAATATAAGGTAATAAATAAATAGGTAATAAATACATACGTAATTAATAAATAGGTAATAAATAAAAGGTAATTAATAAAGAACTAATAGATAAATAGGTAATATATAAATATGTAATAATTAGATAGGTAATAAATGAATAGATAATAAACAAATAGCTGATAAATTGACATGTAATAAATAAATAGGTAATAAATAGGTAGGTAATTAGTAAACAGGTAATAAATACGTAGGTAATAAATAAATAGGTAATAAGGAGATATGTAATAAATATATAGGTAATAAATAAACAGGTAAAAATACGTAGGTAATAAATAAATAGGTAATAAAGAGATGAGTAATAAATAGATAGGTAATAAATTAATAGGTATTATATAGATAGGTAAAAAATTGATAGTTAATAAATAAGTATGTAATAAATAAATAGGTAATAAATAGATAAGTAATAAATAAATAGGGTATAAATAAATAGTTAGTAAATAAAGAGTTAGTAAATAGATAGGTAATGAATAAATAGGTGATAAATAAATAGCTAATAAAATGATAGGTAATAAATAGTTAGGTAATAAATAAATAGGTTATAAATAGATGTGTAATAAATAAATAGGTAATAAATATTTAGGTTATTAATAGGTAATTAATTGATAGGTAATATATAGACAGGCAATACGTAAATAGGTAATAAATAAATAGATAATAAATAGCTAATTAATAAATAGGTAATAAATAGTAGGTAATAAATAAATAGGTAATAAATAGTAGGTAATAAATAAATAGGTAATAAATAGGTAATAAATAAATAGGCAATCAAACTATAGGTAATAAATAAATTGGTAATTAACAAATAGCTAAGAAATATATAGGTAGTAAATAGTAGGTAATAAATATATAGATAATAAATAGGTAATTAATTAATAGGTAATATATAGATAGGTAATACATAAATAGGTAATAAATAAATAGGTAATAAATGAATATGCAATAAATAAATAGGTAATAAATAAATAGGTAATAAATAGTAGGTAATAAATAAATAAATAGGTAATAAATAAATAGATGTATGTAACAGAGATTTAGTTATTTGGTAAATTTCCAAGTGTATGGAAGCAATTGTCTGTTTGGTGCAGTGCATATCGTCGTCAATTACTAACAGCAGTGTTTTGGGTTCGAGCTCTACAATTTTTTTGTTGTTTTGTTACATTCCGATATTCTGGACTTTTTAAATGTTACGTAATAATTATAAAAGAACACTTTTATATAAAAAAAATACGGAAAAATGTTTTTGCTGTACATAACGAAAATGTCATATTCCAAATATATAGGATATATTATATATCGGCTTATTTGTTACATTCCAATAATCATGTAAATAGATCCAGTAATGGAATTTTGTATTGATGAATTCATTCATAAACTATTTAACCGATCATTATGAATTTTAATTAGGTGTATATGTCTTTATATTTGTATGTATTTGATTCGCTCCTAAATTAATTAACTGATCATTATTAATTTTAATTATGAGTATATGATTATATATTTCTGTGCATTGGATTCACTCCTAAACTAATTAACCGATCATTATTAATTCTATTTATTTATATATGTCTGTATATTTGTATATATTGGATTCACTCCTAAACTAATGAACAGATCATTATTAATTTTATTTATTTATATATGTCTATATATTTGTATATATCGGATTAACTCCTAAACTAATGAACAGATCATTATTAATTTAAGGATGTGTATATGATTATGTCACTATTCACCCAAGTACAAACGTTTCAAAAGGCTAATCGTAACCCTCCACTGAACTTCTCTCTTCACGCAACGCAGTGACTGACCCCAGCTACAGGGCTCGATTGTTGCCATCTCTACCGGAGACTTTTTTCCACTGCTCGACTTATTTCGTCCAGTATACCATTTATTTCAAGACTATGCCAATATAGCGGAAACGTTCGAAAACATTACATATGGGATATTTATCAACATGATGAATATCCCATATGTACTTTTTTCGAAAGTTTTCACACAAACGCCGTTATACTCAGTACTTTGAATCAAAATTTAACATTTCGACACGAAAACATAAAAAGAATTAAACATAAGCTTTCTATCGTGTATATATATATATATATATATATATATATATATATATATATATATATATTACTGAACATTCTCACGATTATTTTAAAATGACCTGGTTCACTCTCTCTCTCTCTCTCTCTCTCTCTCTCTTTATATATATAAACATATATATATATATATATATATATATATATACACATATATATATTACTGAACACTCTCACGATTATTTTAAAATGACCTGGTCCTCTCTCTCTCTCTCTCTCTCTCTCTCTCTCTCTCTCTCTTTATATATACATATATATACATATATATATACATATATATGTGTAATACATTGTGTATATATGTATATATATATAAAGAGAGAGAGAGAACCAGGTCATTTTAAAATAATCGTGAGAGAGTTCAGTAATATACATATTTATTATATAAATGAGCAAACAGTTAATAAAATATGTTAAAAGAACACTTTGAAATGAGTTAAAAACATATTTAATCTGAAAAGGAAACACTAGATAAATGGATAGTCCTTAATCCACGGAGTTTCGAAGAAATACTTTCCTTCTCATCAGAGGGTAGGAATTAACAAAATGCGGGATCGGATTTTACATGCAGAAGTATTTGATGAAACAACAAGTAAGTCAAAGATCTTACTTGAAAACAGAAAAAGTGAAGCAGAGGGAATATGGTGAAGAAAAAGATGATTACAAATGAATGGATAGTCTGGTGGAAGATAAAAAATCCAGTGACGGTAAAATCCAAATGTAAAACTTCAAGAAAGTTAAAAGAATTTATAAAGTTAAAAGAATATTATAAGCTCTACAAGTTAAAAGAATAAGCTCTATTTCCTATTTGGTTTTATCGAGCTTTTACAACTGGCTGAGATAATTTTATAAATATTAATTCTTTAATATTTATAATATACTTTAATTTTACCATCTTGGATCATTTTGGTAAATTTAATTGTAATTATATATATATATATATATATATATATATATATATATATATATGTATTATGTTTTGAAAATATATGTATAGCAATTAAGCTACACGGAATTTTCCGCGTTTCATTCTCATGAGGAAAAAGAAACAGGTGAATTAGGAGTCAGTTGGACTTTTGCCTAATAAAAACGCGCTCATTCGCTACGATAAACGGGTCTGTGAATAGCAAAGAACCTTATTGGCTGACTAACATATCAAGTATAACGAAAACATATAAAAACACCAAGTAACGTTTATTCCGTGCAACAGCCTGACGAATCCTCACAAGGATAAAACGTGGAAAATTCTGTGTGGTTTAATTGCCATATACATTTTCGAAACTTACTATTTAGATCTACTTACGAAGTGTTTTCAATAAGTTTCCAGATTTTTTTGTAAAGGCATTTAAAATTGTCGTAGACTCTTGAAAATTCAGTATTTTATTGCTATATCTACTATAAGATGACTGACTAATTTTAAAAGTTCAGATTTAAATGAACAGCTAAAGCAGGAATTGGAATACACCCTACTAAAGCCCGATTGTCACAACTGGTGAATTTCAAAAATGCAATCGGGGTGTGAGAACACTTTAGATGAACGATATGCAATAAAATTAAACTTGGAAAAATGCTACATAAACGTATAGAATTCTTCTATCTGCGTATGAACCATCTTGCATGAATTAAGCATCAGTTTTAAAGTGGTCTAAGAGATTCATAGAAAGCAGGGAGTCTTTAAGGGATGATAACAGGTGTACGCGAGTAATGAAGTCAGAACACCAGAGTTTATTTTCCAAATAAATATTTCATGGCTAAGGACCGTCGTGTGTCTATAGAGGCAATAAGTGTACAGTTTGATGTCAGTGTGGGAACTGTTCACACAATTATTCGCAAAGAACTGAAGATGCAGAAGATTTGCATGAAGTTTTTTTTTCCCCCAGGCGTGCTCAGAGAAGAAGAAATAGATTGGCATTGTCATAGCAGCAGGGAAATGATCGAGCTTATCAATTCAGATATCGCAGTTAGACCTTGCTCCCTGTGACTTTTGGTTATTCCCTAAGCTCAAGGAAAACTTAAGAGGCTATCATTATGAGAGAATTGAGGTGATGAAAGAGGCTGTGACGAGGGTTATAGACACGCTCACACAAGATTGCTTCCATAGGGTATTCCAGAAGTTGTTAGCACAGTACAACAAGTGCATTGCATCCGGAGGAGATTACTTCGAAGGGGAATAGAGTTTCATGCGTGTACTATCAATAAGTACCCATACAAAAAAAATCTGGAAACTTTTTCAAAGCAAATACTCATGCACAAAATTGTACATAGATATATGAAATAAGAGGATAATATATACATGTGTGTGTGTTTATTGAAAAACGTAAAAAAAAAAGTGTGAAATAATCACGTTTGAATGCAGAAGGCAACAAGATGGTTTGAATTAATTCAAGCTTGATATAAATTTTTATTTAATTAGTAAAAATTATTTTTGCGTCTGCAAATTAACGCCTTCGTCTCGAAAATAAAATGAACGAAAAAAAAACTCATTAGAAGAAGAAGAAGAAGAAGAAGAAGAAGGAGGAGGAGGAGGAGGAGGAGAAGGAGGAGGAGAAAAATAAGAGGAAGGTGGAGTAGTAAAAACATAAGATAAGAAGAAAGGAATAGATAAAAAAGAAGAATCTTATAAAGAAGAAGAAGAAAAAGAACAAGAATGTTACAAATAATAATAATAATAATAAGAAGAAGAAGAAGAAGAAGAAGAAGAAGAAATATTAATAATTATTATTACAAATAAAAATGTTATTACTGCCCAGGGTAAGCACTCCAGCAGCTGCTTGTGAAAAAAAAAAACATCTCAAATTTACTTGGTTCAATTCTATTCACACTTGGCTGAAATCTTTTAAAATTGGATCTTGTGAAGCTGTTTCGAATATTGCGGCCATATTGCACAAAGTCGCTCTGGGCATTGTTTTTAGCTTCAGGGTGTTTCTTTTAAAACTGGAAAAAAAAGCCAGCTTTTGACTAATGAGTCACTAGGTATTAGGGGCAAAAGCCATTCATGGATAATGGGTAAGTTCGTGAATCTCTGCCCTAATCGAGGCTTCCTGACAAAATGTAGAAACGTATCTGTAATTTGATTGGCCCAAACGTTTCTATCTCACAGATGCCATGTTGCTAGTCTCAGTCTTTTTTTATAAATATTATTATGAAATGTTTTCTTCGGAATTGTCTGATCTATTTCCTGCTTTTACTAAGTAAGGTGTTGCAGAGAACTTAGGAAATCATGTCCCACTAGACCGCGAAGTCGATTTTCTACTTTTAAAGACATGAAAGAATGCAAAAAAAGGGGGTTATGAGTGTCTGGTGAGACAACACCGTCATGATCGGTGATGGTATAATTGGGTAGAAATGAATTATTTCAAAGGACACACCAACACATACACATACACACACACACTCTCTCTCTCTCCCTCTCTCTCTCTCTCTCTATAAATATATATATATATATGCATTTCAGCCCGGTGTTGCTCGGGTGTTTGGATGTGTGTGTTGTGCAAAAAATAAAAAAAGGTGGTAGTAGGAAGGAAGGCTCGAACCCGTACCGCGAAGGAGGAACAGAACGGGAAAAAAACTTACGTCTTTGCAGTTACGACCACAACAAAACCGGAAGGACTTAGGTTTAAATTAAGGCTAGAACATTCGAAAGGATAGGATATCTTCCAAAAATATCGGCGAAAAAAGCGACCCCCGCCCCTGAGTAATTTGGTAGAGACCGCAGACTTCAAATTTGGTTTTAATTTTGACCCCAATTATGACTCCTTAATATTTATCGTTTTGGGGTCTAATTACCTTATTAAGTTAGATCCATGTCCAAGCAACCTATATCTAAAAGTTCAAGCGTTTAGACCCAAAATTGTCGGAGGAGTTTGGTAGAGTTCTCAAAGCTCAAATCGTTGAACTTTGACCCATTAACAGCCAAATTTCTGGCCGAAAACCGATCACATATATGTTCCCATTCCCTGTATATCAAATTTCGAGTCTGTAGACTAAAAATTGACAGAGTTATTGAATAGGGAAATGTACACAGACATACACACAGACACATTCACTTTTATAGATATATAGACTAGCATTTCAGCCTGGCGTTGCCCATGTGTTTGGATGTGTCTATTGAGCAAACAAAAAAAAAAGTGGTAGTAGGATGGCAGGCTCGAACCCGTACCGCGAAGGAGGAAAAGAACGGGGGAGAAACCTGACGTCTATGCTGTTACGACCACCGCCAAACCGGAAATGATATTTCTTAAAATCAAGACTAGACAATTGAAAGGAGAGGATGACTTTCAAAAATTTCGACGAAAAAGTGACCCCCCCCCCCGTAAAAGGTTCCCAGTTCAAGGTGAAGATATAAATGTTTTTAGCCAATTTTTCGATATTTGTCGTCTGAAAGGTCGGACTTTAAAAGAATACTAAACTGTGGTAAAATCCGTCGCCTGTGTCAAAAGTTTTAGGCACACATGAAAACATACATACATACACACATACATTTATATATTGGTAACTAAAAATTTTCGACCCAAACGGATTAAAAAGCTTGCCCTATCTCTGAATACCATTTATGTAAAATTTCAAATGTTTAGACTAGAAATTGTCTGAGTAATTTAGTAGAGATCGCAGAGGTCAATTTTTTTTTATTTTGACCCCTATTATGACCCCTTAAAATTTATTGTTTTTGGCTCAAATAAAGTTATTAAGTTAGATCCATGTCCAAGGAACCTATATCTATAATTTCAAGTGTTTAGACCCCAAATTGCCGGAGGAGTTTGGTAGAGTTCTCAAAAATCAAATCGTTGAACTTTGACCCTTAACAGCCAAATTTCTGGCCGACAACCGATTTCGAAGATTTTTCCAAATCTCAGTACCGTGTATATTAAATTTCGAGTCTGTAGATTAAAAATTGACAGAGGTATTGCGTAGGGAAATTTACAGAGACAGACAGACACTTTCACACAGATACATACCGGCGAAAATAGTGACACCCCCCTCCTGTAGAAAGGTACCTAGTTGAAGGGGAAGATATTAATGTTTTAAGTCAATTTTTCGATATTTATCGTATGAAAGGTCGAACTTTAAAACGATACTGATCTTGGTAAAATCCATCGCCTCTATTGAAAGTTTAAGGCAGACATGCAAACAGATATACATACATACATTTATATATTGGTAACTAAAAAATTTCGACCCAAACTTATGAAAAGGCTTGCCCTATCTCTGAATACTCTTTATGTAAAATTTCAAATATTTAGACCAGAAACTGTCTGAGTAATTTGGAAGAGACCGCAGAGGTCAATTTTTTAAAACTTTGACCCCAATTATGACCCCTTAACATTTATTGTTTTGGGCTCAAATCAAGTTATTAAGTTAGATCCATGTCCAAGCAACCTATATCTAAAAGTTCAAGCGTTTAGACCCCAAATTGTCGGAGGAGTTTGGTAGAGTTCTCAAAGCTCAAATCGTTGAACTTTGACCCATTAACAGCCAAATTTCTGGCCGAAAACCGATCACATATATGTTCCCATTCCCTGTATATCAAATTTCGAGTCTGTAGACTAAAAATTGACAGAGTTATTGAATAGGGAAATGTACACAGACATACACACAGACACATTCACTTTTATAGATATATAGACTAGCATTTCAGCCTGGCGTTGCCCATGTGTTTGGATGTGTCTATTGAGCAAACAAAAAAAAAAGTGGTAGTAGGATGGCAGGCTCGAACCCGTACCGCGAAGGAGGAAAAGAACGGGGGAGAAACCTGACGTCTATGCTGTTACGACCACCGCCAAACCGGAAATGATATTTCTTAAAATCAAGACTAGACAATTGAAAGGAGAGGATGACTTTCAAAAATTTCGACGAAAAAGTGACCCCCCTCCCGTAAAAGGTTCCCAGTTCAAGGTGAAGATATAAATGTTTTTAGCCAATTTTTCGATATTTGTCGTCTGAAAGGTCGGACTTTAAAAGAATACTAAACTGTGGTAAAATCCGTCGCCTGTGTCAAAAGTTTTAGGCACACATGAAAACATACATACATACACACATACATTTATATATTGGTAACTAAAAATTTTCGACACAAACGGATTAAGAAGCTTGCCCTATCTCTGAATACCATTTATGTAAAATTTCAAATGTTTAGACTAGAAATTGTCTGAGTAATTTAGTAGAGATCGCAGAGGTCAATTTTTTTTTATTTTGACCCCTATTATGACCCCTTAAAATTTATTGTTTTTGGCTCAAATAAAGTTATTAAGTTAGATCCATGTCCAAGGAACCTATATCTATAATTTCAAGTGTTTAGACCCCAAATTGCCGGAGGAGTTTGGTAGAGTTCTCAAAAATCAAATCGTTGAACTTTGACCCTTAACAGCCAAATTTCTGGCCGACAACCGATTTCGAAGATTTTTCCAAATCTCAGTACCGTGTATATTAAATTTCGAGTCTGTAGATTAAAAATTGACAGAGGTATTGCGTAGGGAAATTTACAGAGACAGACAGACACTTTCACACAGATACATACCGGCGAAAATAGTGACACCCCCCTCCTGTAGAAAGGTACCTAGTTGAAGGGGAAGATATTAATGTTTTAAGTCAATTTTTCGATATTTATCGTATGAAAGGTCGAACTTTAAAACGATACTGATCTTGGTAAAATCCATCGCCTCTATTGAAAGTTTAAGGCAGACATGCAAACAGATATACATACATACATTTATATATTGGTAACTAAAAAATTTCGACCCAAACTGATGAAAAGGCTTGCCCTATCTCTGAATACTCTTTATGTAAAATTTCAAATATTTAGACCAGAAACTGTCTGAGTAATTTGGAAGAGACCGCAGAGGTCAATTTTTTAAAACTTTGACCCCAATTATGACCCCTTAACATTTATTGTTTTGGGCTCAAATCAAGTTATTAAGTTAGATCCATGTCCAAGCAACCTATATCTAAAAGTTCAAGCGTTTAGACCCAAAATTGTCGGAGGAGTTTGGTAGAGTTCTCAAAGCTCAAATCGTTGAACTTTGACCCATTAACAGCCAAATTTCTGGCCGAAAACCGATCACATATATGTTCCCATTCCCTGTATATCAAATTTCGAGTATGTAGACTAAAAATTGACAGAGTTATTGAATAGGGAAATGTACACAGACATACACACAGACACATTCACTTTTATAGATATATAGACTAGCATTTCAGCCTGGCGTTGCCCATGTGTTTGGATGTGTCTATTGAGCAAAAAAAAAAAAAGTGGTAGTAGGATGGCAGGCTCGAACCCGTACCGCGAAGGAGGAAAAGAACGGGGGAGAAACCTGACGTCTATGCTGTTACGACCACCGCCAAACCGGAAATGATATTTCTTAAAATCAAGACTAGACAATTGAAAGGAGAGGATGACTTTCAAAAATTTCGACGAAAAAGTGACCCCCCCCCCCGTAAAAGGTTCCCAGTTCAAGGTGAAGATATAAATGTTTTTAGCCAATTTTTCGATATTTGTCGTCTGAAAGGTCGGACTTTAAAAGAATACTAAACTGTGGTAAAATCCGTCGCCTGTGTCAAAAGTTTTAGACACACATGAAAACATACATACATACACACATACATTTATATATTGGTAACTAAAAATTTTCGACACAAACGGATTAAAAAGCTTGCCCTATCTCTGAATACCATTTATGTAAAATTTCAAATGTTTAGACTAGAAATTGTCTGAGTAATTTAGTAGAGACCGCAGAGGTCAATTTTTTTTTATTTTGACCCCTATTATGACCCCTTAAAATTTATTGTTTTTGGCTCAAATAAAGTTATTAAGTTAGATCCATGTCCAAAGAACCTATATCTATAATTTCAAGTGTTTAGACCCCAAATTGCCGGAGGAGTTTGGTAGAGTTCTCAAAAATCAAATCGTTGAACTTTGACCCTTAACAGCCAAATTTCTGGCCGACAACCGATTTCGAAGATTTTTCCAAATCTCAGTACCGTGTATATTAAATTTCGAGTCTGTAGATTAAAAATTGACAGAGGTATTGCGTAGGGAAATTTACAGAGACAGACAGACACTTTCACACAGATACATACCGGCGAAAATAGTGACACCCCCCTCCTGTAGAAAGGTACCTAGTTGAAGGGGAAGATATTAATGTTTTAAGTCAATTTTTCGATATTTATCGTATGAAAGGTCGAACTTTAAAACGATACTGATCTTGGTAAAATCCATCGCCTCTATTGAAAGTTTAAGGCAGACATGCAAAAAGATATACATACATACATTTATATATTGGTAACTAAAAAATTTCGACCCAAACTGATGAAAAGGCTTGCCCTATCTCTGAATACTCTTTATGTAAAATTTCAAATATTTAGACCAGAAACTGTCTGAGTAATTTAGAAGAGACCGCAGAGGTCAATTTTTTAAAACTTTGACCCCAATTATGACCCCTTAACATTTATTGTTTTGGGCTCAAATCAAGTTATTAAGTTAGATCCATGTCCAAGCAACCTATATCTAAAAGTTCAAGCGTTTAGACCCAAAATTGTCGGAGGAGTTTGGTAGAGTTCTCCAAGCTCAAATCGTTGAACTTTTACCCATTAACAGCCAAATTTCTGGCCGAAACCGGTCACATATATGTTCCCATTCCCTGTATATCAAATTTCGAGTCTGTAGACTAAAAATTGACAGAGTTATTGAATAGGGAAATGTACACAGACATACACACAGACACATTCACTTTTATAGATATATAGACTAGCATCTCAGCCTGGCGTTGCCCATGTGTTTGGATGTGTCTGTTGAGCAAAAAAAAAAAAGTGGTAGTAGGATGGCAGGCTCGAACCCGTACCGCGAAGGAGGAAAAGAACGGGGGAGAAACCTGACGTCTATGCTGTTACGACCACCGCCAAACCGGAAATGACATTTCTTAAAATCAAGACTAGACAATTGAAAGGAGAGGATGACTTTCAAAAATTTCGACGAAAAAGTGACCCCCCCCCGTAAAAGGTTCCCAGTTCAAGGTGAAGATATAAATGTTTTTAGCCAATTTTTCGATATTTGTCGTCTGAAAGGTCGGACTTTAAAAGGATACTAAACTGTGGTAAAATCCGTCGCCTGTGTCAAAAGTTTTAGGCACACATGAAAACATACATACATACACACATACATTTATATATTGGTAACTAAAAATTTTCGACACAAACGGATTAAAAAGCTTGCCCTATCTCTGAATACCATTTATGTAAAATTTCAAATGTTTAGACTAGAAATTGTCTGAGTAATTTAGTAGAGACCGCAGAGGTCAATTTTTTTTTATTTTGACCCCTATTATGACCCCTTAAAATTTATTGTTTTTGGCTCAAATAAAGTTATTAAGTTAGATCCATGTCCAAGGAACCTATATCTATAATTTCAAGTGTTTAGACCCCAAATTGCCAGAGGAGTTTGGTAGAGTTCTCAAAAATCAAATCGTTGAACTTTGACCCTTAACAGCCAAATTTCTGGCCGACAACCGATTTCGAAGATTTTTCCAAATCTCAGTACCGTGTATATTAAATTTCGAGTCTGTAGATTAAAAATTGACAGAGGTATTGCGTAGGGAAATTTACAGAGACAGACAGACACTTTCACACAGATACATACCGGCGAAAATAGTGACACCCCCCTCCTGTGGAAAGGTACCTAGTTGAAGGGGAAGATATTAATGTTTTAAGTCAATTTTTCGATATTTATCGTATGAAAGGTCGAACTTTAAAACGATACTGATCTTGGTAAAATCCATCGCCTCTATTGAAAGTTTAAGGCAGACATGCAAACAGACATACATACATACATTTATATATTGGTAACTAAAAAATTTCGACCCAAACTGATGAAAAGGCTTGCCCTATCTCTGAATACTCTTTATGTAAAATTTCAAATATTTAGACCAGAAACTGTCTGAGTAATTTGGAAGAGACCGCAGAGGTCAATTTTTTAAAACTTTGCCCCCAATTATGACCCCTTAACATTTATTGTTTTGGGCTCAAATAAAGTTATTAAGTTAGATCCATGTCCAAGGAACCTATATCTAAAATTTCAAGTGCGTAGACCCCAAATTGTCGGAGGAGTTTGGTAGAGTTCTCAAAGGTCAAATCGTTGAACTTTTACTCCTTAATCGCCAAATTTCTTGCCAAAACCCGATCACATCGATTTTCCCAAATCTCAGTACCCTGTATATCAAATTTTGAGTCTGTAGACTTAAAATTGACAGAGTTATTGCGTAGGGAAATGTACACAGACACACACACAGTCACACACACGTTCAATTTATATATATATATATATATATATATATATATATATATATATATATATATATATATAAAAACAAAAATATATACATATAGATAAATATATATGGAAGCATTGTTTTTGTTTACTGCATCCTTTTTACGCAAATATTATGCAAGTATAAATCATGTAGGATATCTGCATGAATATAATTACACATAATAGTTAACTATAGATGATCATCCCATAAGAAAACCGAAAAAACTAATAGGAAATTAATTCAAGTGAATGTTTAAAAGAATATGCAAACTAACTAGATCCTTTGCTAGTGAATGCAATTCTACAACCCACATATAAGAACATTGTATTTTCTTTTTAAATAAATAGAAAAGAGGGTTTTAATATGAATATCAATACACACACAAGGGAAACGAATTTATAGGAGTATAGAAAATAGATATACTCCTATAAATTCGTTTTGCTTATTTTTGTTTCTAATAAATCTCGGATTTACAACAAATCCCATGTCAGAGAAAAAAGTTCTTGAGTTTTGTTGGTCTTTCCCCCCCCCCTCAGACGTAAAAGTAAAAGTCCATCCTCGTTGTGTGTTATCGAGGTCGCTCTATTTGGTATTTGCACGTAGAATTCTTAAAGTTTCATATTTTTTTTATAAATATAAAGCCGAAAAGGCGCACGGTCGTCAAATATGAAATTGAAAAAAAGTGTCGGCAAATAAAAGCACCTTGAATTGGAAAATTTATTGTCTAAATCTCACCTGTCTGTCTAAGTGTATGTATGTATGTATGTATGTATGTATGTATGTATGTATGCCTAAAACTTTCGACAGAGGCGACGGATTTTAACGAGGTCGGTATAGTTTTGAAGCTCGACCCTTCGGACGACAAATATCGAAAAGTTGGCTAAAATATTAATTCTTTCGCCCTCAACTGGGCAGTTTTATACAAAGAGGAGCTTATTCAATGCGCTGACATTTTTGCAAGTCATTCAAATCTCACATCAACGATGTCGCATAAAAGACGTTATTTCGACCGTCCGAGACGTCACAATGGGCGAATCAATAGGGTCGTTTGGTTTTGTTTTTTTTTTTTTTTTTTACCTCTTCTTCCTCGAGCCTGCTTACTACTAATTTTTTTTTTTTTTACTCTCGCAATTTTCCTTCTTTTTTTTTTTGCTCAACCAACCCTCTTACACACACACACACACACACACTTTCCACTTCCTGTTCTGCCTTTGCGTTACGAGTTCGAACCTGCCAGCCTACTACAACTTTTTTTTTTTTTTGTACAACATACACCTACAAACACCCAGGCAACGCCGGGTACCCAGGCTAGTTAAGGAATAATCAGATAAACTGTTTTAGGGTTATATTATTATTCTCGGCCATCTCAAATGGCATTTACTTTTTATATAAATGTTAATTTTAACTATATTTTTCGCAGTTAACGTTTGCCGAGCGGTTTGTTCTTAGCTTAATAGAGTCAGATATGACTTCTTAACGGGATTCGAATCTCACGAGATAACATACACTGATGATTTCCGAAAATACTTGTGTCTGTAGGTATTAAAATTATAGTAATGATTATATATATGGTTTGTGAAAATATATGTATTTTCGAATATTCGTTTTTATCTATAATATAAATCTCAATCGTCAGTTTGTGTGTATGTATGTATGTATGTATGTATGTATGTATGTATGGTCTGCAGTTTAATTTGTTGCTGGCTATCTTGTTCTTGCTTGTTGCTGGATCTCAACATTTTGAGCCGAGAGAGAGAGACTTAGCTGTCGTACAAAGCTAAGACTCTGTAACATCATATTTGTATAGATACTCCCTCAGGCATTTGGGCTCATGGATTTTAAATGTCCGAGGGAGTGGCACTCGTTTGACAAGATACGTTGCAATCATCATGTATGTATGTATGTATGTATGTTTGCATGTCGACAGACGCGACGGATACTGACGAGATCAGTATCGTTTTGAATCTATCTCTCGGACAACAAATATCGAAAAATTTGCCAATAACATTAATTCCTTCACCTTCAACTGGGCAGTATTCTACAAGGAGGGGTCGGTTTTTGCGTCGACATTTTCGCAAAGTCATCGTCTTGGTTAGATTGAGTACGCTTAATTTCAATACTCAGAACTTTCGGTCGCGCGATGGACACATCGGCTAAGATGTCACGTTTTTTAACCTTCTTTTTCTCCTTCACCTTATGGGTTCGAGCCTGGCTGCCTACTACCAATTTTCTTAACACCTCTCTCCACCCAAACTGCCTGCTATTGTTTTGATCCCTTCTCTGCAACTACCACTTTTTTTACATCTCCCCGGGGTTCCTTACTACACCACCTCCACACACCTAGGCAACGCTGGGCACCCCCGCTAGTTCTTTAAATATTCCTAAATTAGAAACTTGATGTTTGTTAGGATGTAACAAGATAGCACATATAAATTAAACAAGACTCCAAGATTTTATGAATCTTAAAATCTTATTTTTTTGTAAAATAAAAATGTTGGTACATTTTACAGATCTGTTTCGTTCGCGGAAAACAACTAATATTTGTATTTCACTATTCGATATGTCTTCCGTGAGCGCATCAGAAAAAACATGGCAAGGTGGCAGTAGTTTTGCTTCTTTCTGAATTTTACATATTACATCGTTATGCATTTTTCAATTCGAAAATTTTCTCTTTTATTTTCTAGTGAGGCCAGGGAATAAATATTTTAAGAATCTCAGGGACCTCTTATAAGATTAATTTGGATATCGCCAACCTGAAGTCTCATAACGGCCCTCAGGTGGGCAGAACGGACTCCGTTGGGGAATGCTGGTTCGAAGTTAAAAGAAAAAAGGATAATTAAAAAGTTAGCCATATTTCATTATAGATTTTGTTTTCAACTAATTGATTTTCTATTTGTTTTTTCTGATTTTAACAGTATTCTTACTCTTTGCACATTATGCTCTGCTACCTAGAATTCCCTGAAAGAAATACTAAATCTATAACGGAAGCAACATACACACACAAACTATATATATATATATATATATATATATATATATATATATATATATATATATATATATATATCTTGGAAAAGATACCTAGACGACTGCTTTATCCTCTGGAGAACCTCATGGGGGAATATCAAAGAACTCCACACTTTGCTACAAAATCTACACCCAAAAATAAACTTCACACTAGAACAAAGCCCCACAGAACTACCTTTCCTAGACATCCTAGTAACAATAAAAAAACAACATAATCACAGACATCTACCACAAACCTACAGACATTCAACAATACCTCCACTTCAAAAGCCACCATCCTAAAAACTGTCTAAAATCAATACCCTACTCCCTAGCACGTAGAGTCTGCACCATAGTAACAGACAGACACCTCCGTTCAACTAGACTGAATGAACTACCAATAACACTGCGGAAAAGAGGATACCCACTACCACTAGTACAGAAAGGTATTGAACTGACTGAAAAAATTCCAATAGACCAACTAAGAACCCCAAAAGAACACAACAAAGAACAAATTCTAGCATACGTCTCTACACACAACACATACAACCCAGAACTATTCACACAGATAACAAAAACCTTATGCTCCTCAATCAGAACGACAAACTAAACAACATACTTAAAACAACAAAAATAATAAAAAGCAAACGCCAACCCCAAAACTTAAAACACATCCTAACTTCCTCAAAACTCGTCTCTCATACTACAAAAGGAGTTACAAAATGCAACAAACCGCGATGTGGAGTATGTGACATAATAATAGAAGGTAACACATACACATTCAAAAACCCAGCACAAACATTCAAAATAAAAAAGATCTAAATTGCACCTCCAGAAATGTAGTATATGAACTAAGATGCACAACATGCAACAAATCCTACATAGGCGCCACCAAATATTTCAGAAATAGAGTGGCTTTACATAAGAGCAACATCAAAATTGCAGATAACAGACACCTCTATGTTTCAAAACACGTACACAAATGCAGTGGAAACAGTTTCAAAATAATGCCAATCTTCCAAACAGACAATTATTTTTATTTACTTACACAGGAAAAAAACTGCATCACCAGATTCACTCCTGAACTGAACAGAACCTAATACCATCACATAAAAACATGAAATGCAAGGTACACTCGCATGCACACCCATACACATACACATATACACACCCACACATAAATCAGAACCGACACATTAAAACACACACACGTGCGCGCATACAACCACACACAGACATAACACCCCTATCTCTAATACAACACACTGAACAATACCAACCCTATTTAACCTCGAAACCAACAACACTAGGAGACACCTAGAATCATAGTATAATATCTGTTCCAACACCTCGCTCCCTCCTCAGTCAGTGGAGGAGAACCCCCTCATGACTGAAACGACTATCATCCCTTCTATCATCCCCCTCCCATACCTATACCCCCTCCAATGCCCCCCCTCTGGGGAACAAAATGTTCCCCACACTAGGAACCGATCCTGGGTCTGGCCATACCCACATGAGGAGACAAATAAATAGAAACATTAAAAAATCCCCTATTTTAAATACACCCCTCTTTCTAAACAAACATAATATAAGACTAAAACGAAAAATCACAATACTAAAATCCAAGAATCCAAAAAATAAATATCAAAATAGAATGAAAGCACCCCTACCCTTATTTCAGAAGAGCCAGTCCCCCCTCCCCACACATACACATTAGTAACGACCTCGGACCACAGCCGCCTTCCTAAGGAAGCAAATAACCCCAAAATACTATATAACAATATACACATTCCCAAACCAATAAAAGCAACCACACACACACGCACACACACGCGCACACACACATAAACACACACACACGCACACATACACATACACACACACACCCTACCCCACCCTAAAGGAAAAGAAAAAAACATTAGCAGAAAGAGATAGCGACTACAGCCAGATTAACGTCTCCCTGGACAAGCCCAATAAAAGAGTAATAAAAATTGAACATGCCAATGAATAATAAACACTTACAAGCCTCCACCCCTTGGAAACACTTCAAATGAACTACGAAAATTGTCATTTACACATTTGAAAATAATTTCTGATGAGGACGCATCACAGAACGTCTGAAACGCGCGTAAACGATTTCAATGACTTAAAAACATTATTACAATGATCCAAACATAATTCTCAATGAAAAACCAAGACACGGAATAATAAAATAATGTTAAAAAAATACACATTGTTGGTGACTACTCCCTTATTTAAATATATATATATATATATATATATATATATATACCTCGCCAATCTTTCACGATAAACAGCCGTCTAGCTGAAATCACTGTCAAAAATTTTCCCCACTCTTTATTTGTGCCAAAACCAAAACGTACATTCCATGAACAAAGTTTCTTTCTTAGAAGTACACATCAGTGGAACTCTCTTCCGTCTGCCTGTTTCCACCTGACTACAACTTGGATGTCTTCAAGTCCAACATAAACAAATTCTTGATGAATCGCCCCCCTCAAGTAAGACACTTTATTAAATTTCCAATAATAACGATTACTACGATACTATCCCATTGATTACTGTACACGCAATAAGCCTTATCCCCGTAAGTGCATAGTCTTCCCAAACGGTACACATTTGGTAGCGCCCAGCTGATCGTTGTTTAACTTTGATGATCTGACGAGAACCGGTGTGCCAACGTGATTATGCCATATATATATATATATATATATATATATATATATATATATATATATGTGTGTGTGTGTGTGTGTGTGTGTGTGTGTGTGTGTGTGTGTGTGTGTGTGTGTGTGCACTTCTGCAGAATAAAATTATCTAACAATAAACTGGTATGGAAACCTGTGATTATAAGTTTGACAAGATATTACTGGCAATAATATTCTATAAGTATTATCCCACCTAAATAAAAATTGCTCGATATACAAGATAGAGCAAATAAATCAAATTTTTAGTCATTCAATGAATTTAAGAATTTATGACGTGAAATGTTTGAATTTCAAATCGAAAGATTTTTATTATTCTATGTAAGACAAAGAATACATTTGAAATATTATAACTCGTTATCCTATAGGATTTCGATGCTTACAATCTCTTCAGAGAAGAAGCTATTAGCAAATAATTATAAAGGTTTACACCTTATTTGCTAAAGTCAGTGAGACATGGAAAATCACTATAGGATAAGGAGTTATAATATTTCAAATGTATTCTTTGTCTGACATAGAATAATAAAAATCTTTTGATTTGAAATTTTAACATTTCACGTCATAAATTTTTAAATTCATTGAATGACTAACATTTTATATATATATATATATATATATATATATATATGAAATAAAATGGAGGTGGAAGGACCTGGATACTCAACGTTTCGCCTGATCTATGCGGGCTTCTTCAAGAGGGATGGTCATTGACGAGAGAGTCGGAGGATTGGGGCTATATATAATGATGGGGGAGAGCAGCGTGTTTTCCTTATGTAAATTAGATGTCATATATACATGTATATACATTTTATGAGAGAAGAACTAATTAGAGTAAACTAGTGTAGTGGATTACGTCTAAAAGATAAAAATATCGTAGAGATTAAAAATTGTGTTTGGAAATATAGCGGTGATAGATTAAATAAATAAAATGACACGAGATTACGAAATAATTTTTTTTTTTTTTTTTTTTTTTTAAATTAGAAATAATTGAATTGGGATAAAATAGCGCAGTAACTTAAAAGATGGTATCTAAAAATAAGAATAGGAGGTGATAAAATGGAGTCTAAAAATAGATAATGATAAAATACAGTAAATAAGTAAAATAAAAATAAAATTAAGTGAAATTACGAATTTTTTTTTTTTTTTTTTTTTTTTCGCGTTTAACCGGTGTCTAAGTTGTTTTCTTTGATAATTATTTACGACAGAAAGGGAGCAACGTGGAAAAAACCTTTTCTTTGCTTAATTATATTGCTGGAATGGGAGATTATAGCTGACTCAATTAAACGTCGTGTGGATCTGTTATGTATGTGTTTAAGGAAAGTTGCTTTGTTAAAATCAAAATGGTGGTCGTTTTCCATGATGTGACAAAATATGGCGTTGAGTGTATTGTTGTTTTTTACATCTCTTTTGTGTTCATATATTCTTTTATTTAAATTACGTTGAGTTTCTCCTACGTATATTTTTCCACAATCAAGGCAGGGTATGGAATATATTCCGGCTTTGGTGTTAATGTTGGTGTTAGTTATAATTTTACGTGTTAGATCCCTAATTGTTAAAGAGTTTAGTTTTGTTATTTGAATGCCTGTCTTATTTAGGTTCTTATATATTGTGTCGTTGTTTTTATTAGTTGGTAATGTTAATTGTCTGTTGTGTATCTGGCTATTTAAGGAATGGTCTCGTTTTCGGTTATGGTAAATTTTTAGTGCTTTTCTTTTTGTATTTGCCAAAAAATGTTGAGGGTATTGCAAGTTCATGAATGTACGTTCGATATACTCAAATTCTTCCACGATGTATTCTTCACTACATATTCTCAGGGCCCTAAGAAAAAATCCTATTAGAATACCTCTTTTTACTTTATCATCGTGATGAGAGTAAAAGTGTATGTAATCATTTTTATTCGTGACTTTCCGATGGACTTTAAAACTTAGATGATCATTGTTATTTATGATGTTGATGTCCAGAAAAGGTATGGAGTTGTTATTTTCTCTTTCATACGTATAATTAATAGTGGGTTCAATCTTGTTTAATTTATCAGTGATATTCTCTATTTTGGAAGATATAGGGAGAAAAATTAAAATATCATCAATATATCTATAGTAGGAGGTACCCTTGGGCAATTTATATTTCATGGGTCCGGTTTCGATGAATTCTAAAAATAGACATGCCAAAACCCCACTTAGAGGGTTACCCATGGGCAGTCCAAATTTTTGTTTGTAGCAGAGTCCATCGAATGTGAAATATGTCATGTCAATGCATATACTTATAATTTTAATTATATTATCTATCGGCAAAGGTAATTTAATTTTTATTTTATTTAAGTGTTTTGAAAGAAGGTTGAGACATTTCTTGGTAGGGATATTGGTGTATAAAGATTCTATATCGAGACTATTCATGGTTTTATTTTTCATATCTATGTTTTTTATCTTATTAAGAAGGTCGCCAGAGTTTCTTATATGGGAATTGCTAATTGTGCCCAATAATGGCGTTAGGAGTTTTGTGATCGCTCTTGCTATCTTATGGGTGGCACTGCCAATGCCAGAGATGATTGGGCGTATTGGATTATTATTTTTATGTGTTTTGGGTAAACCATATAAGGTCGGGATTTTAGGATGGTATTCTATATAGGTAGTCCATATTTTATCATTATGTATTAATTTCTTGTAAGATTTGTTAAATTTGTCAATTTCTTTATGTATTATTTCGGAGGTAGTTTTTTCATATGTGTGTTTATCTTGTAATAGTTGAAGTATTTTATTTTTGTATTCAGTTGTTTCCATTATTACAATCCCCCCACCTTTGTCAGCAGGTGAGACGATAATATTATGGTCGTTAGCCATGTGTGATAATGCATTTATGTATCGTTTTGGTAGGGTAATATCCCTGGTTTGGGCGGTGGTCGTGGATATTATACCCTGGATGAAACCTTTCATAAAGTCGGTATCTTCGTGTTTATAGTTTCGAGCGATTGTGTTGGTTGTTATCTTTGGATAGATTCCCGTTGCAAATTTTAAACCAAGGCTTAGGGCTTCTGTCTCGGTGTTTGATAGTGGCCGGTTTGTAAGATTTTGTATGAGTTTTGGTCGTCCAATAGAACCCCATTTGCTGTTGGAGATTAGATTGGACAGTTTTTTGTTAAGTTTTCTGTTGTGGGTAGAGTTGAAAGATATAATCCGTCGTTTAATTTTAGAGGTTGTATTCCTAGAAATAGAGTGGTTCATGTGTAGATCGTCTGCTAGTGATTTGGCAATAGTTCGTAAATAAGTTGCTTTGTTTCTAAGAGTTTGTGCTGATGTGCTTAGATACTGCTCAATGTGTTCAGGGAAAATATGGTGGGAGGATTGGAAGATCTTATTGGTACATTTGGGAATGACCTTCTCGTCAATGCATCGTTGTAAGAAAGAACTCCTGCTTGTGTTGGAGTGAGCTGCGATCAGTGTGTTAGTATATTTACGCAGCTTTCTTTTGTAAAGTTGTCCTTCCATTCCGACAGTATGATTGTTGAGCTGGATTAAATCCGACGATATGAAATAAAATGGAGGTGGAAGGACCTGGATACTCAACGTTTCGCCCGATCTATGCGGGCTTCTTCAAGAGGGATGGTCATTGACGAGAGAGTCGGAGGATTGGGGCTATATATAATGATGGGGGAGAGCAGCGTGTTTTCCTTATGTAAATTAGATGTCATATATACATGTATATACATTTTATGAGAGAAGAACTAATTAGAGTAAACTAGTGTAGTGGATTACGTCTAAAAGATAAAATATCGTAGAGATTAAAAATTGTGTTTGGAAATATAGCGGTGATAGATTAAATAAATAAAATGACACGAGATTACGAAATAATTTTTTTTTTTTTTTTTTTTTTTTTTTAAATTAGAAATAATTGAATTGGGATAAAATAGCGCAGTAACTTAAAAGATGGTATCTAAAAATAAGAATAGGAGGTGATAAAATGGAGTCTAAAAATAGATAATGATAAAATACAGTAACTTTCCTTAAACACATACATAACAGATCCACACGACGTTTAATTGAGTCAGCTATAATCTCCCATTCCAGCAATATAATTAAGCAAAGAAAAGGTTTTTTCCACGTTGCTCCCTTTCTGTCGAAAATAATTATCAAAGAAAACAACTTAGACACCGGTTAAACGCGAAAAAAAAAAAAAAAAAAAAAAAAAAATTCGTAATTTCACTTAATTTTATTTTTATTTTACTTATTTACTGTATTTACGCTATATTTCCAAACACAATTTTTAATCTCTACGATATTTTATCTTTTAGACGTAATCCACTACACTAGTTTACTCTAATTAGTTCTTCTCTCATAAAATGTATATACATGTATATATGACATCTAATTTACATAAGGAAAACACGCTGCTCTCCCCCATCATTATATATAGCCCCAATCCTCCGACTCTCTCGTCAATGACCATCCCTCTTGAAGAAGCCCGCATAGATCGGGCGAAACGTTGAGTATCCAGGTCCTTCCACCTCCATTTTATTTCATATCGTCGGATTTAATCCAGCTCAACAATCATATATATATATATATATATATATATATATATATATATATACATTTTCACCCCATACAAGGCGCATTGCCACTTTGGTGTAGGGGGCTACTAACAGGGGCAACAACTACTGGGGTACTATGTAGGGATTTGGGCAGCAAGATGTTGGTTCACGTTGCACTTGGACTTCTGCACGTCAGTACAGTTGGGGAAGCAGGGACCTGGAATGGAATTCCAAAGTCTAGCGGTTCTGGGAAAGAAACTACTGGAGTAGAAAGATCTGTTACATCTAGGGATTTCTGCAGTGTGGGGGTAGGATTTTGCAGCCTGTCGGGTCTGTCGAGGGTGTTCACGTCGTGGGGGCACAAGTGCTTGCAGTTCGTCAGAGCATTCACCATTATAATACTTGTAGAACAGGCAGAGGGATGCAACGTTTCGTCGATGGGATAGAGGCTGAAGCTTAGATGCCAGTTCAGGACCTATCAGATTAGCGACTCTCTTTTGAACCTTGTCAAAGAGCGAGAGACTAGTAGCAGATGCACCAGCCCAAATATGACAGCAATACTCCATACATGGGCGAATGGTTGCCTTATAGAGGTACGGGATACTTTCGGGTGTTAATAGTTTTCTAGCACGGTAGAGAGAGAGAGAGAGAGCCTACCTTCCTCGCAGCGGCCCTGGCAATGCCCTCGATGTAATTGTTCCAACTCATGTTTCCTGTGAACGTTAGGGCAAGGAGCTTGAAAGATGTACTCTCAGATAAAGAGTCGTTGGCCATTGCTATAGGTGGTAGAAAAGGTGTCTTGTAATTATTGAATGAAACTAGTTTAGTCTTGGCAGCATAGAATGTGACCATCCATTTTTGTCCCCATTCCACTACAGATTGGAGCTCATCTTCTAGTGTTTCTGCCATTTCTTTAGATATGTGTTCATTTGTTTTCCTGCCGTGTCTGTTATAGTGTGGTGTCATCAGCATATATACCCATCTCAGAGGAAATTTTGTCGGGGAGGTCATTTATGAATATCAGGAACAGTAGAGGCCCAAGGATAGATCCCTGTGGCACTCCCGCATTTATATCATATTGTTTATATGTACGACCGTCGAGGACATTCTGGATTTTTCTCTTATCTAAGAAGGATTTAATTATGTTAAGTATTCTACCAGTGATACCGTATGATCTAATTTTCCTGAGGAGACCCTCATGCCATATCCTGTCAAAAGCTTTAGATATATCTAGAGCTACCGCTCTGCCCTCCCCCGCTTTGTCCAGTGAATGGTATATACGTTCAGAGATTACAGTTAGGATGTCTGCTGTGGAACGGGCTTGTCTAAATCCATATTGTTTGTCAGTCAGAAGCTTAGCATCTGTAAGGTGACGGACTAGAGCATGGTTAATTAAGTTCTGAAATATTTTGGCAAAAAGTGGGAGGATGCTAATAGGGCGATAATTTGATGGGTCAGTTCTTTCGCCAGAATTCTTGAATACTGGTACAAGAGAAGCAGTTTTCCAACAGCCCGGAAAGCAAGATTCATTAAGGCATTTGTTGTAGAGTTTGAAGAGAACTGGAGCTACTTCAGCTGAGCACTTTTTTAATAGCACAGCCGGGATGAGATCGGGTCCACATGCTTTTGAAGTGTCAAGGTTTTTTATGATAGCATGTACTTGAGCAGGGGTGATTTGTAGATCGTCTAGCGTGGCGTCTGTCCGCATAGGAAATTCAGGTAGGGGGTGGTTGGAAGGGTCCAGTGTGGAGTTAGAGGCAAATCGACTGGCAAGCATGTTAGCCTTTTCGGTTGCTGAGCAAACAACCTCGTGATTGTTGGTTAGTGGGGGAATTGTTGATTGCCCATTATTTACTATACTGTTGTAGATTTTCCAGAAGTCACGAGTTCCTAGTTTTTGTGCTTATATATATATATATATATATATATATATATATATATATATACATATATATATATATATATATGATGCATACTCTAATCGATTTCGACGTATGGGGTCCGCCACAATAAGTAAGTTGTTCGGAAATCCACATAGATGATGTTTGTTTGTAGTGGTGAAGGCTTTGTGTAGAACCAACCATCGTTTTGGAACAACTGATAATCTCAGGTTTTACACCAGCCTTTTTCTTCTCCTAGGAATATTGAGGATGCATCTCTCCTAGTGGATTAATTGCCCCCCCCCCCCCCGATACTAACCTGGAGATTTCTATGTTCTAGCGCAGATCACACACATACACACACATACTCACATAAGACACACACGCATACACACATTACCCCCACACAAACCAACACACACACAAACCAACACACACACAAACAAACACACACACACAAACACAAACACACAGGAACACGCACACACGCACGTACACACAAACACACACACACGCACACACACACCTGTAGCCTTCAAATCTAATGCACACAAGTCCCTGTCAAGTTGTTCTTATAAACAATCAAATTCCACCCAATGCATATTTAAAAAAAAAAAAATTTTTATTCAATCTTCACCCCAAACAAGGCAAGTGCCACTTTGAAGTAGGGGGCTACTATCGGGGACATAATTTGCGGGGGAATTATGAAGGGGGATGTGTAGAAATATGTTTGTTCACATTACACTTGAACTTCTGCCTATCAGTACAGTAGGGAAAGCAGAATTCCGGAAGGGAGTTCCAAAGACTTGCAGTTCTGTGGAAGAAACTATTGGAGTCGAAGGCTTTCTTACACCAAGAGATCTCTGCTGTAAAGGGGTGGGACTTAGTAGTTTGTCGGGTTTGTCGGGGGTAGTCACGTTGAGGAGGTACAAGTGCTTGTAGTTCGTCAGAGCATTCACCATTAAAGTATTTGTAGAACAGGCAGAGGGATGCAATATTTCGTCGATGGGACAGAGGCTGAAGCCTACATGACCATTAAGGACCTATCAGGTTGGCGACTCTCTTTTGAACCCTGTCCAGGAGTGAGAGACAAGCAGCAGATGCACTACCCAAATGTGACAGCAGTACTCCATACATGGGCGAATGGTCTGATTACTTCACTGCCACCTTGCATTCATTAACCCTTATGCTCGAGTGACCTTCGGGCCTTTATAAGAGGTTACCTCAAGTAAAGATTTATACATATAAATTTAGCTCTTATGCATGGATCATCGTATAACGATTAGATCACTGTCTGGCTGACGGAAATAGATATTTAAAAATTTTTAAAATGTTTAAATTCGACGTTATTTCACGCGGTTAATGGTAGTCGAATGGATTAGATCTTCGCTAATCGAGCCAGAGATGTCTCGTGATGCGGGGTTCGAATCGTTCGACTGGTATTAATCGTGACACCCTGCACTGAAGATTCCTGAAAGGATGAAACACTAGTGTCTGTAGGTATTTAATTATAATAGTGAAAAAAATAATGTTATATATATATATATATATATATATATATATATATATATATATATATATATATATATATATATATATAGTATTAGCCACAAAATAGTTCCTTGATTTATAGAAGCTAATTGAAATAGAATAGAAATATTTCATTATTCTATTAGACCTATTTATTTCTGAGCAAATTATCGACTATACTTCAGATGTTCGCCCAGTTAACTGTAGGATTACGACCAAGTACATGTTGGTACAAAATCCTTTTTTTCTCCCCATAAAAAATGATAACAATCCTACTAATAACAAGACTTGACACGCCCCATCAATCCACTCAGCCTTCCCTCAATTTTTCATGATCTTGCTACGATACCGGCCCCTGTTTGTTCGACCTTTAAACTTTTCAACGATGCAGTACCGCCCAATTGATGACTAGGTTACCGTCAACTAAAGAGGATACGATTTCCTAGTCATTATCTTGATAATTAGAGAATAATACACAGTTATTAGATTTATAAGTGGGCGATTTATTCGCTGACACAGTTGCTGAATTGCCACCGGCAGTGTAGTATGGACCCACCATTTTTGTAAAACGCTATTGTTACTTATAATACGCTAGCGAAAATCTATGGAAATTCCACGGCGCTGACGATATCAATCTGTATAATTTAATGTTAACAATAATATCTAATTTAAAATTGTATTTTGAAATTATAACTGCCAAGGTCAATCCCATGAAAACGATATCTGTTTTTTATTCCGTAAAAACATTTTGTTGTCAGGAAAGTAATATTTAAAGAAATAAAGTTTTGTTTCTCTCTCTCTCTTTCTCTCTCTCTCTCTCTCTCTCTCTCTCTCTCTCTCTATATATATATATATATATATATATATATATATATATATATATATATTATACAATATTTATTACGACACCATATATACATACTTCAAGGTCGTACCATTGGTTTAAATACGCCGAATCAACCAGAAGAGGTTGGAAAGAGTCTGCGTACTTTCCACCTTCTTATGGTTGATTCGGCGTAATTAAACGAATGGCACGACCTTAAAATATGTATATATAGTGTCGTAATAAATATTGTATCTTCAGCGCTCACATCCACGATCGAGCACTTTATTGGATTTTTTTCATCGCCTCCTGACACACACACACACACACACACACACACACACACACACACACACTCTCTCTCTCTCTCCCTCTCTCTCTCTCTCTCTCTCTCTCTCACTATCTATCTATATATATATATATATACTAGCAGGGGTGCCCGGCGTTGCTCGGGTGTTTGGAGGTGTATGCTGTGCAAAAAAAAGCAAAAAAAATAAAAAAATGGTTAATTTTTTAAAACTTTGACCCCTATTATGACCCCTTAAAATTTATAGTTTCGGGCTGAAATTACTTTATTAAGTTAGATCCAGGTTCAAGGAACCTATATCTAAAATTTCAAGTGTCTAGACCTAAAATTGTCGGAGGAGTTTGGTAGAGTTCTTAAAGGTCAACTCGTTGAAATTTGACCCCTTAACAGCTAAATTTCTGGCTGACACCCGTTACATCGATTTTCCCAAATCTCAGTACCCGGTATTTCAAATTTCGAATCTATTGACTAAAAATTGACAGAGTTATTGCGTAGGGAAATGTACACAGACAGACAGACACACAGATACACAGACACACAGACAGACAGACAGACAGACACGTTCACTTTTATAGATATATAGATATATATATAATAGAGAAAGGTAGTTTTCTTGAAGTATTGCCGGTACTTAGATATGAAAGAGTATAAGAAGGCTATTGCAATGCAGGGAACCGGCTGTTGTATTGACGTGACGTATGAAATAATAAAGAGATTTTATTTCAAAATGTTACGACCTTCACCATCTTGGTTACGCCAAACAGTGTTCGTTTTTTTTACCGATTTGTGATTATCTTGAAAAATAAATTGATATACAAAGTTAGATAAAATAACAAAACAATTAAGACCTTTTTTTTGTCCACACACACACACACACACACACACGCACACACACACACACACACACATATATATATATATATATATATATATATATATATATATATATATATATTCGCTATCTCTTCGCTTAAAGCTTTCTGAGTTTCTAGCTTTACTCTTTTAATATTCCTCTCCAATATCTCTCGCCCTTTCGCTGTCCTTTTCTCAATTTCCCTCTGCTGATTTGCGCCATATAATCCCTTGTAGATAATTCGTATCTTATTCGTAATTGTTATCGTGTCAATCACAGACAGCTTTAGTTGACTTCTTTTCATCTCAAAGACTCAAAGAGATGCCTTGAAGAGAAAACGGTGTGAATGGAATAATAATATGTGTAGTATACTTTTCGATGACCTCGTCCGACTCTCACCGAGTCAGAGGTTAAAATTTTCTTGAACGCTCTTTCTTGCATAGCCGAAAAATGTGCGCAACCGAACCCGCGACTGATTATCCGAGCACATCACAGTTTGTATTATGGCTTCCTTCGTCATCTTCTTGTTTGTATTTATTCCAGTGTGGTCGGTAACCAGAGTGCGAAACATTGCTCACACAATTTGCGTACATAATAAAAGCAAAATACACATATACATTTGATAAATTAAGTTAAGTGCAAGTGTGTGTCGTTAGGGCCCCGTTTTTAGTGTCTCCTCTTCTAAGCTAAGCCTCTCATTTCACAATTTCAGGATATCAACTAAGAAATAACTTTTGCTTTTGGAGAAGAGCAGGCGTTCTTGGCCTATGGGAATTGGTCGTTGGTCAATGTAGGGGAAACCCTTCATACCAGAACAATTACTACTTATTTGGAAACTGCCAGAGTGCCCTTTTTGGGGTGGAGGCTGGTCCCCCCCCCCACATTAAAAAATGATCTTGTATCTAATTTGCTTTCGTGGGGAAGCAAATAAATACCATCTGTTCTTCAGATGATATACTTCAATTTCTTGTTGTTCTCTCTCAGTGGAGGAGAAATCTTTCATGACTAAGACAATTTTTTTATTTTTGTTCCTTTTCTCCGCGTTAAAAAAAAAACGACCCTGATGTCTAACTCTGTCCCGTGCGGAAGCATCGTAAATAGGTACTCTGATTTTTAGTCACGTGCAAGCGACTCTATAAGTCACTCCGTCGGTCATTTTGTTGGTCAATCTGTCCCTAACACTTTTGTGCTTGGCCTTTTTGGTTAAGATCAAAGGTCTGTTCTTAATAGATGCTGTCCTTAGCTTTTTAAGCTTTTCTTGTCCTTTTGACCCTGTTCCGGCAAATACTGCAAGCAAAGACCATATGTGGGGGCAACCCCACATATCAGACCTTGGTCAATGTAGGGCAACCCTTCATACCAATTGGCATTATCCAGTTCCCCTACTCCCCGGGGAGTTGGTCCCCATTTCCCCTTCACTTCTCACATTCAAAATCGGCCTTGTGCCTAATTTGCTCGGTGAGGGAGCAAATACATACCTTTTTCTTGGCCTTTTGGCCAAGATCAAAGTGTAGTATCTGTTCTTATTACATGCTGTTCTTATGTTTGTAACTTTGTGATATAAAGTGGGGGATCACTTTTCTGTATTAATTAAATGTAAAATGATCACCCACTTTACAACCAGTCAGTCTCAAACCATTCAAGTCATTCTCCAGATCATTCAAGTTGTTTTTGAAGGATTCCAGTTATTTTTTAAGCATTCAAGTCATTCTTAAGGTCATTCAATTCATCCTTAAGTTCATTAAAGTCATTCTAAGTAATTTACTTTTTATTTATTTAAATCATTTAAGCCCATTTTTCGGTCATTTTAGTTTATATTTTAGAATTTCATGTCAATCCTACATTCACGCATTCATTCATTACACGAGAGCATGCGATCAATGGCTATCGGCCTTGTTCTATTAAGACCATTTACCACTGAGCTGCTGGACTCATATCTTCGAATACCCAGTTTCACGCAAATCTATTTAATCTTTGACCGAAAACCCTAAATGTTGGCATTTTATTGGTTACTCTGAGATGACTACCGGAATTACTCACATCAGCTTTTCTCCAACCCATTCTCACCATCCATCCATCCAGCCAGCCAGCCAGTATGGCCGGAGCCGAGATTGAACTCACTACACGAGTTTGTAGTGTAATTCAAATCTTGTCGGTAGTTTGATGCTCCGCCAGGGCTATCAAGGGTATTTTTTATCGTGACGTCATCATTAAATGGGGTGCCTACCACGGCTTAAGAGAGCCTCATCTACCGTCCAGGAAAGGATAGATTGTGCCAGTTTCTCAACCTGATATTTTACTTCGTGGTACATACAGCGCCTCGCCTTCACAAACGGTCACCCATCTCGTATTGGCCAGGCTAAACGTTGCTTAACATATGTTCTTTTTTTAATCCATTTTCTTCATCGCTACTAGGACACTCAGAAAGTTTACCATGAACCATCATGGCGTCACTGGTCGATCAAGCACAGTGATTTAGCCAATCGTTTATATTGCCATTCACTTTCCGACTAAATCTTTTCCGATCGGAAAGTGTCTATAGTACTCTGGTCGTTTTAAAAGTAAAAACTCCTATTTTCTTAACTCAAAAGGTTAAAGAGCTACAAAAACGGAAGTGGTGTCATTAAAACGAGCGACCTTTTGTGCTCCAGAATTTATTTTTCTGTATAGTCATCATCGTTTCGGTAAGAGTCCGCGGCGTAGTGGATAAAGTATTTGGTACAATCCAGTTGTAAATTACACTTTACTGCAGGTTGAAAATTGAATCCTCAGTGCGGGCGACACTAAAAATGCGATTTCGATGGCTGATAGAACGAGAGCGTGCTACTCCCATGGATTAAATAAAAGGTTTAAAATTCCGCGCAGATTTTCGTGTTCAACAGAAAGATTCCTGAGCTCGACAAGATATATCAGAAGAAGTTCAGATATTACATCGACCGAAACACTGTGCGAAAACCATTCAATATGAGAATAGTAGTCCGAAGAAATAATACAAATTATGCAAATTGAGGAAATGACCCTTCAAACGCCACCATGGCAGCAAGCCTGACGTACAGAGCTTCTCGCAGAGGTACGAGGACGTGCGTAAAAATGGGATCTTATTTGCATGCAGAAAATGCCACAGACATTATTAGCCTTTACCAATCGCGTCCTGTTAATGCCACGCAACATTTTCGACATTCTTGTGTCCCAAACCTGATGACCTTTGACATTGCCCAAGCTGACCTCTGTTATCTAACTCTTCTAATTTGGGAGCGTCGGATAATTTTGACTAATCATGTGATTGTGTGAGGAAAGAAGGGAGAGAATCAACTTTGTTTTTGCATCAAATGTAATAATGAAATGCGGTTGTCGTTATCTTTTCAACGTTTCCACTCTAGATTTGACTGTTACTGGGGGTCAAGTGACATCAAGCACATATATTATAGTTCTCTTAGTTCATCTATTTGTCTGTCCGTTCCACGTTTTCCTGGAAACTACTTTAGCCGATCTGACTGTAATTTTGTATGCTCTTTTGTTGTAATAAGGTCCAGGTATCTAGGCATGTTGGTATCCATTTGATGCACAGTTAGGGATTAATAAGGATTAAAAGGAATTAGTATAGAAGCTCTACGTTTTCTCGGAAACAGCCAGGCCGATCTGGCTGTAATTTAGTATGGATCCTTGTTATCATAAGGTGCAGCGGATTAAGTATTATGTTATCTGTTCAATGCCCAGTTAGAGATTAATAGGGGTTAGTATCTAAGTTCGACTTTTTGTCGAAAAAAACATTCGACCGATCTGCTTTAAATTTTGTATGGATCGTTATAATGATAAGGTGTAGCGAACTAAGTATTATGGTATCCGTTTGAAGTATAGTTAGGAGTTAATAGGGATTAGTATTTCATGAAAAATGTATCCAAACTTACCATAGTTAGGAATCAGTTTATCATGAAGTACTCTTAGGCTAAAAATTCTAGTGTTTAGTAATATGTTATTTTTACTTGAGAGTCGCCACTTATCAAGGCCCGAAAACCACTCGAGGATAAGGGTTAATGAACGTACGGTGGTAGTGTAGTAATCGCTAAAGTTGTAAATTGGGTAGAATTTGACTATTTATGGGGACGGCTCAAGAAGATTACTCGCGAAAATATAAGCACAGCGTATTACATATTGTTGGAAATAATTTACAATATAAAACTCATTATCAATTGATATGCAGTTTTCATGAGTTTTTTTTTTCTCTTGACCGACAGACTGAAATTATTGATGCGAGGGTACGGTAAAAATATGATAGGTCTTGACTAGCTCAAATCAAATTATTATTCTGTATACTTGTCGTCAAGTCTAATGTGAACAAATACTTGGAATGAACAACTCTAACAAGTAATCAAATATCGTTTATTCTGTTTATTTAAAATTGTTGTTTTTGTTTTTGAATATTATGAGAAAAATTAGAACACTCATTCCTCTTATAATATCCATAAATAAAAATGACAATTTTCCTCTACATAAAAATAAATAAATATTATGATTAAACATTTGAAGTCATTAAGATAATAAGATAAAAAAAAGATTGATATGCTGTAAAATAAACCAACCAAATATTTGAAGATATAAAGAACTTGAAACATCATTTTTTTTTTTTTTTTTTACCAAAATGGCCGGATTCAGCATTCAGCGGAAAAGTTTTGATATGCTGTTAAAAAAAAAACAAGACCGATAACCATTAGTTGCGTCCTCTCGTGTAATGAATGAATGCGTGAATGTAGGATTGACATGAAATTCTTAAAGATGAACTAAAGTGACCGAAAAATGGCCTGAAATGACTTAAATAAATAAAAAGTAAATGACTTAGAATGTCATTAATGAACTTAAGGATGAATTGAATGACCTTAAGAATGACTTGCATGCTTTAAAAGAATAACTGGAATCCTGCAAAAATAACTTGAATGATTTAGAAAATGAGTTGAATGGCTTTGAGACTAACTGGTTGTAAAGTGGGTGATCATTTTACATTAAATTAATGCAGAAAAGTGATCCCCTCTTTATATCACAATAAGTACAGCATGTAGTAAGAACAGATACTACACTTTGATCTTGGCCAAAAAGCCAAACAGCTAAGAACAGCATCTATTAGGAACAGACCTTTGATCTTAACCAAGAAGGCCAAGCACAAAAGTGTTATGGACAGACCGACCGACAGACCGACCGAAATACCATAAATCCACAAGGCTAGAAACCTCCCTTCGGATCACATGGAGCAGAGGGGGAACAATAGCTTAATGTGTCTAGTGCCTTAAAAAACAGGTCTTTTGCTGAGATTTTTTTTTCTTCGATTGAAATTAATCACCCTTCTTTCCGTTTACGTTTTGTTAAGCTCTCCAAAAAAGGAAGACGCGGATAGAACCTTCTGCTAAAGTTTCTGGAGAAAAAAAGTCGTTGGATCATTCTACAGACCCAAAAAGTACATCCTTTTGTAAAACTCAATCATGTTCTGCACAACCAAAAGCAAAAACAACCATTTTTATTCTACAAAACAACAAAACTAAATATCATAAATAAATATTCGAAAATATGAAGATCAATAACCCGAAAAGGGTTGATATGCCGTAAAACCAAACAACTAAACCAAATCAAACCAAAATGTACTTGAACCATTATGCGAGATGTCTACTCATATCAGCATCATTTATGTCCTGAGATGCATGTAGTGCTGCCACATCTATGGGAGGTGCCGTTCATAAAACACATCCATCTTCGACAGATTACAACATAAACTTTCTTTTTCTATACAACCCTTCGCACTAAGTAGTGTAATCGGCGTGTGTATAACATGAGAGTGTATAACAGTATCGTCAGTGTGTATATATCTTTCTCATTATATCATCAGTACATGTATCCTAAAGATCCTTGCCGGTTTTTTGTCACATATTTTTTATAGCATCGTTAGCTTAAATTCCATCTGTCAAGTTAACATAAAGATAGAATGTCTGTGAACTAGTAAATGTAAATATTTCAGCTTCACATAAACTTTTCGCATCGATAACATTTTTTTATCTAAAAATAATACTACAATAATCTGTTAACTTATGCCAATTAAACGCGTTATATGTGATTCGTCTAGTATATATGTATGACAGTACATCTAACATTTATGGTCGTCTTAACCGTTTTGTGATTTGTGAGTGTCTAGTAATGTCTATTGTGCGTTAATGGGACATATATTAATAGTTTATCGACAAGACGGGAACATCATTGGAAATATTATTGGGAACTTCATTGGGAAAATCATCGTGGACATACTCGGGAACATCATTGGCAAAGTCATCGGGAACACCATTGGTAGCATCATGGCGAACACCATTGGGAACCTCATCGGGAACATCATTTGGAACATCATCTGAAACATCATTGGAAACATCATTGGAACATCATCGGGAGCATCATCGGGAACATAATTGGGAACATCATTGGGAACATAATTGGGAACATCATCGGGAACATCATTGGGATCATCATCTGAAACATCATTGGGAACATCATTGGAACATCATCGGGAGCATCATCGGGAACATAATTAGGAACATCATTGGGAACATCATTGGCAACGTAATTGGGAACATGATTGGGAACATCATTGGCAACGTCATTGGGAACATCATTGGGAACATCATTGGCAACGTCATTGGGAACATCATCGGGAACATCATTGGGAACATCATTGGGAACATCATTGGGAACATCATTGGCAACATCATTGGGAACATCATTGGGAACATCATTGTGCGTTAATGGGACATATATTAATAGTTTATCGACAAGACGGGAACATCATTGGAAATATTATTGGGAACTTCATTGGAAAAATCATCGGGGACATACTCGGGAACATCATTGGCAAAGTCATCGGGAACACCATTGGTAGTATCATGGCGAACACCATTGGGAACCTCATCGGGAACATCATTTGGAACATCATCTGAAACATCATTGGAAACATCATTGGAACATCATCGGGAGCATCATCGGGAACATAATTGGGAACATCATTGGGAACATAATTGGGAACATCATCGGGAACATCATTGGGATCATCATCTGAAACATCATTGGGAACATCATTGGAACATCATCGGGAGCATCATCGGGAACATAATTAGGAACATCATTGGGAACATCATTGGCAACATCATCGGAAGATCATTGGGAACATCATTGGCAACGTAATTGGGAACATGATTGGGAACATCATTGGCAACGTCATTGGGAACATCATTGGGAACATCATTGGCAACGTCATTGGGAACATCATCGGGAACATCATTGGGAACATCATTGGCAACATCATTGGGAACATCATTGGGAACATCATTGGCAACGTCATTGGGAACATCATTGAGAACATCATTGGCAACGTCATTGGGAACATCATTGGGAACATCATTGGCAACGTCATTGGGAACATCATTGGGAACATAATCGGGAACATCATTGGCAACATCATTGGGAACATCATTGGGAAAGTCATTGGCAACGTAATTGGGAACATCATTGGGAACATCATTGGCAACGTCATTGGGAACATCATTGGAAACATCATTGGCAACGTCATTGGGAACATCATCGGGAACATAATCGGGAACATCATTGGGAACATCATTGGGAACATCATTGGGAACATCATTGGCAACATAATTGGGAACATCATTGGCAACATAATTGGGAACATCATTGGCAACATCATTGGCAACATCATTGGGAACATCATTGGGAACATCATTTGCAACGTCATTGGCAACGTCATTGGGAACATCATCGGGAACATAATCGGGAACATCATTAGGCACATCATTGGGAACATCATTGGCAACATCATTGGGAATATAATTGGCAACATAATTGGCAACATCATTGGGAACATCATTGGGAACATCATTGGCAACATCATTGGGAACATCATTGGGAACATCATTAGCAACGTCATTGGGAACATCATTGGGAACATCATTGGCAACGTCATTGGAAACATCATTGGAAACATCATTGGGAACATCATTGGGAACATCATTGGGAACATCATTGGGAACATCATTAGCAACATCATTGGGAACATCATTGGCAACATCATTGGAAACGTCATTTGGAACATCATCGGGAACATCATTGGGAATATAATCGGGAACATAATCGGGAACATCATTTGGAACATCATTGGGAACATCATTGGAAACGTCATTGGGAACATCATTGGGAACATCATTGTCAACGTCATTGGGAACATCATCGGGAACATAATTGGCAACATCATTGGGAACATCATTGGGAACATCATTGGCAACCTCATTGGGAACATCATTGGCAACATCATTGGGAACATCATTGGGAACATCATTGGCAAAATCATTGGGAACATCATTGGGAACATCATTGGCAACGTCATTGGGAACATCATTGGGAACATCATAAGCAACGTCATTGGGAACATCATTGGGAACATCATAAGCAACGTCATTGGGAACATCATCAAGAACATAACCGGCAACATCATTGGCAACATCATTGGGAACATCATTGGAAACCTCATTGGCAACATCATTGGGAACATCATTGGCAACATCATTGGGAACATCATTGGCAAAATCATTGGGAACATCATTGGGAACATCATTGGTAACGTCATTGGGAACATCATTGGGAACATCATTGGTAACGTCATTGGGAACATCATTGGAAACATCATTGGCAACATCATTGGCAACATCATTGGGAACATCATTGGGAACGTCATTGGGAACATCATTGGCAAAATCATTGGGAACATCATTGGGAACATCATAGGCAACATCATTGGGAACATCATTGGGAACATCATTGGCAACGTCATTGGAAAAATCATTGGGAACATAATTGGAACATCATTGGCAATATCATTTGGAACATCATTGGAAACATCATTGGCAACGTCATTGGCAACATCATTGGGAACATCATTGGAAACATCATTGGCAACATCATTGGGAACATCATTGGGAACATCATTGGCAACGTCATTGGCAACATAATTGGGAACATAATTCGAACATCATTGGCAATATCATTGGGAACATCATTGGGAACATCATTGGAACGTCATTGGCAACATCATTGGGAGCATCATTGGAAACATCATTGGCAACATCATTGGTAACATCATTGGAAACATCATTGGCAATATCATTGGGAACATCATTGGAAACATCATTGGCAATATCATTGGGAACATCATTGGGAACATCATTGGCAAAATCATTGGGAACATCATTGGGAACATCATTGGCAACGTCATTGGGAACATCATTGGGAACATAATTGGAACATCATTGGTAACATCATTGGAAACATCATTGGCAATATCATTGGGAACATCATTGGGAACATCATTGGCAACATCATTGGCAACATCCTTGGAAACACCATTGGGAACATCATTGGGCACATCATTGGGAACATCATTGGCAACGTCATTGGGTACATTATTGGTAACATCATTGGGAACATCATTGGAAACATCATTGGAAGCGTCATTGGGAACATCATTGGGAACATCATTGGCAACGTCATTGGGAACATCATCGGAAACATAATTGGGAACATCATTGGTAACATCATTGGGCATATCATTGGCAACATCATTGGGAACATCATTGAGAACATCATTGGGAAGATCATTGGGAACACAATTGGGAACATCATTGGCAAAATCATTGGGAACATCATTGGGAACATCATTGGCAACATAATTGGCAACGCCATTGGGAACATCATTGGTAACATCATTGGGAACATCATTGGGAACATCATTGGAAACGTCATTGGGACATCATTGGGAACATCATAGGCAACGTCATTGGGAACATCCTCGGGAACATAATCGGGAACATCATTGGGAACATCATTGGGAACATCATTGGCAGCATCATTGGGAACATCATTGGGAACATAATTGGCAACATCATTGGGAACATCATTGGCAACATCATTGGCAACATCATTGGGAACATCATTGGCAACATCATTGGGAACATCATTGGCAACATCATTGGGAACATCATTGGGAACATCATTGGCAACGTCATTGGGACATCATTGGGAACATCATTGGCAACGTCATTGGGAACATCATCGGGAACATAATCGGGAACATCATTGGGAACATCATTAGGGAACATCATTCGGAACATAATTGGCAACATCATTGGCAACATCATTAGCAACATCATTGGGAACATCATTGGGAACATCATTGGCAACGTCATTGGGAACATCATTGGCAACGTCATTGGGAACATCATTGGTAACATCATTGGGAACATCATTGGCAACGTCATTGGGACATCATTGGGAACATCATTGGCAACGTCATTGGGAACATCATTGGGGACATAATCAGGAACATCATTGGCAACATCATTGGGAACATCATTGGCAAGATCATTGGGAACATCATTGGGAACATCATTGGCAAGATCATTGGGAACATCATTGGGAACATCATTGGCAACGTCATTGGGAACATCATTGGTAACATCATTGGGAACATCATTGGGAACATCATTGGCAACGTCATTGCGACATCATTGGGAACATCATTGGCAACGTCATTGGGAACATCATCGGGAACATAATCGGGAACATCATTGGGGACATCATTGAGAACATCATTCGGAACATCATTGGAAACATCATTGGGAACATCATTGGTAACATCATTGGGAACATCATTGGGAAGATCCTTGGGAACATCATTGAGAACATCATTGGTAACATCATTGGGAACATCATTGGCAACGTCATTGGGACATCATTGGGAACATCATTGGCAACGTCATTGGGAACATCATTGGGGACATAATCGGGAACATCATTGGGAACATCATTGGGAACATCATTGGCAACATCATTGGCAACATCATTGGGAACATCATTGGCAACATCATTGGGAACATCATTGGGAACATCATTGGCAAGATCATTGGGAACATCATTGGGAACATCATTGGCAACGTCATTGGGAACATCATTGGTAACATCATTGGGAACATCATTGGGAACATCATTGGCAACGTCATTGCGACATCATTGGGAACATCATTGGCAACGTCATTGGGAACATCATCGGGAACATAATCGGGAACATCATTGGGGACATCATTGAGAACATCATTCGGAACATCATTGGAAACATCATTGGGAACATCATTGGTAACATCATTGGGAACATCATTGGGAACATCATTGGGAACATCATTGGCAAGATCATTGGGAACATCATTGAGAACATCATTGGCAACGTCATTGGGACATCATTGGGAACATCATTGGCAACATCATTGGGAACATCATTGGGAACATCATTGGCAACGTCATTGGGAACATCATTGGTAACATCATTGGGAACATCATTGGGAACATCATTGGCAACGTCATTGGGACATCATTGGCAACATCATTGGCAACGTCATTGGGAACATCATCGGGAACATAATCGGGAACATCATTGGGAACATCATTGGGAACATCATTGGGAACATCATTGGGAACATAATTGGCAACATCATTGGCAACATCATTGGGAACATCATTGGAAACATCATTGGGAACAATTTGGGAACTTCATTGGGAACATCATTGGGAACATCATTGGCAACATCATTGGCCACATCATAAGCAACATCATTGGAAACTCTATTGGCAACATCATTGGCAACATCATTTGAAACATCATTGGAAACATCATAGGCAATATCATTGGGAACATCATTGGGAACATCATTGGAATCATCATTGGCAACATCATTGGAAACATCATTGGGAACATCATTGGTAACATCATTGGGAACATCATTGGGAACATCATTGGGAACATCATTGGGGACATCATTGGCAACATCATTGGGGACATCATTGGCAACATCATTGGCAACATCATTGGGGACATCATTGGGAACATCATTTGGAACATCATTGGGGACATCATTGGCAACATCATTGGGGACATCATTGGCAACATCATTGGTAACATCATTGGGAACATCATTGGGAACATCATTGGGAACATCATTGGGGACATCATTGGCAACATCATTGGGGACATCATTGGCAACATCATTGGGAACATCATTGGGGACATCATTGGCAACATCATTGGCAACATCATTGGCAACATCATTGGCAACATCATTGGGGACATCATTGGCAACATCATTGGGGACATCATTGGGGACATCATTGGCAACATCATTGGCAACATCATTGGGAACATCATTGGGGACATCATTGGCAACATCATTGGCAACATCATTGGCAACATCATTGGGGACATCATTGGCAACATCATTGGGGACATCATTGGGGACATCATTAGCAACATCATAGGGATGATCATTGGGGAGACGACCAAAAGACAAATTACCTTAAATATTCTTTCATGTGTTCTTAAAGTAACAATGCTTTTCTCCAAGAAATGAAGATTCCAAAGTTGGATTTATATATGGATATTTCATTTATTCCTGATGGGTTTCTCTTTTTCCGACTTGGCACGCTTTGTATAAAACTATATTTGGTTTAGGCGCCTCGGGTGTTCTATTCTTCCCCCCCCCTTAAAAAAACGTTCGTTCACTAAGGCCTTGAGTATCGAACTCGTCTCTCTAGTAACTCTACGTGCTTCAAATTTACATTTTAGTTACGTTATCATTAGAGCTAGGACAACAGCGTATTCTTTTCATTTCTTTTACTCTCGAATATCCGATACAGTTAATCAACCGGGAACCACATGACTATATAAAAATGGCATATAAGATATCAACGGATACACACTCGAGAGTCCAAACACTGAAAAGAACATGCTTTTGTCCTAGCCCTAGTGATCACTAACCGTAGCCTAAAGATCTTTGCCGGGTTTTTATCACGTATTTTTGTTTATATTATCGTTAACTTAAATTCACCTATCAAGTTAACATCAAGTAAACACCTCCGAGAACTATTAACTGTAAATAGTTCAATTTAACATAACTTCTCATATCGATCACATTTTTCTATCGAAACAATCACAATCATAAGAATCGATTATTTTACGTTCCGGTGTTTTCTGGTAGACTAGCACTATAACATCTACACTATCGTTATTTTTATAGAAAATTCACGACTGAACGTCAATTTCTGATTCCACCTTCTAAGACATTCACAGCAGGAACTCGTCCTCCCACCACCGTTGCAAAAATGCTTTCCTCTCTTCTCTCATGTGCTTTACAGAAAATAAAATGTCAATAGATCATGTTTCTTTTCTAAGAAATCCTGATCTGCGGGATACGTTATCACGGGATTGTCTCCCGGCTGGCTACAACATGCTTGTCACCACACTCAATGCCAACAAATACCTGACATAAATCTCGCAAGTAATCAAACATTTTCCGCTCCATTCGCCATTGTCAATCCTCTCATAATATTCTTCATCAATCAACTGACAATCTATTATTAACTTTTAATCTCCAATGGCTTTTTGGCCTTAATAAATGGAAACTTTTTTTCAATCCTCTTATGACTTTCTTTTAGGTGGGATTGTGGTATCCTATCGGATGTCAGATATTTGCCCGCTATCTCATGCATCCCAAAAAAGAGATTCTACCCATCCCTTTAAGCACAATTGTTTGTATCTTTCTTGCACTTGGTTCACCGGGTATATTGGACAGGTAGTTTTTCAAATTCTTTTTATGAGTCCAGTTGCTTCTATCATTATAAGAATGATGGAGATCTTCCTAAGATTCCAGTTTCTTTTCGGGTCATCCATAAGACCTTAGTATTTCGTTATGTTTCAACTATTACTAAATACAAAAACGAGTATTGAATTATCAATTGTCTACGATCATGTTTCGCTCTAATATAGGCGTGTGTGCCGCTTCCTAACCAACTGCATAATAGAATTCGGATTCGTTGGGAATTTCAGATTTCTAGGACCCGCCCTCTTCTCGTTCAATAATAATAATAAAAACACACACACATTCCCCAGGGAAAGGGGGTTAGAGTGTTGCCACTTGTAAATGTCGAGCCGCCAAATGTCAGGAAATTCAGTAAACGCAATTTTCACAAGTAACATAACATTTCGTTTTCATTTTTTTTTTTTTTTACATGAACAAGGGTTAGGGTTAGGGAAAGGGGCTTAGAACGAGAGTAAATAATTCGACGCTACATGGTCTTACTTTCTGTTTGATATTTTTATGGAAATCATTCCGGACAAGACGTGAAACCACTTCATGTAAAGCGCTAAAAACAAAGTAAGATGATTATCGCAAAGTCAGGAGATGCCTGTTGATTTTAGTCTTGAAATGACAAGATTGAAATTAGGTGGAAAACAGCTGGAAGAGAGTTCCACAAACCTGCTATTCTTGGAAAGAAGCTACTCGAATAAGGATCTGTGGAAGAATGAGATACCAAAAGAGCAAATCGATGGAGACAAACGAGTCAAACAAGCTAAAACCAAAGAATCAGGGAGTGGATCAAATACAATAGAATAAATCCCAGCTTCTGGATACTTGATAAAAGTCCTGTTTCTAATATTCGAATCTATTCCTTTGCATTGATTGACTTCTCACATCTAATAAGTTCCCCAACTTCTGCTGCAGTAAAAGTTCGCCATACCATTATCCTTCCATTTCCGTGTTTAACTGTCGTTTTTATGCAACTTGGCGACAATCTTTTTCCAGTTTTTCGAATGCACCGTTCGGGAGCATCACTAACAAGACAACATCTTGATTCACCTGATCAGAAAACATTTCTGAACCAGTCTGTATCTTTCTTGCCATAACACGAGAAAAATCTCTTTCTATAATTGGTGTTCTTCTTAGATAAAAATTGCTTCTTTGCACACCTTTTAGAGTAAAATCCCATTTCTTTCATTCGTCTAGATATTGTATATCTAGAAAGAAAATTTCCAGCCCCTGTTTTGAATTCTTTGCTATGGTCAACATAAGTTTTCTTTCGATCCTTCAAAACAGTTAATTTAAGCCCGTGATTGTCCTTCAAAGTGGATGCTCAAGGGCGACCAGATCCAGAATTCCTTTATACCGAGCGTTCAACTTCGAACCTTTGGCCAAGTATACAGTTCGGGATACATGGTGGGCTCGACTATTTCCAGAATAAATTAATTTTAAATGATTCACCTGAATATTTGTAGTTAAAATAAAATTTTCTTTTCAGTTTTTTTTTCTGCGTATGGACCCCGTAGTTCAAATATAAGTGAACGTAACCAAAATGACCCAAACTGTCAAGGATAATTTTGATCAAAATACATCACAATCAAGAAAATGTCTAAAAGTTAGCACTGTAGCTTAAAAAATCAAAATTCAGTGAATCTTGCTTGATACTAACTTTTAAATATGATGTTGAGCCTATAATATTTCCCGACTACCCTTTTTAAATTTTCTACAAAAAAAAAATGGTGGGGGGATTTATTAATTTATATCTATTGAATATTCGTTCTTGCTGCAGAATCCACCCTCTTTAAAAATCTCTCGTTCCAGATGACTTTGCTGATTTGGCACGCCCTTCCTCAACACTAAGGTGACTTCATCCGTGAAGTCATTGACCCAGCATCACAACTACGTTGGAAGAAACGTCGCGGTGGCAAACTCAAAACCTAGCTCAAGACAGTGAAGAGAATGGTGAACTGATTCTGAGCCCTCACCTTTAAGGGGCTGTTGCTTGAACTAACAATGACTTGCACTCATAACGAAATCAGCCTTAGATCACCGTGCCTGCTTACTCAGTGTTCGGGGCGTGGCGAACTGGTTGAAAACAGCCTACTAAATTATCATCATCATCATCATCATCATCATCATCATGCAGTTCGTCAATCTTGGCGATGACTAGTTGGGTCCTCAGTGCTTTATCCCTCGGTGTTGGCGTAGTCTCACTCCATCACCACAGCACTTTCCACCTTGGCTCTAAATTTGCAGTTTAGGTGCAGTGTCTGTTGCGTATCAGATAGACACTTTCTGGCTCAACCATGACCATTATGACCCGTGACCCTGACTACGATATATATCTCTACTATTATTTAAAAAGGGGGCGTTGTCTGTGTAGGTGGGATAGAGAGAGAGTTTGTGTATGAGTTCGTTCCCTATGGATTCGAAAACGGAATGGGTCGATTTTTATGACATTCCACACGAAGGTACTTTATGTGCCTGGCAGTGTTCTTACATAGGTTTTGTGTCGGAATGTCTTCGATAAGTATCGATAATCGAAATAATCCGATGAAAGAAGAAACAGGCGATTTTGACCAAAGTTAACACCTTACACAGCCTAACATCACAAATGTATTTGAGATGTTTTATTAGCACACAAGCCGAAAAGTCATATCTATAAAAATCAACAGTAGGTTTTTTATCTGACAGGGGCGCGTTTGGAATGAATGCGCTTAGAGCACAATTGAAGCATGATACTTTACTTTTGCATTTTAGGCTTAAATTTCAGTCATTATCACCGCACAAGCAGTTAAGCCAGGCATGGAAAATCAACAGTAAGTTCTCTGATATGCCAGGGGTGCGTTCGAAATGAATGTTTCTGATTTAAACACAATTGAACCGTGATACTTGCCTTTGCATTTTCAACTTTAGTTCACGCCATTAATATTTTAAAATACTTTTATAAAATCGACAGTAACGTAAACTGCAATGTATTGTGGACTAATAAACTGCAGAAAGGCATGTAAAGCAACCGATCGATTTGATTGAAAAAACATGGGCGATTTCACCAATTTCGATGACAATAAAAAAAATACGGGACTGTGAAACATTTGTTGATTATCATTCAATCCCGGGCAACATCGGGTCTCCCTGCTAGTGTATTTCAAAAAAGTCGGTTAATTTGTTTATGAGTGAATTCTGTATACACATAGATATAAACGTATCATATTGGCAACTTTATATAAACAGAGATCTATATGGAGATAAAGAGAGATAGAGAGAAAGAGAGAGAAAGAGAGAGAGAGGGGGGCGATAGAGAAAAGGGGCGGATATATCGATAATGACGGACTCAGTCAGAATGACAAATGGATAGACATATATAATTCAATAATCTGAAGATAGTCATTTCCGTCCAAACTAAAACATTAAAACGTCGACGTACGGTTTTATTGCAGAAGGATTAGATCCAGGGTGAACGGGGTTAGTGAAGTGCGCAAGCGTGCTTTATTTTGCGAAGATGTGCGCATATCTTGTTTTCGCCTCTTGAGACCCGATAAGATGGCGCTGGCTATAAAGATGCCAAAATGCATTGCTTTTTTTAATATCTCCACAGTTTAAAAAATTATGGGAGTATGTCTTTCAATAATAGAAATACATAAAACCCCATATCCCGGAAAGTGTATATATATATATATATATATATATATATATATATATATATATATATATATATATATATATATATATATATATATATATGAATATTATATCATACATACATACATACATGCATACATACATGTTTATTCATAGATATACATTTACATACGTATTCATGTATGTGCGCATAATTATTTAAAAGAATTGAAACCATCTGTAAGTTATAAAACTGCCAGCGGTTTAGATATATGTAGATACTTCAGGACTTATAAAAATTATTCTACCAAGTCGAAATTAATGTGTTTCTATAAACACAGTTTTCTGGCATTTTTTTGTTATGTATACACAGGCATCGCGTACGCCGATAAATCGCCCTATCCTTCTCTCTCTCTCTCTCTCTCTCTCTCTCTCTCTCTCTCTCTCTCTCTCTCTCTCTCTCTCTCTCTCTCTCTCTCGCTCGCTCCCTCCCTCTCTCTCTCTCCCGCTCTCTCTCTGTCTTTTACAGACACACACGCTCTCTCTTTCTCGTTATATATATATATATATATATATATATATATATATATATATATATATATATATATATATATATATATTTCGTGGTTCAATTGAAAATTCTGAAAAAAAAACAACATATAGAGACATATATTCGATTTAAGAATTTATTGCTTGACGAAGGTGTGTATAGAAGGGGTTATTTTAATTTCCTTAATCCATGGATTTTCAATTTTGTAATATGTATCAGGATTTTTCATCTGAATTCTATTAGTGTCTTATATATATATATATATATATATATATATATATATATATATATATATATATATATATATATATATATATATATATTTATATATACATATATATATATATACATATATATATATATATATATATATATATATATATATTAGTGATGTGACGATTCAAATATGTTCTCGGTTCAGATACAATTACGTATTCTGTACTAAATTCCTGATTCCAGTACAATTACCGATTCCGATTCTGATTCTTTATAAATATCTAAATATTTCATTGTTAGATTATGTCGGGTCGACTATTATTATTAAAAGTTAACATGTCAGATAACGAACATTATCTTTTGTTAAGTGTTATGTAGAAAAAGTTATGCAGAGGGAATGGTTTGAAACAAGGGAATGTTTTGTGAACACATTTAGGATAACTTAGAAACAATAACAAGGAAATAATGTGGCGAATATAAACAATAGGTGTTCAAACATAAAGATAAAAACAATAAAATTGGGCTATGAAAACGTGACTGATAAGTCACACGGTTAGGCCTTTGTGTAGTCGAATGACGTAGGCACAAATGATTAGCTTGAATGTATAGAAACAGAGTTAGTGGGTGGTTAGAGAGACAGAGTTAGACAGAGAGCTAGACAAATGGAGTAAGATACGGAGAAAGTTAGGGTGTTGGAGACAGGGCTCAGGGCTTTGTACGCAGGGGGAAAGCAGGATCTAACATTCATGCAATCTTCCAACGTGAAAGCATTTGTAATAAAAGATATCTGAAAATATAACCGGAGACTCGTTTTCGGTTCCTTGTAAGGAATTTTCTTTGCAGATTTGTTAATTAAGACCCGGATGTATGAAGGTGATGTTTTCCTATTTGGCAAGATGTAATTCCTTAGAAAGATGTTCCGTCCCTTTTTCGTAAGAAACCGGTTGTTTATAAAATGTATATGTCCTGTAGAAACTGTATCCATGTGTGTAATGTATAGGGCTACGACAACAGAATATTCTTTTGATTGGTTTTACTCTCGAGTATATATCCGACATAGTTAGACACAATTAATCAAGCGAGAACTATATCACTCTACATAAAAATATATAAGATATCAATGGATATATACCTGAGAGTCCAAAAAAGGACAAGAATATGCTGTTGTCCTAGCCCTAGTAATGTATATATGCAAACAGTTATACAAGTGCTTGGAAATCGTCGTATACGTTACGTCTAATTTTCATCGACTGTTGAACATTTCAGTCTTACCATAAACCTAACCAGACTTTATTTATGTAGACTATAAACCCAATCATCCTAAATCTATGAAAAAGACAATCCTACCTAGCATTTCAAAAAGAACTTTTAAACTATCGCAAAATGTACAACTATATAATAAAAAATAAAGAATACTATGACAAATCATTAGCTTGATTAGGATTAAACGGACAAATAAATTATTAATGATATGAATAAAGAAGGAGTTAACGAAGTTAAAATAAAGAAAAAACAACTGTTATATCATATAACATTGCAATGTACAGATCTAGAAAAGAAAATAGTGAAATTAGAACTAAAGATAAGAAAATAAATGAGAAGACTAACAATACAGAACTAGCATCTAATTCAAAAGAAAAAATAGTAAGCACAAAAAACAGACAGAAGTCAAATCTGGTTCAATCTACCTTTTAGCGAATTATGAAAGAATTTTAAGAAATTATTGACAAAATTCCCCCCAGGGAAGCCAATATATGAAAGTTATTAACAAGAACACCGTAAAATTATCATTTTCTACATCAAATAACTTAAGTTACACAATAATAAGCTCCAACAATGCAAAATTTAATGAAGTCGGTGACAAGAGAGATAACGAAATACAGGAATCTAATAGAAAAGTATTGTAACTGCAGAAATCCTTGTGAATGCCCACTTACTGAAATTTGTTTAACTTCTGATATTCTAGATAAACGTGAAGTTATTACAGGGAATAACACTAAGACATACCTAAGATTCATTTTAAAAATAGGTGGCGTAACCACTTAGGATCCTTCAAGTTACATACGGAAAATGAAAACAGGAACACCAAAGATGAATAAAAAAGAAAGCAATAGAAATAATGGAATCATTAGGAATAATAAAAAGAAAAATCAGAAAAATTTAACTGCTTAACTGGTGAAAAAAAACTTAGAAAAAGAAACTGAATATAAATTAAAATGGTCTATAGTTGAGAGAGCCGGTAAATACAAACCGTGTAAAACAAAATGTTGTAACCATTGTATTCTTGCAGCTTACCACATATAAACATCGAAGGATGATTTACTAAATAAGCGTCAAGACGTGATTCAAATATACTTGCATAAGAACAGATGCTTGTTGTCCCAGCTTAAGCCGGATTAAGTATGATAATTTAAATTAACTAGTGATAGGGGAGAGTCTAACAAGGATTGGATTATAACAATTACGTAAAGTGTAAATAAATTATGGAAACCAAATATTTAAATCACTGTCGATTTGCAGATACAATCAAATTGCATTTACTGATGTTGTTCGCCATCTGTTGCTTTAACCTCATTTGCCGATGACACCACTCTCTATAACAGATATGAGGGGAAAACAAATGAACACATATCCAAGAAAATGGCAGAAACACTAGAGGATGACCTCCAATCCGTAGTGGAATGGGGACAAAAATGGTTGGTCTCATTCAATGCTGCTAAGACTAAGCTTGTTTCCTTCAATAAAATGGCAGAAACACTAGAGGATGACCTCCAATCCGTAGTGGAATGGGCACAAAAATGGTTGGTCTCATTCAATGCTGCTAAGACTAAGCTTGTTTCCTTCAATAACTACAAGAAACCTTCTCTACCACCAATAGCAATGGCCAAGAACACATTGCCTGAAAGTACTTCTTTTAAACTCCTCGGCCTAGCGTTTACAGGGAATATGAACTGGAATAGATACATTGAGAGCATTGCCAAGGCTGCTGCAAGGAAGGTTGGCTCCCTCTGCCGTGCTAGAAAACTACTTACGCCTGCCAGTATCCTATACCTCTATAAGGCAACCATTCGCCCATGTATGGAGTACTGTTGTCACATCTGGGCTGGTGCATCTGCTGCTTGTCTCTCGCTCCTGGACAGGGTTCAAAAGAGAGTCGCCAACCTGATAGGTCCTGAACTGTCATCTAGGCTTCAGCCTCTGTCCCATCGACGAGATGTTGCATCCCTCTGCCTGTTCTACAAATACTTTAATGGTGAATGCTCTGACGAACTGCAAACACTTGTACCTCCCCGACGTAACTACCCCCGACAAACCCGACAAGCTACTAAGTCTCATCCCTTTACAGTGGAGATCCCTAGGTGCAAGAAAGTCTTTTACTCCAATAGTTTCTTCCCCAGAACTGCGGGTCTTTGGAACTCCCTTCCGGGACTCTGCTTTCCCAACTGCAATGATATGCAGAAGTTCAAGTGTAATGTTAACAAACATCTTTCTACTCTTCTCCCTTCATAATGACCCCGCTAATTAATTCCCTAATAGTAGCCCCCTGCTTCAAAGTGGCACTGTGCCTTGTTTGGGGTGAAAATTGAATAAAAAAAAAAACTTGAATATAATGTAACTAATAAGACTGAAACAGCGAAATATTTTCAAAACTTGGAGAGAAATGATATGATGATGCATGTCTTAAAAACACTCAGATTTGATGAACTCACAGATGTAGGGGGAGATGTGCGCAGAAAAGGGGATTACAATTAAAAGAATATTGAAAGCACATAATGCCCACATTATCGCCCTTTAGAATCTGTTTCAAAATTAATAATGATCGGTTAATTAGTTTAAGAATGAATCCTGTACATACAAATCATTCCAAACTTACTTTTTGTAGATACGATAGAATGATACAATAAAGACAATTTAATGTTAAGAAATCTAGTTAAACCTTACATAGATAATAAAAAAAACATAATAGAATTAATAACGTTAATAAGTATCATATACGTATATGACCCTGATAACCATAATTTATTAAAAATAGATGCCTCCATAACTGAATAAATGCTGATATACGTAATCGCAAAATATAATACGTATAGAATTTTTGGTAAAATTAATAATAAGGAAACTATGATTTTAGATGTAAAGTATAAGTTGTTAAATAATAATTAATAGTTGGTGTGGTCAATTAATATGAATAAAAATAACTGAATGAAAGCCAAACACCCGTAGTCTTTAATCGTAAATCGAGTCACCATAAGAACATAAAAATAACTAGGTATCTTAGGAGAAAATCAATTTAAGAAAATGCCCATTCTTAAAACAGGTATTAAGTACTTAAATACATATATTTAACGCATGTTTGATATAATTTCTACCTGAATTTGCAAAAATTCAATCAGAATATGTACTTATCAATCAGCGACAAAACGTTACGATTAACCATATTAATAGCTAGGTAATCATGAATCAGTATAATTTAAGACTAAAACACAGACATTATTGATGAGAAAATAAAACTTATACATAATCAAGGCTGACATGAGTGTAGGGAAGGGAATGACGAGATGGCATAAGGAATGGAATTAAGATATCCTAATCTATGATAACAAATCAAAGGTTGTAAATAACCAAATTCTCTCTGATTCTTCTCAGATTTTGAGCACGTGGTACAATGGGGAAAAAGTGGCTCGTTACTTTTAATGCATCTAAAACCAAGCTTCTATCTTGCCGTCATCAACACTTTGATCCCCATCTGGCATAAATTGAAATGGATGGCTTTCGTCTTGTGGAGGCTCCATGTTTTGACAACCTTCTGTGCTTCATCTTCATTCCTGATCTGAAATGGAACACGTACATCAAATCTGCTGCCAAAGTAGCTGGAAAAATATTGGGATCCTTCTACCGCTTCAGTAGATATCTCACTGCTGATGCAATTCTCTATCTATATAAAAGCCAGGTATGTCCAAGGATGGAGTACTGTTGCAACATCTGGGCAGGAGCAGCTAGAAAGATCTTATACTGTCTTGAAAAAAGTTCAAAATAGACTTTGTAGCCTAGTGGGTCGATGCCCTTTTCTCCTCCCTGCAACTTCTTTCCCACAGAAAAGACCTTGCGAACCTGTCTCTGCTTTATCATTATTTTCATGGCAAGTACTCGTCTGAGCCCCAATCTATGGCACCCCTCGTAATACTTTCACGTATATCTGAAATGACTGTCAATAATTTCCCCCACTCTTTATCTGTGCCTAAACCTAAACGTAGATTCCATGAACAAAGGTTCTTTCTTAGAACTGCACGCACCTTGAACTCACTTCCGTTTGCCTGTTTTCCAGCTGACCACAATTTGGTAGTCTTCAAGTCCAGCGTAAACAAATTCTTGATGAACCGTAAGTAATCCAATTTACCATATTATCCCATTGGCTACTGTACACTGAATAATTCTTATCCTCGAGTGACCTCCGGCCCTTGATAAGTGGTGACTCATATTTAAACAGAAGGTGTATTGATAGAATTTAGGAAAACTCGTCCCGGGAAAACTCGTCTCCGGAAAGCTCGACCCCGGAAAACTCGTCCCCCTTCGCTAGGTAGGAAAACTGGTCCCTTATTCAATAAATATCGATTGAAAACACATTTTATGGTCGTTCTTGAAGGAGATATTGTTTTTAAAAATAGACTATAGCCCCACATAATATTTTTTAAAAATATCTTTACTTTAATGTTTTTTTTGTTTTTTTTTTATAAAATCGATTTTCTAAGTGTCCGTTTTCTGCCTAACTTGCTAAGTTCTTAGTGGTTTCACTTATTTTAAAGCGTTTATTATGTTCATAAACGAGACCGCATATTTTTTTTAGATTAATATAAAAAGAATTTACTTATTTACTGTTGTTTATAAAAGGGTAAAATCGATTTTTCTACCTCGCCGACTATGTTGTTTGTTGTTTAATTTATTTGGAATCGTTTATTCGGTAAAGAAAAAAAAACACAGAAAACAAACAAAAAACATGTCGAGTGTTACGTAAGAACGAGAAATAGTGTCCGGTATATCACATCTTAGGGGTCTTGATAATCGCTAAAAAATAGAAAATTAAAGAAATTACTGAGAGAGATTTGGTTTTAAAAAGAAAATAATAAATTTTAATACTTTTTAAAATATAATTTAGAGAGGGGGGGGGTAAAAACTATATCTCCCTCCGAAAAACAACCAACAAAAAATGAAATTAAAAAGATTCTTGATAAACGATAGCGGAGTTTTCAATAAAATTGATTAATAAATTAATTTAGTGATTACTTTTTCTCTTAATGATTGATTTTAGAATTTTGAAGTAAAAATTAAAAAAATTAAAAATGAATTAACGAGAGATTGTTAGCGCATGGCATCTCTTGCGCCAAAAAATATTTCGCTTTTAATTAATCAGTTAATTTTTGCAAAATTTTACAGGACGACAATAAATGTTGATAATTGATAAAATTATAATTTTAATTAACGCATGAGTGCATTTGGTATGAGAGAAAACGAAAACATAACAACAAAAAAAAACTATCATAATTAACAAAAACAAAACAAAAAGGTAACGAAGAATCGAATCGCTCCCTGTTTTTTTTTATTTTTTGGTTTTGTTTTTTATTATTGTTTTTATGACTCCAAAAAACATTGTTAAAATAAGAACAAAAAAATGTGTAATTAACTTTGTATGAACATAATAAACGCTTTAAAATAAGTGAAATCACTAAGAACTTAGCCAGTTAGGTAGAAAACGGACACTTAGAAAATCGATTTTATTTAAAAAAAAAAAAAACATTAAACAAGCAAAAATATTTTTTTTAAATATTATGTGGGGCTATAGTCTATTTTAAAAAGCAATATCTCCTTCAAGAACGACCATAAAATGTGTTTTCAATCAATATTTATTGAATAAGGGACCAGTTTTCCTACCTAGCGAAGGGGACGAGTTTTCCGGTGTCGAGTTTTCCCGAGACGAGTTTTCCCGAGACGAGTTTTCCCGGGACGAGTTTTCCGGGCACCGTATTAATAAGTATGGTTAAATTTATTAGTTAGTGTAAATAGGTTTATTAAAGGTGTTAGTAAGTAGGTGTTAATAATATAACACAAAGTAAATAAGAAATAGCTGTTGGAAAAAGAAACTTCCATAACAAAAGGGAAGGATTTAAACACTTAACTTCAATAATCCGACCAATATTTGAAAATTAAGACATGCATAACTAAATACTAATTAAATATAACAAGGAGCCAAGATGGAGAAATGGATAAGTGATTATCAAGATACATAAAATATTGGACCTAAAAATTGTAAAATTAATTAGAATGGGTTAGCAAAATAGGACAACCTAAGAGAAAAAAAATGAAGAACAGATTCAATCAAATGCAATTCTCTATCTATATAAAAGCCAAGTACGTCCAAGGACGGAATACTGTTGCCATATCTGGGCAGGAGCTGCTAAAAACAGCCTATCCTGCCTTGACAGAGTACACAATAGACTTCGTGGCTTAGTGGGGGATGCCCTTTTCTCTACCCTGCAACCTCTCTCCCACAGAAGAGACGTTGCGAGCCTATCCTTGTTTTATCGTTATTTCCATGACAGCTGCTCGTCTGAACTCCAATCTCTGGTCCCCCTCGCCAATCTTTCACGAAAAACACCCGTCTAGCTGAATCCACTGTGAAAAATTTCCCCCACTTTATATCTGTGCCTAGATCGAAACGCGGATTCCATGAACAGAGCTTCTTTCTTAGAACTGCACGCCTGTGGAACTATGTTCCGTCTGCCTGCTTCCCTCCGGACTACGACTTGGATGTCTTCAAGTCCAATGTAAACAAATTCCCGATGAACCGCCCCCTTAAGTAAACACTTCATCAAATCTCCACACTAACGTAATGTACTTGCAATAACCCTTATCCCTGAGTGGCTTCCGGGCCTTGATAAGTGGTGATCACTGTGTAAAAAAAAAATATATTAAGTTTACAAGAATTACCTCCCTTTGATTGAAAATACGATTTAAATAGAAAGAAAGAATAATTTTACTTCTAACAATCAAAATTTAAAACAACACAACGTAAATAAAGATGATATAAGAAATTATAATTTATTTATATATATATATATATATATATATATATATATATATATATATACTCGGGGGGGGTTATTCAAAAGTAATAGACTAGTGAATTCAACGAGGTTGTTAGTTGTGAGTTTATTCATTGAACATTTTAATAGTCAAGTCGCTGCCTGATGATATCTGTTGTTTGATTGAAACAAAAAGCTGTTTGTAGCAGCGGGATGTAAACATGTTTATATGACTATAAACAAGAATATATATGTATATATATATATATATATATATATATATATATATATATATATATATATATATTAAATTGTGATTCAATGAATTTCAAAAACTTTCAAAATTAAATTGTGATTAATTTATTTGCTCTATCTTGCATATCGAGCAATTCTTGTTTAGATGGGATAACTTATAGAATATTACTGCCAGTAATATTTTGTAAACTTTACAATATCATGTTTCCATAACAACTGATTGTTAAATAAAAACTATTCTGAAGGATATATATATATATATATATATATATATATATATATATATATATATATATATATATATATATATATATATATATATATATACGTGGTGTAACAAAGCATATAATAACAAAACTCATGGAATTAATTTAAATGCAGCTAAGCCTCCGAAGACTGTAAACAAGCGTAAAGAAAAAAGAAAAAAGAAAAAAAAACATGTAGTTTCGTATTTAAGGCAAATCACTTACTAAGCATACTCTTACTGAAAATAAACCATACAATAATTATTACACCTTAATATTATGGCTCGAAAAATGGCAAAATAAATATAAAAACAAACGGATAAAACACTTTAAATAAAAGAAAATAAAAACATAACAATAATAATACAAAAAATACGAAAATAATTAATATTAGTTAGAATGAATTCAGTATGACCATAATATTCGGGACGAGAAGGAACGGCAGTGAGTGTTGGTTACATGAACGACGGACGTGGTCTAAAATGGTGTTTTTATAAAATTTTTAAGGTAAACATTTGATAAGTATGTCTACATATGCAGCAATAACATAATTTTCCAGACTTGTTAATCGCAATACGAAACAATATTGTAATGGATACCTTTTGAAAAGTAATAAATGACCAACTGAGAAAACTTTATATTTGGAAGATGGAGAATTATTATATTACACTATATATATATGTATGTATATATATGTGTATATATATATATATATATATATATATATATATATATATATATGAGTGTGTGTGTGTGTGTGTATTTGTGATGTTTTTAATTTAAAAAATCGTGAAAACATCGCTGCTGCATTGGAAAATGTTGAAAGTATTCAGTTTCACATCTTCTTTTGCACGTGCATATATAAAAAAGCTATCCTAACGTGAAAAATAAATGCTGCTATGGATTGGCGTTTCAATTGCAATTATTGAGATGTTTTTAATGGTCCAAACACGTGCTGTTCCTGCGAATATGGTTAATTTCGGAAATGGTTTATTTTCATGCCGATTGAAATAATGTTCCTTCAGGGAATCATTTTTTGGCTAAATGCTTATTATAAGGTGGTGGTGGTGGTGCTGTTGCTAATGATGCCAGGCCATGTTAATGTGTGTGGTAGGGTTAGGGTTGTTCGTGATTTTAGTGGTGTCAGTGGTGTTACTGATGATGATGGTATTATTAGTGTGCTGCTGCCGTTGCTGCTACTGATGATGACGATGATGATGATGACGATGGTGATGATGACGATGACGACGGCGATGATGATGATGATGATGATGATGATGATGATGATGATGATGATGATGATGATCATGATCATGATCATGATGATGATCATGATGACGATGATTATTATTATTATTATTATTATGACGCTGATGATGACGATGATGATGATTATGATGATGACGGTGATGATGATTACGAGGATGATGCTGGTGATTATGATGATGATGATATTGATGACAGTGATTTTTACGATGATGATGATGGTGGTAAATAATTGTGCTGTTAATCGATTTCTAACAGTTTGTTAACGTATCAGGCTAATATATTGTTAACATGTTCTTAATATATTCCAAATAGCGTATAAAGGTAATATCTTGCTAACATTAACGCTAACATATTTTAAATAGTATTTATTATTAACATATTGTTATTTTATTCTGAGCAGATACTTAATAGTATAGATCGTTAGCATATTGTTAAGATATTGCAAAAAAGTATATTGTTAAGATATTGCAAAAAAGTATATTAAGATATTGCAAAAAAGCATATTGTTAAGATATTGCAAAAAAGTATATTAAGATATTGCAAAAAAGTATATTAAGATATTGCAAAAAAGTATATGTGCAGTAAAAACACTTAATAACGAACAACACCGATTATTTCCTGTCCGAATTTATAATATTCGAACTGTTACTATCCCAGCTATTGATTGACCGTAATTTATAGTTTTTCAATATTCAGTTTTCTTGCCGGTTGAGTTGCTGTCCAAATGGGAACTTGTTTTCCGAAGCTGAAGATCATCACAGATCCATTTTACCATTCCTGACACCAACACAACAGCGTTTTGTCGAATTTATTTTAAATGTCCATTAACCATTTTTATATCTGGTGCCAAGCATTAACCCCACTTTCCCCCGCCCGCTCAAAATTGCATCATAAAATCTTACTAAGTCAGTCCCCACCCAACCCCAGCGCAAGAAGCGTATCTTCTGTTTCCATTTAACCTGAACGATTCATAAAACCCCTCAGTGGTTAAATCGACATTAATTTTCATTCTCCTGCCACGGCGACATTGTTTTTTTATTTTTTTATTTGTTTTTTTATTTGTTTTTTTTTATTTTTTCTCTTCCTTTTGTTCTATTAAATTCTTCTTTGGTTTTCTCTTTCTTTTCCTTTTTCTTTTTTTTTTGTTATCCCTTTTCCTTTCTTTTTTGTTATCCTTTCTTTCTTTTTTATGTCCTTTTTCCTTTCTTCGTTTTTTGTTATCCTTTTTCCTTTCTTTTTTGTTATCCTTTTTTTCCTTTCTTTTTTTTTTTGCTTGATTTCTATTTATCTCAATATTTTTGTCGTTTTTTTAGTTTTCCTTGTTTTTTCTTTCTTTTTTCTTTTCTCTTTCTCTTTCACTTTTTCATTTTCCTTTTTTCTTTCTATTTTTCTTTTCTTTACTTTCACATTTTCTTTTTTTTTTCTTTTGTGTTTTCGTTGCTTTTTGTCGTAATAATTTATTTCGTTTTCTCGTATTTTTCTTTTTTCTATTGTTGCTATTTTTCCATTTTCTTTACAAATTATTCTTTTTTTGTTTCGCTTGACTTCTATTTTTCTTCAGGTTTTCATTCGTTCGTTTTCTTTATTGTTTTTCCTTTTGTTTTTTTTACCTCCTTTTCTGTTATTTGTTTTCATTTTTCTTTCTTTTTTTGTTACTTTTTTTCTCATTTTCTTTCCGAATGTCCTTTTTTACTTTATATTTCATTTTTCTTTCTTTTTATTTTTTTCATTTTCTTTCCGAATGTCCTTTTTTTTACTTCATATTTCATTTTTCTTTCATTTTTTTTTTCATTTTTTCATTTTCTTTCCGAGTGTGTCCTTTTTTACTTTATATTTTGTTCCCTTTTTTCACATTCGTTTTAATTTATTTTTCTTTTTTTCTTTTAATTTTTTCCTTCTTTTTTGTTCTCTTTTTCTCCTTTATTCCCTTTTTTCCTTCTAGTTTTTTCTTTCCTTATTCACGTTTTTCTTTTATTTCCATTTTCTTTTTTCTTTATTTTTTTTCAAATATTTTTTACTTTCTTCCTTTCTTTTTTTTTTCGTAATTTTCTTTGTTATTTATATAATTTTCGCTTTGTTTTCATATTCTTTTCTTTTTTTTCTTTCTATATATTTTTGTTTTCTTTGTTACTTAATTTTTATTCGTTTTCCTTTTGGAACGCCCTTCATACCAAGTCATACATGTTGCTGCAATTATAAATGGTGAGCATTTAACCCAGTAAGTCTCTTAGCATAAACTTAAAACTAAATATAGTTCCTCTTATGCGTATCAACTGTGTTCAAAGATCAATATCTCTACCTCTGTCTATACTATTATATAAAAGTTTGCTTTTGTTTGTAAGAGTTCCTTTCTTATATGTACCGAAACGGCTGAGTCTATCTTTTGCATTTACACACAATTTATATATCTAGCAGGATTCTTAGATAGGCTTTGTACAGAAATTCATCTGATAATTCGTTCTCAAGACAATAAAAGACAATATAATCTCAGAATCACTTTTTATTTTGATAATTTTTTTATCTTACCCTTTAAGGGTCAACGGGTAGACTAGTATATTTATAAAGGGAAATATTGAATCTTCTATAAATAGGGCACTGGATACATGTGATAGATCTTAGAAATCGAGACATCCCAAATAAAATCGACAGGGTTTTTTTTTTATTATTACATTTTCAGCCAAACAAGGCGCATTGCCACTTTGATGTAGGGGGCTACTATCAGGGACATAAGCATCAGGGGTAGTATGTAGGGAGTTGGGCAGCAAGGTGTGGGTTCACGTTATACTTGAACTTCTGCATGTCAGTACAGTTGGGGAAGCAGGGACCCGGAAGGGAATTCCAAAGTCTAGCGGTTCTGGGGAAGAAACTCCTGGAGTAGAAATCTCTCTTGTATACAGGGATCTCTACTGTAGAGGGGTGGGATTTAGCTGCTTGTCGGGTTTGTCGAGAGTATTTACGTCGAGGGGGCACAAGTGCTTGCAGTTCGTCAGTTTATAACAAGTAGCAATGCCGTTTGCACAAAGAGTTACATTGCACTTATGGCGATACGTTAATGGTTTACGATTGCAAGACTCATTTATATAAGTTTATCATCAAACAAAATTTTAAGAAATTTCAAATAAAACTTGTGCAAATTTCACAAAAAGTGCTACACTCTTATAGAAAAGATGAATTTAATCTTTTTCTTCAAATTAAATATCTAGTAAAAAAAAATTAAAAAACTGGAGACGGCACTAATCCTATACGGGTTTAACCGGCTTCCTCCAAAGGAGGAAGTTCTATGGGGTTATGAAATTCATAAGCAGTCCCCCGTCGCATGTATACCCCGTTAAGGGAGATGTCGATATTAAGTTTTTGCAACTCTTGCAAGAAGGTGTCGACCTCCTACTACATACAGCGCCTGGTACTGATCAGGCTCAACGTTAACTTCGGTGATCTAACGAGAACCGGTGGGCTAACCAAATTATGCCGTATAAGTTATTATCTAGTAAATATTACTATTATATATTATCTTATAGATTTTGAAAAGGAAATATTTATTGCCCTATTTATAGGGAAGTTAGACTTTAATATGTTATCGACATATTTCATATTTCTAATGCTGATAATGGGTGTTCAGCGCATGCGCAGTGGGTTTCGGAGTTATCTCCCTTTAAAATGTTTTTTTTTATTATTATATTTTCCCCTTGGTCCCCTTTTCCTACTATTATATCTTTATTTTTATTCAAAGTTTTAACTGTATTATTTTCTAATTAAGAAATTAATTCATCCATAACTTATTTGTCCGTGCCATTTTATGGTCATTCTTTTTATATTTGTTATCATCGTTTTATTAGCTGTGTTTTATTATCTATTCGGTTTAATTAAATTTAATAGTGTTTTCTTTCCAATTGCATTTGTTTCGTAGTTTCTTTTTAGGAGTGGGATAAAAACGTCAACTATTTTTTCTTTATGGTTTTTTTTTTTTTGTTTTTTGTTTTTTTAGCTTTCCGTTTTTAATTTTTATTATTTTCTCCCTCCCTCTCCCTCCCTCCCTCTCCCTCTCTCTTTCTCTCTCTTTCTCTCTCTCTCTCTCTCTCTCTCTCTCTCGCTATCTCTCTCTCTCTCTTCGGCGAATGTTTTTTTTATTTATCTTGTTTTTTTTTCTTTGTTTTATTTATTCTTAATTTTTCGTCCTTTTTATTTTTATTGTCTGTCTCTGCATTATCGTTATTTTCCTGGCAAGTTCTCGTCTGAGCTCCAATCTATGGTCCCCCCCTCGCCAAACTTTCTCGAGAAACACTCGTCTAGCTGAAAACACTATCAATAATTCCCCCCACTCTTTATCATCCCCAAACCTAAACGTAGATTCCATGAACAAAGTTTCTTTCTTAGAACTGCACGCCCGTGGAACTGTCTTCCGTTTTCCTGCTTTCCAGCTGACTGCAATATGGTTGTCTTCAAGTTCAATGTAAACAAATTCTTGATGAGCCGTTCCACTTGTTAACAAATTTACCGAATTTCCATTAGTAACGATTACTATATTGTCCAACTGACTACTGTACACTCTTTAACGCTTTTCCTCGAGTGGCCTCTAGGCCTTGATAAGTGGTGATGCCTATGTAAAATAAAAGTTATTTTCATGCGTTTCAATATTTCCTTTATATTTATTGTCTTTTTTTTTCATTCAATTTATTTGAACTTTTTCTTTTTTTTTAATTTATATAACTTTATCTTTTTTTTTCGTTTTTGTTCTTTTTAATTAATTTATTTTTATTGCAGTTTATTTTATTTGGTCTTTCTTTTTTATCGTTTTCTTTATTTTTTATTTTTTTTATTCATATGACTTTATCTTTTTTTTCATCTTGTTTTTGTTCTTTTTAATTAATTTATTTTTATTACAGTTTATTTTTTTATTTGGTCTTTCTTTTTTATCTTTTTCTTTATTTTTTTTTTATTTATATGACTTTATTTTTTTTTCGTTTCGTTTTTGTTCTTTTTAATTAATTTATTTTTATTATAGTTTATTTTTATTTGGTCTTTCTTTTTTATCTTTTTCTTTATTTTTTATTTTGTTTCATTTATATGACTTTACTTTTTTTTCGTTTCGTTTTTGTTCTTTTTAATTAATTTATTTTTATTATAGTTTATTTTTATTTGGTCTTTCTTTTTTTAACTTTTTCTTTATTTATTTTTTTTTTCGTTTCGTTTTTGTTCTTTTTAATTAATTTATTTTATTATAGTTTATTTTTTATTTGGTCTTTCTTTTTTTAACTTTTTCTTTATTTTTTTTATTTATATGACTTAATTTTTTTTTCGTTTAGTTTTTGTTCTTTTTAATTAATTTATTTTTATTACAGTTTATTTTTATTTGGTCTTTCTTTTTTATCTTTTTCTTTATTTTTATTTTGTTTCATTTATATGACTTTAATTTTTTTTCGTTTCGTTTTGGTTCTTTTTAATTAATTTATTTTTATTATAGTTTATTTTTATTTGGTCTTTCTTTTTTTAACTTTTTCTTTCTTTATTTTTTTTTTCGTTTCGTTTTTGTTCTTTTTAATTAATTTATTTTATTATAGTTTATTTTTTATTTGGTCTTTCTTTTTTATCTTTTTCTTTATTTTTTATTTTTTTTATTTATATGACTTTATTTTTTTTCGTTTCGTTTTTGTTCTTTTTAATTAATTTATTTTTATTATAGTTTATTTTTTATTTGGTCTTTCTTTTTTTAACTTTTTCTTTATTTTTTTTATTTATATGACTTAATTTTTTTTTCGTTTCGTTTTTGTTCTTTTTAATTAATTTATTTTTATTATAGTTTATTTTTTATTTGGTCTTTCTTTTTTTAACTTTTTCTTTATTTTTTTTATTTATATGACTTAATTTTTTTTTCGTTTAGTTTTTGTTCTTTTTAATTAATTTATTTTTATTATAGTTTATTTTTATTTGGTCTTTCTTTTTTATCTTTTTCTTTATTTTTTTTATATGACTTTACTGTTTTTTCGTTCCGTTTTTGTTCTTTTTAATTAATTTATTTTTATTATAGTTTATTTATTTTATTTGGTCTTTCTTTTTTTAACTTTTTCTTTATTTTTCATTTTCAATTTATTACAAACATTTTCTTCGTAATATTTTCGTTTCCTTTTCTTTTATTTCTTCTGTCTGCGTTTGTTTTCCTATGTTTCTATTAACATTAATTCTTTTCCTCGTTTTTTTTATTGTTTTCTATTTTGTTATTGATTTTTGCTTTATTTTTTATCATTTTTACTACGATTTTAGTTATTTTTATTCTTTATTTCAACATTTTCTTCAGTTTTGTTTTCGTTTTGATCGCCATTTTTCATATATTATCGTTTTATTATATTTCATCACGTTTCATCATCTTTCTCTTTTTCTTCGTTCTTTTGTCTCAATTAATATTTAAACTTACTTTTTGATTTCATCATATTTTGTCGGCTTTAAATGATATATTTCTTTCATTTTGTTCATCTGTTTTTTTCTTCGTTGCTTTTTAGGCATGCATATGCATGGCTTTGCGATCGTGACGTAGTTGTGATGTAGTTGTGACGTAGTCGTGACGTAAACAGTCCCGACGAGGAACTGGGAAAGCTTAATAAAATATCGTACCTTTACTGAAATATGCAAATAATAAGGTAATCAATTAATTAGAAAAACCAAATTCTGATCAATCGATTCCGTAATGTTTTTTTGTTTCATTTACATTTACAAATATGTATTTTTCATCTCTCTCCATGTTCTGACAAGCTTCTGGGTCTGCCGTTTACTCCTGATCTGAGATAGAACTCGTACATAAAATCCGTTGTGAAGACTGTTGAAAAAATGGTAGAATTGTTCTACCGCTCCAGTAGATACCTCACTGCTGATGCAATTCTCTTCCTGTATAAAAGCCAAGTACGTCCAGGGACTCAGTACTGTTACCACATCTGGTCAGAAGCTTCTAGAAGTACCTTGCCTTTTCTCAGCCTTTTGGCCAAGATCAAAATCGTTGATTTTGACTGTATTTTTAACATGAATAAAAGATTTAATATCTCAAAGTGTAGTATCTGTTCCGGCAGATATTGCAAGCAAAGACCATATGTAGGGGTAACTCCACATATCAGACCTCGGTCAATGTAGGGGCAACCCTTCATACCAATTGTCACTATCCAGCTCCCATTTCCCACCCATAGGGAGCTGGTCCCCTTTTTCCCTTCCCCCTCCCTCTCTCTCCACATTATAAAACAGCCTTGTGCCTAATTTGCTCAGTGGGGAAGCAAATAAATACATACTGCAAGCAAAGACCATATGTGGGGGCGACCCCACATATAAGACCTTGGTCAATGTAGGGACAACCCTTCATACCAATTGTCACTATCCAGCTCCCCTACTCCCCGGGGAGTTGGTCCCCATTTCCCCTTCACTCCTCACATTAAAAATCGGCTTTGTGCCTAATTTGCTCAGTGGGGAAGCAAATAAATACATACTGCAAGCAAAAACCATATGTGGGGGAGACCCCACATATAAGACCTTGGTCAATGTAGGGACAACCCTTCATACCAATTGTCACTATCCAGCTCCCCTACTCCCCGGGGAGTTGGTCCCCATTTCCCCTTGACTCCTCACATCAAAAATCGGCTTTGTGCCTGATTTGCTCGGTGGGGGAGCAAATAAATATCGCTTCTAGAAGTACCTTATCCTGTACCTTCTCTTTGCTATTTTTGGTCAATTAGAAAAATCAGATCCTGACTCCTATATAATGTTTTTTTTTTTTTTTTTTCATTTAGAAACAAAAAATTTTTTTTTCATGTCTAAAACTAGAAGACTATCCGGCTTTTCCCGCTCGTAGAATATGATTACCGTATATACTTGTGTATAAGTCGATCCTTTTTTTCCTTTTTTTTTTTTTCTTTTCTTTTTTACTTTTTATTTCTCTTCTTGGTGAGGAGATTTGGAGTGAGTAAAAAAGAAAAAGAAAAAAATGCAAAAACAGAAATAAAAAGTGAAAAAAAGGATCGGCTTGTACACAAGTAAATAAAATATTTTGATTTATGCAGATTTCATCTTAATTATTATAGTGTCAATTATTTATTAATTATTATGGTGTCAATTATTTATTAATTATTATATCTACCACAATATAGTAGTGATTTTAAAAGAACAAATGACCGAGATGCCATTAGCTAGAATCGAAACCAAAACTCTCCAGTTATATTCGTTCCCGTCTGATCTAAGCTCATAAGTACAGAATATTTTTAAAATAACATATAAATGTACGTTTCTGCATGCGTAAAAATAACACGTTTAGTCGAGTTACACCGGATAAGTTCCACTTTTTCTTTTAATTTAGACTTCTTAGCAGTTGTTATACCTGCTCAAATCCCCTATATATAAAGTTTGAAGTCTGCAGACCAAAACTTGACCGAATAGTCTGGTAGAGACTGTTCCTCCCTTTCTTTCTATCTTTCTTTCTTTCTTTCTTTCTCTCTCTCTCTCTCTCTCTCTCTCTCTCTGTGTTACAGACACACGCATATTTTTAACTTTCTTTGTTAGGTACGTGCAAAATGAATGCCGATGCTGAAAATGTATAAACATTTTGACCCTTCCCTTTACTTAAAAATTCACTAAAAATCAGGAAATTAAGCAATTTTAATGACATTTTCAGTATTTATCAAATAATGATCACGGAATATATTGAACTCATTATTTTTTATTTAAATCTTCGTGGAAACATATTATTTTGTTTAAACAAAATAAGTAAATACCTTTACTAAAGTTATGGTTTTCAGAAGTAAAAAAATATATATATATTTTTTTTTTTTATGAAAATAAAGAACCGTAAATTATAACAATTAAATTATAACAATTAAATTATAACAATTACAAAACTTATTTAATTTTTACAGGAACATTATGAAAAAATATTCCTGAAGTTCGTATTAATGAATTCGATATAACTCGAAGAATAATTAATTTCCCGAACTACCGATAATTGAATTAAACATTGTTAATTTAATATTTTCACACAAAAAATTATAATAGCCAAAATATTTGTACCTTTTTTTAACTAATGGTTCCACATCATTTTTATATGTAAGATTTTAATATTTACCTTGCTTGCATGAATGTGAAACTTTCAGTGTAACATAATTCTTATATAATCTTGAACAATAATTTAAAAAATTAATTTACAAACAGAAACATAAAAAATAATTAAATTAAAAAATTATAAAAATGATACAAACGTTCAGGATATGAATGTACGGATGCACGTCTGGGAAAAAAAGAAAACTAGCACCCCTTCCTCCCTTTTAATTACATGACGTCATTTTCACACAGTCTTTCGGCTGGCTGAAATTTTGGGTTTCCGTAAATTTCGTGTTTAAAAAACTTTAGTTTGTTGCGATTTTGCGAAGAGCAAAATCGCTTGCTTTTGGGGCCAAGTAAGTTATGTTTTGTACAAACAAGATGTTTTTTTTTATTTAATTCAATATCTTAGGACTAACTAATTACCTTTGAAATAGACCGAGAAAACTAATATTTACCTTTTAAAGGATTTTTACAATGAATTTATTTAACTTCAAAATTTAGCTGAATTGGTAAGCTCGGCGTTAAAACATTTTTCATAACTATTTTTTTTTTATTTTCACGGACACAAATATTTTTTCCCCCCTTTTGGAAATTAAGTTTAGTCTTTAATCTTTCAAATACAATCAAGAAGTAGTCAGAAACCTACAAAAAATTATGATAAATCGGCTTTCAAAACTAGGTTCCCCCCTATCTTGATTCGTCCATTTTTGCACGTACTTGTTCTTTATGTTTCTTTTTTCTCCGCTTCTTTCTCTTTTATTTCTTTCTATATTCTTTTTCAATTTTATCCGTTTCACACTCTTTTTCCATTTACTGTTTCTCCTTCTCTCTCTCTCTCTCTTTCTCTCATTCTCTCTCTCTCTTACTCTATCTATCTCTCTGTCTCGCCCTCTCTCTATCTCGCTCTCCCTCTCTCTTTACTTTCCATTGTTTTTCTTTTGTTTCTCTATTTTTTATTCCTTTATCTTTTTCTCTTCCCTCGCTTTCTTAGTTTCTTCTTTTTTTTTCTTTTCGCACTCCAATACACGTTTTACTGCATTCTCCGCTCCTTCATCACACTTCGCCCCACCCCCACATCTATTCTTCTCATTCGGAGTCGCCTCTCATCCCCAACTGCGCCCACTAATCTCAGCACTATCTGTCTCCGCGCTGTCTGTCCACCATTACAGCCAACCCGCAAATCTGTCAAACCAACCAACCAGCACAGCCGTTTGACGTCTGCAGCGACAGCCATTTGCCGCCATACGCGACCTGCGACTAATCAATACATGACACGTCATTGTATTTAGCTCCCCCCCCCCACCTACCACCACTATCACTGTCGGTTCATAAAGTGCGGCCATCTTTGTGTATCTCGTCGAAGATTATTGTTAAAAGTTAATAATGACAAGAACAACAGCAGTGGCGACAGAGGTTAGAGACAGAGTGGCAATAAAGCGGAACCGACGTGACGACCGTTTCTGTCCCCACCCCATGTCTGCACTTCCCAGGGGAGGGGAGGTGCTGTTTTTACGAAAGAAGGACGAAGTGGACCCGTCAATAACTCTAAAACGGCGCCATTAGTTTTGACTAATCGAAACTCGTATTTGCTGTCCATCGTCTTTATGGCGAAACGAAACAATCCAATCCTGTTTTATTTAACCCGTTTAAATCCCCGTCCATTTCCATTTCACAGCAATGCCATTATTTGGCATCGTCTTTTTTTCCTTTCACTGTCAATTCCAACCAGTTTTATTTATTTCCTTAATTTTATTGGCGGAATCGAGGACGAGAAATGCATGACGCCATTTTCTTCTGGTGTCTTCGGCAAAGAACGCACAAAAATATGTTTTCCTTATTCATGGAGCGCTAAAATCAATTAACTGAACTCTAGAATAGACTTGGTATTGTGCTGAGTGCTGAGTGAGGCTAATGTCAACGAACCGATTCTCTTAAACTAGGTGCTCGGTAAAAATGGCATCGGTAAAAATAGCACCCGTAAAAATGGCACCGGTAAAAATAGCACCGGTAAAAATGGCACCGGTAAAAATAGCACCGGTAAAAATGGCATCGGTAAAAATAGCACCGGTAAAAATGGCATCGGTAAAAATAGCACCGGTAAAAATGGCATCGGTAAAAATAGCATCGGTAAAAATGGCACCGGTAAAAATAGCACCGGTAAAAATGGCACCGGTAAAAATAGCATCGGTAAAAATGGCACCGGTAAAAATGGCACCGGTAAAAATGGCACCGGTAAAAAAAGCACCGGTAAAAATGGCACCGGTAAAAATGGCAAAAGCGAATAAATAAGTAGAAATGGCACTTTACCAACGGAAAATTATATCCGTTCACTCAGCTACCATTTCTGGTTTAAAACAGAGCTAAGCCTCTTAGCTTTAGTTTGGAAAAAATGGGTGATTTTACTGGCTTCGATAAGAATAAAAATATGGGACAGTGAAACATTTAATGATCACCATTCAATCCCGGGCAACGCTGGGTCTCCCTATTAAAAATATTTAATTATTTATTTGGGGGTGGTTAGCCTTATTGTAAAATAAAGGAATGAGAGCGTAACGTACACTTCTCAAACGGTCCTACTTTTCCGTCGTCAATATGTCATTTTTACCGATGCTATTTTTACCGTACCAATGTTTCCGGTGTAATTTTACCTCAACTTCTTCATCAATCAAGCAATCAATTTCATTGACAAAAAAGTAGCAAAGTGTAGCAAGCTATATAAAAAAAGTAAGCCATTAAATCTATGTACCGTTTAAATGTTAGTTCAACTTGAATATGGCGGTTTTAATATATATATGTCGATGCCTCCGTTTAGTCTCTGGAGACAATGGACGCATCTGTAAGGGTAGCTGCGCGTGTAATTGTGAGGCAAGGGCTGCGCAATCCTCAACCACACCTCTCCTATATTGGTATTGCTTGAACCCAGCGGCAAGTAGAGGCTCAAGACTTACTGGAGCAACGCCGAGATAAGCGGAGAGCTTATAAAGCATCTGGAATTCTCAGATGATCACCTATTTTAGTACTGACGCAAACAATGATGTGGTCCTGAATATGACCTAAAACTAAATCCGATGGTGAGGCCTCAGCTTGTGGGCTTTGGGGAGTGTGGGACCACCCCTTTAATTGTCATTGCTCCCAGGTCCACTCTGAACCGGAGGGGTAGTATCTGTTAGGGTCTCAACTATGGGTTAAATAGAAACTGACTTTTAAAAAAAATATTCTATTTTTAAAAAAATTCTTCAAAATCACTGGGTTCGGCGTTAAATAACCTGAAAAAGGGTCGGTATGCCGTAAAACAAAAACAACCAACCAACAAATAACTATGAAAACAAGAAACTTAAGCAACAGAAATTCTTTCTTTCTTTTATTGTTTCAAGTGTTGAAACAACAAACTTTATTTTTAAAAAAATGTAAAAAAAAAAAAAATCAAAGTTTACTATTACTTCATTGTTTCAGGATAAAGCAAGAATTGTCAAAACAAAAAAAAATTTCTTGAAATAAAACACACCTGCATAGTTTCACTTTTCACACACAAAACAATAAACAAATACAGAAAATTTTCGTTTTCATATTTCTATAAATGAAATCTTTTTGAAATAATATATTAAATATATTTATACAAGCAGTGTTGAAATTAGGTTTCGTGTTTCGTTTCATGATTGGTGGCTTTCATTCCGTATTTGCATCAACTGTATTCATTTCCGCTATTTTGGTTTTGGGAATATAATTGTTAAAGATTGCCATGCTCGGACAAGTGATATTTTTCTTTAAAATTTGATTTTTTTTTTTTTATATATTAACACCAATTTTAGGCAATAGAAGCATACAGGTTGTCATTGAGGGACGTACATCCAAGCAGCATAACATTAACGCAGGAGTGCCTCAGAGGTCGATCGTTGGACGATTATTATTCCTAATATTCATAAACGACATCCCTGATAATATTGTGTCCGAGATGGGTATATTTGCTGAAGATACAAGGTTCTATAATATGCATGAGGAAAGAACAGATGTACATAAATCTAAGACAATATCAAAATCGTTAGAAAACTACCTCCGTACTATACTGGAATGGGGCCGCAAATATATGGTAACATTTAATGCTAGTAAAACTAAGCTGCTCTCCTTTAATAACTACAAGACGCCTCTCCAACCACCGATATCCATGACAAATAACACCCTACATGAGAAGTCTACCTTCAAACTCCTCGGTCTAACATTTGCGGGCAATATGAACTGGAACGATTGCATTGAGGGCATTGCAAAGACTGCTGCAAAGAAGGTGGGTTTCCTCTATCGTGCTAGAAGACTACTCACACCTGAGAGTATCCTGTACCTCTACAAGGCCACCATTCGTTCATGCATGGAGTATTGTTGCCACATCTGCGCTGGTGCATCTACCACTAGTTTCTCCATCTTGGATAGTCCAAAAAATAGTTGTCAATCTAATCGGTCCCACTTTATCAACCAAGCTCCAGTCCCTGTCCCATCACCACTGTGTTGCATCATTGTGCCTGTTTTACAAATATTTTAATGGAATATGTTCTGATGAACTCGTTTCACTTGTACCCCCTCGTCGTACATATCCCCGATAAACCCGTTTAGCAATAAGACCTTATTCCTACAGTGTTGATGTCCCTAAATGCCAGAAAGCTTTCTATTCAAATAGTGGAATTCACTTGCTGCTGCCTGCTTCCCTGGCTGTACTGATATGCAGAAGTTTAAATGTAACATAAACAAATATCTTGTTAATTTTTCCTAGACATGGCCTCAAATAGTAGCCCCTTACATCCAAATGGCGATATGTTTTTAAGGGGCGAACATGAGTAAAAAAAAAAAAAAGAAAGAAAAAAATCTACGTAACGTAAAAGTAAAAATGTTTCACGTTACGTATTTGCTAACAAAATCAAATTTTAAAGAAAATCTCATTTTGTAACGATGTCCAAGGATGAACACACGTTGTGTGCAGTTTCAGTCGCAAAGGATAACAAGTCAAACACTAAGAAAATAACTCCGACTCGCTTTCTGTTTTATACAAAAGTTATTTCCTCCTCGTTACAGCCGTGACGTTATTCACGTGGTGTGGAACGTTCTCATCGTCTCTCACGAGATTTCGAACGTTATCTTGTCTCTCACAAGATCCCCGTTTGTTATATCGTCTCTCACCAAATTTAGAACATTATCTCGTCTCTTGTCAGATCTCTGTATTTCTCTTTATTTATAGTCCCCTCCCCCACCGGTGACGTCACTTTTCATGCATTTACATACGCGCATACAACTTGTCCGAACATTTTTTTTTTTTTTCAGGCTTAAGAGATAATATTTTTTTTATTCGAGTTTATTTTTTATAAATATCTTTTCAGGTATGGACCTACGATATCTTTCTGGTGAACCCAGGAGTTCGCTGCAGTCAAAGTTGATTGGATAGCGTTTCATCAGCAGCAGCAGCAATTAGCCGTACATTAATTTAGTCATGCGTTAATTTAGTCGTACATCTATAAATATAAAAGCGAAAATGTATGTATGTATGTATGTGTGCATGTCCTCTCTACCCCAATACACATATACACACACAAATATACACAGTATATATATACATATATATATACATACATACATATATATATATACATATATATATACATACATATATATATACATACATACATATACATATATATACATACATATATACATACATATATATATACATATATATATATATATACATACATATATAGAGAGAGAGAAAATAAAAAGGAACAAACCGTATTATGTGTTCATCAACGTTTCGTCTTTATTTTGAGACTTCCGAAATAAAGACGAAACGTTGATGAACACATAATACGGTTTGTTCCTTTTTATTTTCTCTTTTTTGTCGGAATACTATTTCCATTATTTTCATCATATATATATATACATACATATATATATATACATATATATATATATACATACATAAGCCGTGGTGAAGGCAACCTTTCTAGGAGAAGCAAATCTCTGATTTAAAAAACCATAAAGCGGAAGATCAGTACCCGCATTAAGCTAGTCTGCAGTTCAATTTGTTGCTAGCTATCTTGCTCTTGCTTGTTGCTGGATCTCAACATTTTGAACCGAGAGAGAGACTTAGCTGTCGTACAAAGCTAAGACTCTGTAACATCATATTTGTATAGATACTCCCTTAGACATTTGGGCTCATGGATTTTAAATGTCTGAGGGAGTGGCACTCGTCTGACAAGAGACGTTGCAATCATCATGTATGTATGTATGTATGTATGTATGTATGTGTGTTCGCTTTTTCTGTGTGTCTACAAAAGGCTTTTTGAAGAGAAGCGGTCGCTCGCCTAACAACTTTTTAAAACTTTTTATATCACATGTAAATCGTAATATCTCAGAGTTGTCAACGGAGCTCGCTTGTCTATTTAATTTGCTCGACTTCGGGAAGATAAATATTCAACAGTTTTCGCTCGCCGCATGTGAATTAAGCCTTTTCCTGTAATTAATTCTGGCGGTATTTTTCCGGTTTCCCCCTATCACCGCGTTCCGCAGTAAATGAAATGCTACTCCGCAGGTCAACAGTTGACCTCATTAAGTAATTAAAACGTGCACCTGCCAAATCTAAGTAATTAAATGAATTCAAACGCGTTTCTGTTGGTATGTCGTGGTGGTGCAATGGTTAACGTCGCACAGGGTTTTTTTTCACACTTTAATTTACAATTTTGCCTCAAGGGTTCCGGTTCGATCCTCATACTTACCTACCAAAACATTTTTTTATTTTAACCCCCCCTCCCGGAGTTTTGATTTACCCAAAACCACACACACCTCCAAACACCCGGACAACGCCGGGTACCCCTCGCTAGTATATTATAAAACCATATACATCCTGGTATAAATCATCATGACTTTCTCTAGCAGCGTGTCCCCGGAAGCATAAACACGGAGTGAAAATACTGCATTACTTCCGTCAAGATGAAAGTGGAAATAACTTGAAAGCTGCTCGATAAAAATATTTGAAATTTTCTGTGTGTGTGTTTTGAAATCACAAGAATGTCTTAATTAGATAAGTTTTTTTTTCTTTTTTTCTTTTACAAGAGAGTCACCACACGCCAAGGCTCGAAATAACAATGCGCGGACGTGCGTATGCAACATCATACCACATGCAAAACGACGTAACTCTAAAGAAAAACTATAAAAAGGAGAGAGAGAGAGAGAGTATGGTAGAGAGGGCGATCACGGGAGAGACGTCACAACCATAACGAGAAGACACGCGTGGCGGGAGAATGAGGCAATAAGTCGTTGTTACAAGAAAGTGAGTTCGGGCTATTCTTTGTATTTGTACCTTTTGCGATGTAGACTGCTACAGTGTGTGGATCCCGTGTGTAACTGTACAGCAAGGCCTGAGGGGCATTCGAGGATAAGGGTTAATAAGTGTATGGTAGTCACTGATACAACAGCATAGTGATCGGTAGTGGTGGGGATTGGGTAGAGGTCGATTATTTAAGGTGACAGTCAACAATAACTTGTTTACATTAGACTTGAATACGACTATGTTATATCCAGCTGGAAAGCGGGCCATCGGAACAGAGTTCCACGGCTGGGTAGCTCTATGAAAGAAGCTTTGTTCATGGAATTTGCGTTTGGGTTTAGGCACAGATAGAACGTGGAGGGAATCATTTATAGTGGTTTTTAGCTAGACGAGTGATTTTTTAGAAAGTTTCGCAGAAAGGAACCATAGATTGAAGCCGAGTGCTTGCAATGAAAATAACGACAGAACTGGGAGAGACTCGCAACGTTTCTTTTATGGGAATTGGTTGCAAGGATTGTATATGAGGTTTCGAAGCTTTTGAGAATCACGGGAAGAATTATGTGAAAGTTGACTACATCCCTAAATGAAAACGCTTCTGTAGAACGAACAGGATCGAACTTCGCACACCCGGTTTGTCAGTCCGAGTCGATAACCACTCAGCCACCGTCACCTCGTTGCTTTTCTTTACCCGCCAACGTGTGTCATTGTTTTGTGCTACTATCTTTCTACCTGATTATCCACCCGTTGGTTCAACAAAAAGAGACGCAATCACCTTCTGCGTGTCGTTTTAATGCCTCAACACAACATCCATTATCAGAAAAAAATAAAAAGGAACTGAGGATCATTAATATTCTGGGTACGACATTGTCATCGTAATCTTAAGCGTTGCATCCATTAGATTTTAGTGGGTATATCAGCTCGGAAGAATAACGACGCGGGCTGTGGAATCGGCCATTTTGTCTTATTGTTTCTTGGGATTATTTGTATTCATTGTTTTGTTTTCTGCTTATATATTTAGAGTCAACTGTTTAACTACATTTTCCTATTATAATACTAATAATCACAACAATAACATGTTTTTCATGTAATAATAATATTCACAACAATAACATTTTCTGTTGTAATAATAATAATAATAATAATAATAATAATAATAATAATGATAATAATAATAATAATCACAATAGCACTTTCCTCTTGTAATGATAGTAATAAAAATAACGCTTTCCTATTGTTCAGCCAAGATATCCAAATTGAATTTGGAATGGAAAAATACGCACAACTAGTTATAAGAAAGGGAAAACTGGAAACGAGAGAAGGCATGCAACTACCACACCAAACAGAAATGACGGCACTAGGGGAACAAGACGATTATAAATACTTGGGAATTCTGGAAGCTGACACCATCAGAGCAACAGAAATGAAAGAGAAAATTGGAAAGGAATACCTCAGGAGAACAAGAAAACTCCTGGAAACTAAATTATATTGCAGAAACCTAATAAAAGGTATAAATACATGGGCAGTATCACTAGTAAGATACTCTGGACCGTTTATAGGGTGGACAAAAGAGAATTGAGACAACTCGACCAGAAAACCAGTAAACTCATAACCATACATAATGCACTACACACAAAGGAAGATATTGACAGACTTTGCGTGAGGCGGGAGAGGACTGATCTGTATAGAAGACTGTGTGAAGGACACAAAAAATGAACTAGAAAATTACATAATGCAAAACACTGAAAGGATAACTATGGCAGTGAGAGACATTGAAAAACAACAAAACAGAAAACAGAGAGACAAATAACAAAACGAAAAAAGAGAAGTGGGAGGAGAAACAACTCCACGGAAGATTCATAAAAATGACAAAAGATGAGAATAACGAAAACACCTGGACATGGATGCGAAAAGGACATAAAAACCGAGAAACTGAATCTCTAATAACTGCAGCACAAGATAACTCGATAAGAACCAAACATATCAAAGCAAGAATCGATAAAACACAAGAAAACAGCAAATGCAGACTCTGTGAACAAAGAGACGAAACGATAAACCATATAGTAAGTGAATGCAGCAAACAGGCCCAAAATGAATACAAAAACAGGCATAACCAACGACTGCATTTTGAGCGTACAGACAAATGGTACAAGCATAAACCCGCAACAGCACTCGAAAACGAGAACTACAAAATCATATGGGCCATGGACATACAGACGGACAAATGCATCCAAGCAAGACCAGATGTCGTAATAATTAACAAGAAAGAAAAATCCTATCAAATCGTAGACTTTGCTGTCCCAGCTGACCACAGGGTGAGTATGAAAGAAAAGGAGAAACGAAGCAAATACACAGAGCTAGCCAGAGAGTTAAAAGGAATTTGGATGATGAAGAAAATCAAAATAGTACCGATAATAGAAGGAGGAGCACTAGGAACAATTCCGAAAAACTTCGAAAAAAGAATGTCAGAAATTGGAATCAGAGGAATAACTGCAAAAGTACAACGACTAACGATAATGAAAACGATTGAAATATTAAGGAAAACCCTTGAATGCGGAGAATAATACAAGAAGACAAGATAACGAATAAGCGTTACAGGGAATGAAGAATACCGAAGCTGCATATCTACAAGTTCTACGCCCCCATCATGCATCCCCCCATAGTTTCACCACCGCTCCTCTCAATAAAAAAATGACACCAAAGAGCTGAGAAGGGTCAAGAAGGACTGAAAGACCGAGGAGAGAGCGCCAGCCAGACCTCGTTTGGGCAAGCGCAAAGATAACTGGGACTTTGGGGAGGCTTAGTGCCACTCAAATTCCAGTATAAACCAATGGCCACTGCCGGCGAGAAATCAATGGTAAGAGGCTGTTGCGATGGTGCAAATTCATTTGCAAATGCTATCGAAGGAGGTGGAGAGAACTGGAGTCTGGGGAGACTTGTTGTCACTCAGCTTCCAGAGAACACAACAGGTTTCCAATCAGATCGTTTATTGACTTGTGTGAAAGCTCCATGTCAGCCAATAATAATAATAATAATAATAATAATAATAATAATAATAATAATAATAACAACAACGTTTTTTTATTGTAACAATAATAACTAGCGGGACCTGTGGAAATTCAACAAAGAGCTCATTCATATATAATATATTGATGCTCGCATTCTGTAGATGTTCAGCGTAAATGCATCAGATCGTGAATTAAAATATAAATATTTTTGTAGACAAATATGAAGAACTGCTTGAGATATATTATTACAAGAAATAGAACTATAGTGAGGCATTACTTTTTTATAGAAATTTTAATTTAATCCATGTGACTTGTAAATCACTTATGCCACTATTTTTTTTTTTTTAGATGAATGGATATATTAGTAAAATGGAGTTATCTCCCGCATACCAGTGACGAATTATCTACTTAGTTTAAAAAAGAATTTATTTTTCCGTATTCTGTTTTCATATATAAAATAAAATAGATAAACAAACAAGAGTACTTTTGCAGTTTAAAGCCCGTTTTTCCGTGAGCCTCGCTTGTCAACGCCCGGATTATACCGAGTGAGCAAAAAAGGACGCGAGCAAGCAGACGGTAAAAATCGGAGAAGAGAAAAAGAAGGAAAGAAAAGCGCTTAAAAGGAAAAGAAAAGAAAGGGCAGACACCAGCGTAGTATAAGCACCCCTAACCTTCCCATGTTAAGAACGACTTTCGGAATAAACACCCCCAACCTTCTCGTGTTAAAAACGGCTTTCGGAATAAACACCCCCAACCTCGAACGCCGTTTTTAACATCGGGGGGGTTGTTAGTGTTTATTCGGAAAGCCGTTTTTAACATGGGAAGCTTGGTAGTGTTTATCCTACGATGGGGCAGGTCGTAAAAAGTACCAAAATAACTTTCCATACACAAACAAAACAAATATATTAGTACTTATACACTTTTGTGACCGTACTGAAATAATGACGTTATTATTAAGAAAGCCATTCTTAACATGGAGAGGGGAGGGTGTGTTGTAATTATTCTGTACTTCTATTTCATTATTTAAAAAAAAAAACAAGATATCGTAAAACTTGAATTTAACTTGAAAATACTATTGTTAAAAAATAGCACGGTAACAAAAGTGCATAAGCACCAATACATTTGTTCAGTGTTCACTAATTCAAAGAAACAGAACTTCTGTTACCCAGAAAAAACAGAAGTTAAAAAAAACACAGTTGCCATAAAAACAAATAAATAAAAACTGTAAAATTCATGAAATTATTAAGGTAGGTTGTTTGTTTTATTTTCGTTCATTTTTGTTCGTTTTTTATTGGCTTCCATTCCATCCGCCTACACAGTGGATATACCGTGCCAGCAACAATCCAATTTCTCTGATTTGTCCCCTTAGCAGCTATTCTTCCAGCTATTTTTGGCGAGGTTTTGGAGGCCATGATTTCTTGAACTACATGCAAAAGAAATCACAGGATTAACATCGATTATCTATTCGTTGTAAGAATTTATGTGGTTGTAGCTGTATAGTTCTACAATTAGTCAACTGTGTCGAAAAAAATCCCTTATCTTATGTTGCCGGGCATACTGCTTGTGCTCGGTTGTTGGGGCCTATGTTTTGTTAAACCGAGATATAAGAAACCTCTTAATCACATTTTCTACTAAATATCTGTGTAGACTGTTTTGCAATTTCTTCAGGATCAGTTGCTTGTTCAATGGACGTTCAAAAACAGAAACATAATTTACTTTTGCACTGCTAAAAACACGTAAATTTCCAAGTCTCATAAAATTCTTTGTAGTTAATGGAAAAAAAAAGAAAATTATGTGCGAAGTTTGAACCTACAGACCACGTCATAAAAAAACACGCTATCAACTTAGCCACAGTAGAATTATCACGGCCCATTGTTCTATCTAAGCGACGACATGGAAAAATGGCTTTACCGATGATAGATAAACTAAAATGACGCTTCGATTATCGATTATCGGTATTTATCGGGGGTATCTGAGACAAACCTAACTAAGATCACTTCAAGACTTATACACTAAAGTTCTGTAAATGTTAATGGAAATCTGTTCAACAGTTTCGGAGTTTATAAGGAGCGAACTTACACACAGACAAAGTTGCATTTATATAATTGTAGAGATTTATTTATTGTCTTACTTATAAAACAGTAATCTACGAAAACGTGTCAATTTATTGCTTTTAAACTTATGTCGAATTTTTCTTGATTCTTTAACGATAATTCGGTTATTAATATTTCCAACTTTGGAGATCTAGGAAAATATATATATTTTTTAAAAGATCGTTCATATTCTTTGCACATAAACACCTAAACAAGTATTATTCATTTGTTTATTATTTTACTTACAAAACAATTATCTACGAACGCATGTTTCGCAGTTCTACCCCTCATCAGTATTGCTTGTTCAATGGACGTTCTAGGACTGACTATTCTAGGATTCTAGGATTCGAACCTAAGATCATATATACTATGGTCGAGTGTGTTGATCGTTAGCCACGACGTCCTAGATGTGTTATTTGATTTTTTGATAATTTCACAATTATTAATCCTTCACCTTCATATATATATATATATATATATATATATATATATATATATATATATATATATATATATATATATATATACTAGCAAAAGTACCCGTCGTTGATTGGGTTCGAAAACAGCCTACAGAAAATGGACTCTGATTTATGAAAGTATGAAAAGAAAGGGTTGTAAAGAGATAGCTTCGAATTTAGGGGTATCAAAACCAAAGCAAAATATGATGAAAGTAAAAATAAAATAGATAAACCCCATAATCTATTATATAAAATAAGTTCAGCGTGACAATGCATTTAATTGTTTTTTTTTCGGGCAGTGCAGTAGCCCAAAGAGAAGTCTGTCCCCAGTCAAATGGGACCTAATAGTAAAAAGAGAGAAATCCAGTATGAGAACCTTCATTTAATTAGAGAAAGTCAGCTGTTTTGAAGGATTTCCAATCGGATTATATGCATTGTCACGCTAGACCTATTTTGGAATCCATTCTCTCTAAAGAACTATTTTGTATTTCGAATCAACTTGAGAGAATTTTCATGTAAGCTGAAATATTATGCGTGGTTTGTTTTTATATTTTTTTACATATCCAACATTTTTTCACTCTTTATTTAGTAATTTATAAGTACAATAAGTTGCGGTGTCACTTAATGCCTTAATTAGCAAATTCTAGCATTGCTACAAATATAATTTACTGATTTCTTTATGTCCTCTGATAAGAAGAATAACAAGAATACCATTATTTGAAACTCCGCGGAATAAGGACTTTGTAAATTGTTTTTTAGAGTATTCAGTCGAACAATAAATTTTGATTGTAAAGTTCAACTTACAGTCTTAATTTTCTTTCTCTTATAATAAACTCTACTCTCTATTGCGTATTGAGCTGTTTTATTCGGTTTGGGATTAAATTATCTATATATAAATAATGTTATTTATATTAGTTTGAAGTTTACCATTGCGTATATCAGGTAAACACTTCATCCCTCTGTTTCCATTAATATATATATATATATATATATATATATTTATATATATATATATATATATATATATATATATATATATATTTATATATATATATATATGTTTTATTTTTTTATTTACCGTATTATCTGTTTGGTTACATATGTTTCAGATGTTGGACCATGTTTAAGATCTAACAGCCTCGTCAGACCTTACAGAAGTGGTTGTTAGTATTAGGAAGAAGTGTTTTAGAAGAAGTACGAAAGAAAAAAAGGGGGAGGTGAGGTAGGAGAGAATAAGGGGGAGGGAGACAGGTATTGACAATATTTCAGTTTTGAGGGTTAAGATACATTAGATTGTATTGTGGGGGGGGGGGTAGCAGATTCAGGTAGGCGTGGGTGGATATAGGTTTTATAGCAATTATACACTCTTCTGAAACATCTCTCAGACAACACCCTTTTGGGACCCACTGAATAATACACACAATACATCCATCTACCGTATACACCAAATTACTGTAACATCAACACAACCAAATCCCCTTACTCAACTCTCCTCATACCCTATATTACCTTACACATCTACACATTCGTCTACCCATGAATGCTACTACCCCCACCCACTTACTAATTACTACTAAAACTCCTCACATTTATATGGGTGTACATATGTTGCAATTTGTATGGATATCTGTATATATATATATATATATATATATATATATATATATATATATATATATATATATATATATATGTACTTTTATGGATATACCAGAAATACTATTATCTCTGACGCAGTTACTTACTTTTCGGTATGCGTGCATATATCTTCATGTGTATGTGTATGTGCGGGCATGATTGGATCTATGTGTATATCCCTATGTGTGTTTATGTATATCTTTCTATATACACGTGCATGGATGTATGTGCTCATGCGTCGTATGTATATACATGGATATATATTTGTATATCTATATCTGCCTACGCATGTATGTGTATACGTGCATCTGGATGCTAGTGTCTGTATGTATATGTGTGTGTGTGTCTCTCTCTCTCTCTCTCTCTCTCTCTCTCTATATATATATATATATATATATATATATTTATGAATAAAATAAAGCAAGATATAAACGATGCTTTAGACGTTATGTGAATAAAAAGGAAAAATTTAAAAGAGTAAAAACAAAAATAAAATCAACGTTGGCGAGAATGTACAGGAAGACGGTCATATCACATGCGAAAGAGGAGAAGTTTAGTTCTCTTTCTGTACTGGAGAGAAACTCTTTCGCATATGATATGACCGTCTTCCTGTACATTCTCGCTTAGAAATCCTGATGATGTCCCCTGAAATGGGGACGAAACGTTGATTTTATTTTTGTTTTTACTCTTTTAGGTTTTTCCTTTTTATTCACATATATATATATATATATATATATATATATATATATATATATATATATATATATATATATATACATGGGTGAACGTATGTATGCAGACGTAGCTATGTCTGGACTTATATGCATGTATGTGCTTGTATGTGTATATATGCCTATATCCACAATGTACTTGACACTGAAAATAAAGTTAAGCATAACCACTGCCCAAAGCTAGGAGTCCACGCCATGTATATATATCAACTTAATATTTAACCTTTTAACATTTATACATAGTTTTTTTGGTAAGCACGGTCTCCTCATCAGCAAATTTAGGAGGATTTCTATTGAATTGAAAAGACACCAAAAATAAACCTAGCATTAACAGTAAGGCAGATGAATCTGAAAAATTGAAGTAAAAGGTTTGGATTTAAAATTTATAAGAAAATTAATAAGAAAATTGGTATAGGTTAGAGATAGGAATGAGTAGAAAAAATATATATATTTTGAATTTACATAATAAATTTGATTTAAAAATATATAGATATATACCTTTTGGTTTTTCTTCTTTTGAAATCAGGAACTGTATTTAAAGTAGTCATTTAGATGTTTGCTATAGCTTTTTATTTTATTGAATGATGAATTTTAAAAAGGGCGACGCTCGTGCAGTAAATTGTTTCCGTTAGCGTATTTTGATTTAGAGACGCTACAGTTAATATCTATAGAGAGAGAGTTTTTTTTTTTTTGCAAGTTTTTAAGGGGAGATAATTGTCATGGCTTTATTTATTATTTGATTTACGAGTCTAAGGGCGGTAATTGGTTTAACTTAATTTATTAGAAAAAAAAAATCTATTTTTACTAATGAGTAATTTTTAATGATTTAAGGTGGTTTATATTTATTAAATTTAAACCAACGTTTATGATTACACGATAGAATCTCGTGTCTTGAATTTACTAGTTTGGTTGTGCTTTTTATATCTTCATATTTTAAAATTTTTAGGGTTTCTTTTGTACATAATGTACAAAATTTATCTCCTGGTTTATATGATTTGCAAGTCTCAATTATTTGCCATTTTAAGTTGAAAGAAATATTGCTATTTTTTAGTTGCCAAATATAGTTGGATAGAGTAGTTTGGTTTGATAGAGAGTTATTTTTAAAAGAATGTTTGTGCGTTGAAATTCTATGTTTTATTGGGCCAGATGTGGAACCAATATATATTACCTCTTGATTATTATGATTATTTTCCGTTAGGTCTATTGTTGGATTATAATGTGGTGGGTTGGTTAATAATTGATCGGTAGATTGATTTAAGTTGGTGTTATTATTTAATCTGGTAGTTGAGTTATGGCTGTTGATAGGTTCTTGTATATTTGGAGTTTTTGATACTGTGCAGCTATAGATAACATTTTTAATTTTACATGAGCCTTGTAGGGGACATTTATTTTTTCTTCTACAGTTACAGTCCGATGTATTTTGTATAGTTGCATTTTGTAGTTTATTAATTTTATTATTATTAGAGCTAATTATTTTCTGATGAAGGTTGGGCATAGTAGAGTAAGAGACTTTAATTGTGTTCTTATTGAAAATCTTGTTATATCTATGGGGGGCTTTAAAGTTCTTATCTAATATTTTAAAAAATTCTCTAGCTATGTTTGTTTCTAGGTTTTTGGAATACGGGGGGATGAACCATAGGATCTCCTTGTGTCTATTCTTACGTTTGCGGGTTTTAGTTTGTTGTTTATTTATATTATTATCTAATATTTGTAGTTTGGTTTTATCTTTTTTTGTCTCCTGGTTATTTTTCTTAACTCGTATACGGGAAGACATTGCCATATTATATGTTATTACGCTCTTAATAGGTTTATTTTTAATGCAGTTTATGTTTCTATCATTTTCATTTATGAATTTAATTTGTGAATTATATCCAGAGTTTTTAAGGGCTTCATTATAGTATTTTTCATTTTTGGTAAATATTGATTTAGTAGAAGACAGTCTAGAAATTCGCTCTAAGAATATATATATATATATATATATATATATATATATATATGATTGCAACGTCTTGTCAGACGAGAGCCACTCCCTCAGTCACTAAAAGTCCATGTGCCCGAATATGACTTTTTAGCCCTGCCAGCGACTTGCACACCCTCAAGCAGACATGACACTGAAGACGCTCACTGATTTGTATGAGATTAACAGCAGCGGAACCTGTATTATCGTGGGCTTTCATGTGATCAACAACACCTGCCTTCGACAACAGAGCCCGATCACATACCTTACAGATCCAGAGATCTCCATGGTTGGGCGGCAAGGTTTGGTATTTCCTACATATATATATATATGCATATATATACATATGTACATACATATATATATATATTATATATATATATATATATATATCCTTATGCGTGCTTATGTATGTTTCTATGTGCGCGGAAATGAATGTATGTGCTCATATGTCGTGTATATATGCATGGTGGGTATTCGTATATCTATTTCTGTGTGCACATGTATGTGTTTGCATACATCTGACAGTTAATGTCTATATATGTGTGTATATCTACGGGTATGCATGGCTGAACGTATGTTTACGGATACAGCTGTATCTGAGTCTATATGCATATATATGTTTATATGTCTGTATGTGCCTATATCAGCGATTCATTTAACACTGGAAATAAAGTTAGACACCGCTCAAAGCACCATGTTAGGGGCCACCCCATATATATGTGAAATTAACGATGCGTCTACTTAACCTTGCATTATTAACTGCACCCATGTATTTACTTATTTATTATTATTCATTTATCCTAACGTTACTTTATTTTACTCGGTATAAATATATACATGTCTATGTATATATTTATATATATATATATATATATGCCCAAAGCACCATGTTAGAAGCCCACCCCGTATATATATGAACTTAACGATGCGTCTATCTAACCGCACATTATCAACTACACCCATGAATTTACTTATCTATTTACTTATTATTAACTATTTATGCTAACTTTACCTTGTTTACTTAGTATGAAAATATGTACATGTCTGTGTATGGATATATATATGTGTATGTGTATATATGTGTGTATATGTCTATATATGTCTGTATGTTTATATGTTTATTAATATCTATATTTATGTAATTGTATATACGTGTATAGGGGTAGATGCGCATGTATGTATGTATGTATGTATGTATGTATGTATGTATGTATGTATGTATGTATGTATGTATGTATGTACATCTACTTCTTACTGGAGATCTATATCTCCACATATATGTAGGTGTGTGCATATATATATATATATGTATATGTATATGTTTCTCTATATATTTGTAAATGTATATATATGTAGAGTTGTGTGTATGTAAATGTATGTCTGCACATGGATCCATGTATGTCTGCATATACATTGTTTATATGTGTGTGTGCGTATGTTTCTGTATATGGATGTGTAGAAATGTACATATATATGTATGCGTATTTGCGCGTGCGTTAACGTATGTATTATAAAAAAAAAACCCACTGTAAACTGAAATGGACAAGTCGACGTATAGCGACTACGAAAATTTTTAATGAACCATGTACCTGTCAAAAGACATGACATCTACACTAACCCTTCCCCCCCTTTCTCTCCTTTTCTTCCCCTCTCACTCTCCCTCTCTTTCCTTCTCGCTCTCTCTCTCTCTCATCTACTTTATATACCTCACAGAACAAGCAAAAGGCAGTTAAAATTTAAAACCTAAAAATTGAAACTTCCCCTTCTCTACTTACCCCTCCCCTTTTTCTTTTCTTTACCATCCTCTCTCCACCTCCATCTCCATATATCCATATATCTCCACCCACGTCTACATGAATCTGCTACCCCCCACAAACTATTTTTTCGTGTTTCTTCTAAAACACTTCTTCCTAATACTAACAACCATTTCTGTAAGGTCTGACGAGGCTGTTAGATCGTAAACATGGGCCAACGTCTGAAACATATGTAACTAAACAGATAAAACGGTAATAAAAACAATAAATACAACACATATTTGCTCTGCAATAGTATTGAGCACTCTCTTCATGTTTTTATTAATTATCAGTTTTACCATATATATATGTATATATATATATATACCTCTATTTTTAGTTTATATATATATACCTCTATTTTTATTTTATATATATATACCTCCATTTTTAATATATATATTTATATATATATGTGTGTGTGTGTGTGTGTGTGTGTGTGTGTGTGTGTGTGTGTGTGTGTGCGTGTGTGTGTGTGTGTGGCTTTTTCCCGGTCGTCATGTCGAATTAAATGCATGATAATTAAAAGGCATTCAATTAACATGCTATTAAATTGCTCATATGTTGATTTTGTGGCAAGATGTATTATTTCGCCAAGCGTTTTCTAATCTCATGTTTTAAACAACGAGTTGGTTGTTGGGTAGGTTGACCTGCGGAAGCATATTCAGGTCAGGGTGGGAGCTGTCGTTCTGACGCAATTTACTATTGGACTAATTTCAAAATTAATGAGTATACCAACATCGATAGCTTGCCGTCGAGCGGTGACCCGAAAAAAGCATCTCATTTACGAATGAACCGTTTGAGAATGAGTGAGAGAACACGCGAAAGAAAGAAAGAAAGAAGAACAGAATATAAAAAAAGCATTGAGTAAGAGAAGGCGGACAAAACAAAGTACAGATTTTTTTTTCTTGAGAGTCACAATATATCAGTTCCCAAAGGCCACTCGAGGATACAGGTTAATGTAAAGTGGTAGTGTAGTAATCGTTAACGGTTTAAATTAAGTAGAATTCGGTTATTTATGAGGACGGCTCAACAAGAATTTGTTTACATTGGAGTTGAAGGCTACTATGTTGTATTCAACCGGGAAGCAGTCCAGTGAAACAGTGTCGGACAGTTCTGGAAAAGAAGCTTTTTTCATGGAATCTGCGTTTAGAATTAGGCAGAGTTAGAGAGTGGAGGAAATCGTATATAGTGGTTGTAGGTAGTCGAGTTTTCTATGTGCATGTTTGGAAATGAGGAAGCATAAATTGGAGCTCAGTCGAGCACTGGTCATGAAAATAATGAGAGTTGTATTATTTGAAGTATTCAGACGGATTCTCGCCAGATCACCGAAGTTAAGCAACGTTGAGCCTGGCCATTACCAAATTGGTGACCATTTGGGTAGGCTAGGCGCTGTATGTACCTTCTGGAAAGGTTGAATGTGGAACTCTTCGCTACAAAAGCATCTACAAAGTTGTAGATGGCCTATGTCAATCCTGGGGCTCAAAGGCTATAGATGGATATATATATATATATATATATATATATATATATATATATATATATATATATCATAAATTTTATGAGGAAAACTCGTCTCCGGAAAACTATATATATATTATGAATACAGGAAAACTCGTCTCCGGAAATATATGATTTTCAGAATGTGAGAGATTGTATATTATAAATTCCACAGCCAAACAACGTCGCAGCCCACAAGAGCCATGACAGTCTGTTGAAATATATTTATATGCATATGTGTGTGTGCGTGTGTGTGTGCGCGTGTGTGTGTGTGTGTATGTGTGTGTGTGTGTGTGTGTGTGTGTGTGTGTGTGTGTGTGTGTGTGTGTGTGTGTGTAAAATCGCTATTCCGATACTTTCGTAGAGATCAAGACCGGAGGACGGCTTGAAATATAAAAAATAAAATATTAAATATAAAAACACCTTTTTTTATGCTTCAGAAACACTCATAACGTTGGGATTACTATGCTAGACATATTGACATGGTATATATATATTCCGTTGAGATTTACAATTCTTAACAGTATCTGTTTCGAAGAACACAATCATTCATTTAATTAATATATCAATCAATGAATCTATTTTGCCCTTAACTCATCAGAAGAAGTGGCAACCATCAATCCACTAAAAGAAAATAAAATGCATTTAGGCATAAATACAAAATCCGAAAATTGGAAGAGAAGTTGAAATTACCTTATTTTTAGCTAAGGTTACGTCATTTGGAATTTAGAAATAAAATCCCTAACATTTTTATATTCGTATTAATAAATTTTATTAATTTTAATATATACTACTAATCTATATATATATATATATATATATATATATATATATATATATATATATATATATATATATATATATATATATATATGTGTGTGTTGTTTTTTCAAACGATAGATTCGGTTAATAATGGCTTTGCCTCGAAGCTAGATTTTAGAAAGTCGCCCGTTTGGACGTATATATAATATTTTTATTATTATTTTTTATTATTATTTTTAAAACAGTAATCTACGTACACGCGTGTTTCGAGTTTCATTAACTCTCATCAGCGTAGCTCAACTGTTTCTAGTGATCGAACTTCAGACCATGTTTCCACACTCCGGCGCCTTAGCCGTTAGGCCACGAACCCTAGATGAATTTACTGTTTATTTTTATCGCTTATAAATTTAGATTTGTTTTTTTTTGTTGTTTTTTTTTCCAAACGATTTTAGAAAGTCGCCGTAATTAGTTTGGACGTATATATAATATTTGTTTTTATTATTTTTAATATATATATATATATATATATATATATATATATATATATATATATATATATATATATATATAGGCTTCTTACCATGGGTTCTCGATTTCGAATCTCGCTAGATTCAGCCACTCTGATGAATCGTAGACGACGAAACACGTGTCAGTGGATAATTATATTTTTAAAATAATACATATGTCGCTCTCCATGTGGGGGCACCAAATTGTTTAAAAGGAAAATTATTCCCAACTCGCATTTAGGTAAAAATGCACTTTCGTAAATAATTGAATTAATTCGAGACGTATTGCAAAAACAAAACAAATAACAGACACACACACACACACACACACACACACGCACATACATACATACATATATATATATATATATATATATATATATATATATATATATATATATATATATATACTAGCAAAAGTACCCGTCGTAGACTGGGTTCAAAAACAGCCTACAGAAAATGGACTCTGATTTATGAAAGTATGATAGGTTATGAAAAGGAAGGGTTGTAAATTTGGGTTGAATTTGGGGGTATCAAAACCAAAGCAAAATATGATGAAAGTAAAAATAAAATAGATAAACCCCATAATTTATTATACCGTACCTGTTCACACTGAAACACTTATCACAATATTCTGTGGATCTATATTAAAACACCTTGTTAAACTTTGTGACATATTTCCATTCTATGGAGGTAAGGTGCGAACGAACACCCCATAATTTTATTATACCATATTTCTTCAAACTGAAGCATAATTATCAGAGTATACTTACGCAGGTAGATATAAAAAGTGTTTATTAAAGTTTGTGCGTATTTCCATTCTATGGAGGTCAGGCGCGAACGCAGACCCCACAATTTTATTATACCATCCCTACTTAAGTTAAAGCCTACTTATCAAAGTATTCTTATGTGCATCTATATTAAAAACACTTGTAGACGTTTTATTTATTTATTTTTTAATTTTTTATTCCCATACTTTGTGGACCCGGGGTGTACGCAGACCCCACAATTTTAATGAATCATCATTCTATCAGATCAAACATACCCATTCCTGTGTCTCGATACCTCTTCTATCATTATATGTGATCAGTTTTCTATAATACTCACCCATATAGGAGCCTATTCGTGACCAGACACACACACAAACGTTCAGCTTTATATTATAGATATATATAAACATTACGATCCGAATTAGTCACTTTCTTCTCTCTATGTCTCGGCCCTGTCGGTGGGGTATTAGAATACGCCGACTGTCCCCCTGCAGAGGGTAAAAGTCCCTCAATGGGGGTCCTGGATATGACCTTAAACTATATCCAGTGGTGAGGCCCCAGCTTGTGGGCTTTGGGGAGTGTGGAGCCACCCTTTAATTACCATTGCTCCCAGGTCCACTCTGACCCGGAGTGGTAGTACCTGTTAGGGTCCCAACTATGGGTTAAATAGAAACCGACGTGAAAACAACAAATATATTCTATTAAAAAAAAAATTCTTCAAAATCTTTGGATTCGGCATTAAATAACCCAAAAAGGGTTGATATGCCGTAAAACAACCAACCAACCAACAACCAACCAACCAACCAACAACCAACCAACCAACCAACCAACCAACCAATCTCTCTATGTCTCCCCCTCTTTCCTCTATTTCTACTTACAGTTAAGTTTTAACTAATATTACTAGCACTGATGATATTTCGTCTGTAATTAAATATTTGATCTTTTTTATATTTTATTTATTACACTCAACCGGTAATAAATAAAGAGATTAGCGGAAGTGGGAGTTATTAATAACGTATAAAATTAAAGAATAAATATAATGCGGAGTAGTTCTGCTAAAAGAAAATACGTTTGCTATTTCTACACATCAAAAACCAATTAATATAATTTTCTAATTGCCAAATGGCCCCTATGATATCAATTGACTTTTATTCAAAAAAAAAATAAAAATAAAAAAATAAACATTTCATTTCCCTATACACGTAATCCGGCCATTAAATAAATGACATATTAAACGGGTTAATAACTGTTTCCTCCGTGATATCACCGATCCACAAATTGAAACATTTTTACAGGGTGCTCCACAAAAAACAGGAATCAGCTTCCGTATAGAGATGAGATATACACCCAAATGTGGCATTACATAAACTATATATCACGTGTTTTACCGAGACAGACGTAATGTTACTGGATGTATGGCAATAAGTTAAACGATTTAGAATCGATACATTGAGGACATTGCCAAAACAGCTGCAAAGAAAGTTACTTACGCCTGAGAGTATCCTGTAACTCTAAAAAGCCATGAACACCACTAACATGTGCCATCGTAGATACACAGTAAATCGCATGCAGTGCACCAAATGTGACCAATCATACGCCGGTATCTCAGTGAGACACCTGCATATTAGAATTAAAGAACACATAAAAACACAAGCCTCTTCTGTTCGCAGACACCTTCACACATGTGGCAACACTAACATATTCATCAAAGTAGATATTCGCCCATGCATGGAGTATTGTCACCACACTTGGGCTGGTGCATCTGCTACTAGTCGCTCCCTCTTAGACAGGGTTCAAAAGAAAGTTGCCAACCAACTAAGCTCCGCACTGTCAGCTAGGCTTCAACTTCTGTCCCATTGACGAAATGCTGCATCCTTCTGTTTTACAAGTATTTTAATGATAGGTGTTCCGACAAACTACAAGCCCTTCTACCCCCTCTTCGTCAATACAACCTACAAGCAACAAAATCCCACCCCTAGAAAATAGAAATCCCCAAATGCTAGAAAAACTTCTACTCTAATGGTTTCTTTCCTAGACTTTGGAATTCCCTTCCGGATTCCTGCTTCTCTGACTATACTGACATGCAGAAGTTCAAGTGTAATGTGAACAGACACCATTCTGCTTAACTCCTTACACAGTATCCACTGTGCTTTGTTTGAAGTGAATATCCAATAAAACAATTTGGAGTAAAGACCTATTTTGAAACTCTCGTTTGTCGGCGAGTGTGTCATGGCTTGTCCGTGCTGAAACGCCTGTTATATCGTGATATGATACAGCACATTCCCGGGTGTTAGACAAAGCAAAACGATAGCCACATCCCCTGTAGATCAAGAGGGTGATATGTCGTTGTCTACCTCTGCTTGAGGTAGTCGAAGACATATCAACCCTAACCACAGCTTCGGGTCTTGTGTCGAGTTGTTGGCGTCATTGCTGGCAGAGTCAATTAGCTGACGCAGTATAAAATAAGTTACAGACATTTTTTGTATATAAACTAGCATTTCAGCCCGGCGTTGCCCGGATGTTTGGAAGTGTCTATTGAGCAAAAAAAAAATGGTCAATTTATTTTTTAAATTTGACCCCTATTAGAACCCTTAAAATTTACTGCTTTTGGCTCAAATCCTGTGATTAAGTTAGATTTATGCCCAAGGAATCTATATCTAAAATTTCAAGTGTTTAGACACAAAATTGGCGGAAGAGTTTGATAGAGTTTGGAAAGGTCAAATCGTTGTACTTTGACCCCTTAACAGCCAAATTTGTGACTGAAAATGGATTACAAAGATTTCCCCAAATCTCAGTACTCTGTATATCAAATTTCGAGATTGTAGACTGAAAATTGACAGATATATTGTGTAGGAAAATGTACACAGAAAGAAAGACACGCATACACACATACACACAGAGACACTGTCACTTTTACAGATATATAAATAAAGAAATCTATTTAAATATTTAAGAATGCGTATTTTCTTTAACTGGGAGAGTTGAGGCACGCGACTCGTTGCCTTCAGCATCCCGATTACAACTTTTACGACCTTTGCCGAACGCGGTCGGATTCTAACTGAATTACAAATCTTTCTTCGCGGTGAAACAAAAGAGAGAGATAGAAAGACAGAGAACAGAGAAAGCGAGAGAGTGAGAGAGAGAGAGACATGTATATATATAAAGAACAAAAATGTTGCTATGTCGCAAGCTTTAAGTGATGAAGTTATTAGGTTTTCTGCTTTTGATCTTTCGACAGTCTTGCCCTTGAGATTTTATAAACATCTGTCAATCGGAGTCGAGCTAGAGATTGCTGTCTCTTTTAATGTCGCTTGTTTATCTCTACTCGTCCCCTTTCGAGTACAAGGAAAGTCTGGTATAAGGCCCCTAAATGCGAATAGCTGGGGCTCCCCCAAAACAGTTCTTTACCATTGCGCCATGCTGACTGTTGCCTGGTTCATAGCAAATACCCCTGACTTCATCAGACCAAAACAGAACCATAAAAAAAGACGAGATATAAGCGTAAAAATATCACATGTACAGTAGCGTCCAAAACTAAGGGACAAAAATTTTTAAACCTAATATTCGTTAGAAATAAAAACTGTGAAAAACTGAACTTTTGACAACTGGTAGTCGTTACCATCCATAATGACATCCTAAAATTTGAATCATTTGCAAATGATCGAAAAAAAAATTATAACAGCCTAGACGTTGTCGCCCTCTACATACCCGGCAATTGACATACTTACCGACTGCATTTCTTCCTGTAACCTCTATTGCTTTGACCTCACTGGAACTGACATACGTGACCTCCTAGAAATAATAATAGATAACACTTACTTCACATACAAACAAAGCACAGGATTGCTTATGGGGCCCAGCCTGTCAGGACTACTCGCTATCGCATTCATGGATAAACTTGAACGCCGTGCCTTCAACTCTTGCTACTCCTACATCTTCACGCGATTCGTTGATGATATTCTACTTCTAACACCATCGCGGGAGGATGCGAACTCAATATTTAACATCTTCAATAACACTGACCCACTCATTAAGTTCACCATCGAGCAGGCGACAGCTCTTGGTCCCTAGCACTTTTAGACTTCAGTCTCAACATCTCCGAAGACGGGAATATATCCACCAAATTCTATAAGAAACCCGCCTGTAGAGACCTCTTCGTACACTATAAATCTGCCCTCCCCCGTAAAACTAATATAAGCTTTGCGAGGAATGAAATAACGCGCATCCGCAATAAATGCAGCAATGAAGCCGATAAAAACACCTGCACTAATAAATTCAACCAAGTGCTAGAAACCAATGGATACCCCACACCAACCATTGAAAACCTCAATAAACCTAGACGATGGACGCAGCATTCCTCCTCTAACACCTGCTTTCTAAAGCTGCCCCATTTCAACGACAGGATCACAACAGCCATCCGCAAAGCTATACACAGAGAGGGTCTTAACATACAACTTATACACACTGGGCCATCACTACGACAGCATTTGTCAAAACGCAAAACCCACCTAAACAACGTACCCTGCATCCTAATTAACTGCGCGATGAACACCATTACATACACAGTAAATCGCATGCAGTGCACCAAATGTGACCAATCATACGTTGGTAGCTCAGTGAGACACCTGCATATTAGAGTTAAAGAACACATACAAACTTCTGTTCGCAGACACCTTCACACATGCAGCAATACTAACAAATTCATCAGAGTAGATATTTTAGCCACCGAACGCAATGTTGGCAACCTTCGTATCAAAGAATCAATCCTAATTGCCAAATTGCGTCTCAAGATTAATCGCCGACATGAATTAGGCTCCTCATTCTTAACTTAACGCACATCATCCCACCATTATATAATAACAATTAAAAATAAAATAAATCCAAAATTAAATTAAAATAAATCAAAACAAATAAATAAACAAACTAATAAATAAGCAACCCTTATCTAAGATTACTACACATTAATAATAATAATGTATAACAATTAAACAGCAAGATTATGATATATGAATTAGATGGTGCGAACATGTGGGCTACATGGCTGCATGTATATGTGCTCATACAAGTCTATATTGCCTAGTATAGCCTAATTGATTTCTCCGAGTAAGCCTAATAATATTAATCGCAAATAACAAATAAGACACAATATACCGAAAACAGAAATCAAAGTTTACCAAAATAAATAAATATATTTTTTAAAAAATTAGAAAAACTCTCGAAATAACTTCTAACCATTTCGTCATCACACATTGCGTATATAAATAATTATAGTTAATAGAATATTACTATATAATTAGATTAAAGAATACAAGAATCCGTAAATGAGTATATATACACTACATAACGAATTAAATAAAATACCCGCAATATAATAATATTACTAAAATAAAAATAAATAGATGAATAAAATACATAAAAAAGTAATGCAACGTTATACACTATCTGAGAAGAAATATCTGTAACGGTTATCTCCCTTAGATCAGCTCATCAAGTAGTCTCCCTGTACAAACCGATTTATTCAAAGTCTATGCCCCACCCCCTCTCAACCAGAACGCAGAAACACAAAAAATTAATTAATTAAATCTCCTCAATATAAAATATAATTTATTATAAAAATAAATTAATTAATTAGAAATTAAAAAAATAAAGAGAAAAAAAAATTAATCATATTAAATTAAAATGCTCTCAACAAATTTCGGGCAATCGTTTACCGCTAGACTGTCAGTTTACACAGCACGTTTGAACCAAAGATAAACTATTATAGGAAAAAATATATAAAATAAATAAAAACAAAGATAAAAAATAAATTAGAAATAGAAACAAAGAAGTGAACAAAAAAAACTAACCATATTAAATTTAAAATGCTTTCTACAAGTTCCAGGAAATTGTTTGCCGCGAGACTGTTACTGTTTACAACAGCACGTTTGAACCAAAGTCAAATAAATATCTGACGAAGAGAGCTTTCTCGAAATATTATATAACACGGATATACCACCAGACCGACTTTCCCAGGTAACCACGATGCAAATATAAATATAATGGGTATAAGAAATACATGAATTGTACACATGTATTTGTAAGTTGTATTAATAAAACTTTTTCACCTGCTTCAGCTTGTATCTTTCCGTTACATCTGCATTGTACCCCCTCTTACACATTCCATTTAATAACAATTATTTATTTATTTTCAAGATAGGAACGAAAATATCGGCGAAAAAAGCGACCCCTCCCTGTAGACAAGTGCCCAGATGAGGGTGAATATATTAATGTTTTTAGCCAATTTTTCGGCATTTGTTGTCTGAAGGGTCGAGCTTCCAAACAATACTGATCTTGTGAAAATCCGTTGCCTCTGTCGAAAGTTTTAGCCAGATATGCAAACAAACATACATACATTTATATATTGGTAGATCAAATTTTCGACCCAAACCGATGAAAAAGCTTGCCCTATCTATGAATACTCTATATAAAATTGCAAATGTTTAGACCAGAAATTGTCTAATTTGGTAGAGACCGCAGAGGGCAATTTTTTGTAATTTGATCCCTATTGTGACCGCTTAAAATTTATTGTTCTGGCCTCAAATCAAGTTATTAAGTTAGATCCATGCCCAAGAGACCTATATCTAAAATTTCAAGTGTTTAAACCCAAAATTGGCGGAGGAGTTTGGTAGAGTTTTCAAAGGTCAAATCGTTGTACTTTGATCCCTTAACAGCAAAATTTCTGGCCGAAAATGGATCTCAATACCCTGTATATCAAATTTCGAGTATGCATACTTTAATTTGACAGAGTTATTTTCTAGGGAAATGTACACAGACAGACAGACACACACACACACACACACACATTTTCACTTATATATATAATATATATATAGCACATCTACAGGTATGACTAGGGTGCTGAGCGTGTTAGTTTCGATTTCAGCTAATGAAACTGAAGTCAACTTTTTTTAAACTTGAAATCATTATTATATATATTTTTTTTTCATAGGCATCACCACATTATCAAGGCCCAGAGGCCACTCAAGGATAAGGGTTAAAGAGTGTACAGTAGAAATTGGACAATATAGTAATCATTAGTAATGAAAATTTGGTAAATTTGATAACTTATATGGAACGGCTCATCAAGAACTTATTTACTTTAGACTTGAAGACAACCATATTGTAGTCAGCCGGAGAGCAGGAAAACGGAAGACAATTCCACAGGCGTGCAGTTCTAAGAAAGAAGCTTTGTTCATAGAATCTACGTTTAGATTTAGGCACAGATAAAGAGTGGGGGAAATTATTGATAGTGTTTACAGCTAGACGAGTGTTTCTTGTGAAAGTTTGGCGAGGGGGGACCATAGATTGAAGCTCAGTTGAACACTTTCCATGAAAATAATGATACATCAGAGACAAACTCGCAACATCTCTTCTGTGAGATAGAGGTTGCAAGGAGGAGAAAAGGACATCTCCTACGAGGCTACGAAGTCTATTTTGAACTCTATCAAGGCAGGAAATTGGGTACAATATAATAATCAATAAAGAATCGGTTCTATAATAATAAATACGAAATCTGCATAAAATAAAATATTATATTTAAGTGTATTTTACGATCGGGCAACCCTAGACGACCTGCTAGTTCCTTTCTAAAGAAGGCTACTATTTCATTAGGAAACCTTATACTTTATATATGATTCAGTCAGCTTTTACCCTCGTCTAATGGTGCATTATCTAACCGAACACTAGTCTCGATTTTTAAGTATAATTCAGAATTATCATTATATTTTTCCACACACACCCAAACAAATCATATTGCTACTTGGAACTATGGGGCTACTTATTTAGAATCGTGTCTAATGAGGGGAATATGGGGAGTTGAGCAACGAGTTGCCTGTGTCCAGTACATTTAAATTCTGAAGATTAGTACCGCTAGGGAAGAAGGAAACAGCGAGAAAATTCCAAAGCCTTACGGTCCGAAGGACGAAACTATTAGATTAGAAGGCTTTCTGGCATCGACGTACCTCAACAGTGAAGGGGTGGGATTTTGCTGCAGATTTGGTTAATCGAGAGTATGTATATCAAAAGGAGACAATAGCTATAAGTCTATCAGAGCACACTTCATTAAAGTACTTTTAAAGCAGGCACAGGGCTGCAACATTCCGGCGATGGGACGAAGGTTGGGGCTTTTCCGATAGTGCAGGACTATTGGATGTTAGAGTCTTTTTTGGACCCTTATTAAAAGGGAGAGACTAGTGGTGGATGCAACAATGGGCGAATTGGTACCTGGGACACATGATTTGGTTTGGTTGTTTTACGGTTTATTTAATGCCAAATCCAGTTAATTTGGAAATAATATTCATGTTGTATCCAGTTATTTTGTAGAAGGTTTTTATTCTTCAAGCTCTTTGTATCTTCAATCGCTAGTTTGTAGTGTTTGGTTGTTTTATAGTGGATTTTATCGTTTTTATTCCTTGCCCTGCAGAACACGAATGAGTTTTGGAATGGGGGAGGGAATAGGATTACAGGATTAATGTTTGGTACATTTTAAGTTAGGAAACCAGTCAGGAGGTGGGGAGGTAGAGAGAGAAAAGGAAATGGGAAGAAAGAAAAGGGGGAAAGGGGTGGTGGTGTTTTGTTTTTTGTTTTTGCAGAACATAATTAAGTTTTTAAAAAGGAAGTAGAAAAACAAAAAACATCAATGTTAGGTGCAGCTCGTCTCTGGGAGCATCAGCCTCGTATATATCTAGGATACTTCTGGTGTAATTAATTTACAGCACGGTAGAGGGAGACCACCTTCTTTGCAGCAGCCTTGGCAATGTTCTCAATGTATTTGTTCCAATTCATGTTGCCTGTGAATGTTAAGTGATTTGAAGGATGAGGTCTTAATTATTTGCCATGACAATTCGTGATTGAGAAGACTTTGGTAAATAAAATAATTTTAAAACTAACAAAAACAATAGAAAATAAACAAATAAATAAATTAAATAAACATGAATATACATAAACTATCACACATACATATATATATATATATATATATATATATATATATGTATATATATAAACTAACATAAAAACCCCTAACCTAGATTTAAAACAGGTCAAGAAACTAGATATCCAGGCTAAACAGAGCACACACAAAGGAACAGATCAACCAGAGGTCAAATAGTCCTTTGTCCGGTAAATGCATGTTCATTGGCTGATAGTAAAGGCGCGGTGAATACTAGAAAGCTGATTGGCTAACTAAAATATCAATAGAAGGTACGTATATAAAAACGACAGACAACCACAAAATTCGCGCATAAGTCTGAAGAGTCCTAGAGTGGATGAAACGCGGAATATTCAGTGTAGCTTAATCGCCATATATATTTTATAACATATATATATATATATATATATATATATATATATATATATATATATATGATTGTTGAGCTGGATTAAATGCGACGATATGAAATAAAATGGAGGTGGAAGGACCTGGATACTCAACGTTTCGCCCGATTTATACGGGCTTCTTCAAGAGGGACGGTCAATGACCGTCCCTCTTGAAGAAGCCCGCATAAATCGGGCGAAACGTTGAGTATCCAGGTCCTTCCACCTCCATTTTATTTCATATATATATATATATATATATATATATATATATATATAAGTAACCTTATTTGTACGTGTGCAAGACGTCTCTATGAATACCTCTGAATATTTGGTCTACAGACTTAAAACTTAATATATAGGGTGTTTAGACATCAGAAACACTGTCGACTTAATTTTAGCCTGTAAAAATAGCTGCTAACGAGTCAAAACTGAAAGAAAAACAGTGTACTTTGGCAGAAGTAAATCGATTTATTCTGTGCACGCTTACCTGTACATTTGTAGCTTGAAGTCACTCAATGTTTAGCCTTTCTCTTCCTTATCTAACTGGTGATAGCTCAAACGGTAACAGCGAAGTCTGAAGCGCTAAATAACGACTAAGGCTGTAGTGCTGAGTGCTTTGGTTTCGATTCCAGCTGATGGCACTAAGTCTTTTTTTTTAATTTTTGAAATCATTACTATATACACATTGACTACAATAAAATAATCAACAGAAAATTTGCTCTATAATAATAAATATGAAATTTGCATCAAAACATCATATTTAAGCGTATTTTATAACTGAGCAATGCCAGGCAGCCTGCTAGTTGATGGGGTTAGTTATGGATTGAGGTAAGAAATAGCTTCTTTAGCTTAAGAAGCAGCCTATGTCTTTCAATCGTAGGTGTGCCCCTTTTCTTCCTGGGATCCTAATATATGGCACTGCTCTCGATGAGAAATCGACTTCTCTTATTTTGTTTCTCATCAAATTTGTCATGTAGCTCATATACTAGATATACATATACACATGAAACTCTAGTTCCCTTCAAAGTAATCTCCTCCGGATGCAATGCTTTGTTGTACCGTGCCAACAGCTTCTGAAGGGCCCCATGGAAGACCTCTTGTGTGAGCGTGTGAATGACCCTCGCCATAGTCTTTCATCTCCTTAATTGTCTCATAATGCCAGCCTCCAAGGTTTTCCTGGAGCTTGGAGAATAAGTAAAGGTCACGAGGAGTAACGTCTGAGGTATAGGGAGAGTGAAGAACATTGATGCCCATCTTGGTCAAATAGTCTGTGACAAGGATGGAGTTGTGGACAAGTGTATTCGCGCATCTTCCGCATCTTCAGTGCTTCTCAATAATTGTCTGTACAGTTCCCACTCTGACATTAAACTATGCACTTATTGTCTATATAAACACATGACTGTCCTTAACCATGAAATTCTTTATTTGGCCAATCAAATCTGGTGTCCTGACATTTTCATTCCTTCCACTCCTCTCAGCATCCCTCACAGACTCCCTGACGTCTTTGAATCTCTTATGCCACTAAAAAAACTGATGTTCGATTCATGCAAGATAGTCCAAAAGCAGTCTCAAGCATTCCATACGTTTCCGTGACATTTTTGTCAAGTTTATGGCAGAATTTTATTGCACATCGTTCTTGTAAAGTGTTTTCACGTCCAGATTGCATTTTTTTTAATTCACCAGCTGGTATAATCAGGCTTTAGTAGGGTGTATTCCAGTACTGCTGTAGTTGTTCATTTCAACCTGAAATCATATTAGTCAGTCATCTCATACTGAATTTTTTTAAGTTTCCATAACAATTTTAAATTACATGTACACAAAATAGTTAAAACCTCTTGAAGGCGCCCTGTACTTCTCTGTCTGCAACTCGGAAAATCAGTTCTCTGCATCACTATAAACACTTCCTCACACCAGTGATGTTCAGTATGCCTTTCAGAGTTTTCGTTCAACATCTGATCTTTTAACTGTTATAAGTGAATGGAGCTGTCGGTTTATAGAGAATTGCGGAGAGGGTAGAATAATTGCACTTGACATTTTGAGAAAGTATGGCATCCTGGTCTTCTACATAAACTTCGAGGTTATGGCACTGGTGGTAAAGTTCTTGTCATTGTAAGGTTTTTGTTCTTTCTTATCGAAGTTTGCAAATAACTCTTGAATGATGAAATATCTTCATTTTCTTTTCCTGCTGGTGTTTCTCGAGGCTGTATTCTAAGTCCAAAACCGTTTCTTCTCTATGTATAGAATTTTTTTTTTAGATAATTAACATTTATGCTGATGAAACCACCTTCTAATCTGGTATTGCTTCTCGCCCATCTTCCCCGGATAAATTGAAATATGCAATTGATCTAGAAATTGGTCTGAGTTCAGTTATTTGTGGAATTAAGAAATGGATTGATTCATTTAATCCTGTTAAGACTCTGCTATTGTATTTTCTGCGATTCTGAGATTCTTAGGGATGGTTCTGCTCTCAGTAACCTTTTTCGTCTTTCTTTCTCATCAAATCTTTATTCGTGTCTATTTATCAAATCCATTGCCTTTTCTGCTTCTCGTAAAATCGGTTCTCTCTGTCTCGCTGTAACCACTTTCTCACGACAGAGCCTACTCTCTAACTCTACAAATCTACGATCGGATTATGCTTGGAGTATTGTTGTTAGACTTGGATTGGTGAATCTGTGCCCCATTTGAAGATTCTTGATAAAGTACAGAAACGTTTCTACAATTTATTTACCCCCCCCCACACCTTTTTCGTTTTCACTGTAACCTCTTTCTCACAGAAGTGATGTTGCTAGTCTCAATCATCTCTATATATATAAAAGGCAAAAGCGGCGCACGCATTTTTGTATGTCTAAGGAATGCTTTTTCGCCGGGGTTCTCGGGGAGGGGGTATTATTTTTTAGAACCTTTTATATACCGTCTAGATTGTAATATCTATGATTTGCGAACGCGCGTCGCGTCTAGATTAATTTACATCGACTTTTGCAGAATTCTTGCTATTTCAGCTCCTCTCGTGTTTCATATAAAAGCAAAACTAATCTGGAGCAAAGGGATCTCGGCCCCGGGAACGCCCAGAAAGCAATCAGCTTTGATCAATGTAGGAAAAAACCCTTATATCAGATAATTGCTATTCGTTTGGACATTCACCTTTTTATGGGGAGCGGGTTTTCCCCCAGACCAACATCTTGCGGAAACAAAACAAAACAAAAAAACTGCCCCACAGCAAAAATTAAGTGTGAGATTTCATTCCCCTATGGCATGACGTTTAACCTCATTAAATCCACGCACCTGTTACTAAGTTCTTTCTTTTCACCTTCGCCTCAAGGTTCCAGGTTCGAGCCTATCTACCTACCAACATTTTTTTCCTTTTACCACATGGGCAAGGCCGGGCACACCTGCTACATTTAATAAATAACATTATGGCATGCATTTTTCATAATTGTCTGATGTATTTTCTGTCTCCTTTGTTCCAGCTCGTTTGACTCGTTGGTTTAGTGGTATTCATGAATCCACTGTTTTTATACTGCATTCTTTATCCAATCGCTTTTTTTTTTCAAGAACTGTTGGCTTGTGTAACTCCCTGACTGCTCGTTGATTCCACTTCTACCTATATCCTTGGTCTTCTCAAGACTAAGGTCAATAGGGATCTACGGTCTTTGCAATAATCATTTTTCGTTCTTGTTAGATCCTTCACGGATTGTCCAGAGCGATTTCCGTAATAATATCGCTCAATAATTCAAAAGAAAACTGCTTTAGCAGTTTAAAAGTAAATACCGGACATGAATTCATCGATTTTGCACTGGTTAATGCAGAAGCAAACATTGATTTAGTCAATGTTTTGACAACAGTTTAAACAACTGATTAAAAATTTAAATTCATTTGACACCATGCCAGGGAAAACCTATCTAGAATGTTTTAACGGTGGACACGCTTCGTTAGTTTCATGGATGCCAACACCAACTTGTATAACAAAATAAAAGATAAACATCTAGTCTCATTTGGTGCGAGTAACTCAATGACAACCTATTTAAAACTCCCATAGCAACACGAGATGGATGTGGTTTGCATTACTGGACCCGGACGCGGATTGATTAGTCTATATAAATAAAACAGTAAAAATGCATGCCAAAATGTTATTTATAAAATCTAGCAGGTGTGCCCTGCATTGCCCGTGTGGTAAAATACAAAAAAAAAAAAGAACTGCACGCCTGTGGAACTCTGTTCCGTCTGTCTGCTTCCCACCTGACTACAACTTGGATGTCTTCAAGTCCAACGTTAACAAATTCCTAATGAACCGCCCCCTTAAGTAAACACTTCATCAAATCTCCACACTAACGTACTGTACTTGCAATAACCCTTATCCCTGAGTGGCTTCCGAGCCTTGATAAGTGGTGACCACTGTGTAAAAAAAAAAAAAGACATATATTTGTGTGCGTGTGTGAAAATATTTAACTCTTAAACTTCTGGTCACATAACACTGAAATTTACAGGAAATAGTAACCATACACCAAGGACGGTTTATAACGAGTAAAATCTTTGTTTGGATGGACGGATAATGCGTACAGAAATGTGTCGTCAGGTTGGAATGCAAAATATTCATTTCAACTTGCTGACATATTTCTATTACTTTTGAGCATGCGTAAATTCATTCATAGCTTGAAGTGGTTTAATTTTAAATCTTTCTTATCTATCTGTCGATAGCTTGAACTGTAGGGAACGTGGGTAGAGCACTAAATGTTTTGGTTTCGATTTTAATTGATGGCATCCAAGTATATATATATATATATATATATATATATATATATATATATATATATATATATATATATATATATATATATATATATATATATATACATGTGTGTGTGTGTGCGTGTGTAAATATATATACATATATATTCACACACACGCACACACACGTCGATTAGCGTAATTGTTAGGAGCCTTGATTGTCTTACAGGCGGTCGGGTTTCAATCCTGGCTTGAGGTAGTTGCCTGTCTAGCCGTACTGATGAGCTGTGAAACAGCGAAAGTACTGTATATGGATGACTATATATATATATATATATATATATATATATATATATATAGTGAAATGTAATAATTTTCCAAGTTTTCTCAGTTAGTCATTTATTACTTTTTAAAAGGTAGACATTAAAATATAGTAACTACTAACAAGTCTGCACAATTATGTCATTGTTGCATATTTAGTCATATACTAATCAGATTTTCACGTTAAAAATTTAGAAAAACATTATTTTGGACAATTTAAACGCTTTGTGCAACCGACATACTCTGCCGTTCCTAATATTCAATAGGGAATCGGTTTTGTAACAATAAATACGAAATTTGCATGAATTAAAATATATTTAAGCATATTTTACAACCGGGCAAGGTCGGGCGCCCCTGATATGTTTATATAGGGTGACCAAAAAAAAAACACGCACACAAAAACAAAAGCTAAATGGAGGCCATCTAGAACATATGCTGTAGAACGGAGAAAAAAGACCCTAGTGTTTTGATGTGATGTTTTGAATATAATAAACTAGTTGTGACCAAAGTTTCATTCCATTCGGACAAAACACTAAGAACCGGGGCCTAATTAGAGTTGGGACCCGGTTTTTTTGGTGGTGGTGGGGGGGTCACCCTGTATATATATAAATCGCGACGCCAATCTGCACTTGTAGTGGGCTGATATGAATATACAAGCTGGGTTTAATAGATTTGCTTGTTTTTTACGGGGTAAAATTAACTGAGATTTTAACTATCAGTAATTAATTTTCACATGCATTCTCCTTCAACGTGCAAAAATTTAAATGAAATATTAATAAGCATCTTGCTAAACAACTCCCTAAGTAGGATGCCTCTATACATCTGGCGCATAATCTCTTGCATTTATGTGACAAAATGCTTTGTTTGGGGTTAACAAAAGTAATAATTAAATAGATTAATCAATACAAAAAAAAATTAAGGGTGTAAATGTAGCAGCGACGTGACATGGAGGAAGAGAAGGAAAAGAAAATTGGAGAGAAAAAAAGACAAACCGCGTGGGTGGCTACAGCGACAGTGACTTGAAAACAAGTGTGAGTGCGATAGGAACCTTTGAATCAAAATGCAATCTGAACTTTGAACAAGAAAATGGTCGGACGACCGGGTGCCATGAAGCGAACTGTAGATACAGATAGCGGAAAGAAAGGTAGAAATTGGAAAAACACGCATTGCGGCCGCTGGACTTGAACAGACATATCGCACGGGAGGAGAAAGAGTACTTGTGCACGGCAGAGTTTGTTGACCACATGGTAGACGAGAGTAACTTTAAAAAACAAAAACAAAATGCAAGCATGATTTGGAAAGTACCGTTAATAAATGCCTTTTTTTAAACTGAAAAAAGCTGAGACGAATTTTCTTTTTTGTTGTTCTTTTGTCGAACTGTCGCTACATTTCAACCACTCGGACCCACACGTTATCTGATACCGCAAGGCAACAAATAGAAAAAGGAAAGAAATATAAACCAACGTCATTTTTTTTAGTGCAAATGAAATGTATTTATTCGTGGTTCCTCCAAGAATAAAGCATTTCATCATCTTTCAAAAGTCTTGCGTCTTTACAACGCCGTGCAATATAACATGTGCTTTTTTAAAAGTCTTTCTCCCGCCAACTTACGCCGGCTATAGCCAGCTCTTTCTCACCTTCGTTCACACGTGTATCTTTTTCAACACGCACTTTGCTTCTCTCTACTCGGCCACATGCCGCCCATATTCTGTCTTTTTTTCTTTATCTTCCCGTGCACACTTGCTTAATTTACATATGTGCTTAGACGGCAGCTGCTTCTACTGCTGCTAATATTGTTGCTGGTCAGCTATCCTACTGCTGCAGCTGATTTTTCGCCATACGCACTATGTTACATCTGCATACAAGGTGTTGAACGTAACGACACCGTTAAAGAAGATTAACGACATCGTTACATAAGTACAAAAGACGAAAAGGAAATAGGAAAAAAAGGAAGAGACAAGTAGATACAAAGAAACAATAGTAGAAGGTATTTAACTTTAGCCCACTGCGAAATGTGACACAAGAGTCGGAAAATTGGATTTGAAAAGCAAGCGTCATAGAGATAAAGCACTCTGGCCTACCAAAACATACCTAGGAAGTTCCTATGGCATTCCTTGTTATACATACCTCAGGCAATAGGAAACAAGACATTTACAAAATTAGCCTAGATGTTCTTGGCTTTGTAGCCGAGGTGATGGTATTTATCTCCCTCCCACGATGGAAAGATGTGACACAATGGTCAGAAAGTGACAGTGAATAACCAGCATCCTAGATGAAAAAAAAAACTAACACCTTATTAATAAGAGAAGGTTTTGAATCTAAAACCATGTTTAATTTTAGAAGAGTTTCCAATAGATACCGAGTCTATTCAAGTCCTGGAGATAAAAAAGAGTTTTTGGTGGGCAATAAATCTGTGTAGGTTTTGAACTTTAAAATTTTACAGGCAAAAAGCAAAGATCTTTCTTGTGTAAACACTTCTAAAATATCCAATATTTTTGTGAAGCAATTCTGGTTTCTGATTGCAAAACGTGGGTCCATTTTTTTCACACAAGCTTCACCACATTATCAAGGCCAAGAGGCCACTCGAGGATAAGGGTTAAAGAGTGTACAGTAGAAATTGGACAATATAGTAATCAATTCGGTAAATTTGTTAACTTATATGGAACGGCTCATCAAGAACTTGTTTGCGTTAGACTTGAAGACAACCATATTGTAGTCAGCCGGAAAGCAGGAAAACGGAAGACAATTACACAGGGGTGCAGTTCTAAGAAAGAAGCTTTGTTCATGGAATCTATGTTTAGGTTTAGGGATGATAAAGAGTGGTGGGGAATTATTGATAGTGTTTTCTGCTAGAAAGGTGTTTCTTGTAAAAGTTTGGTGAGGGGGACCAGTGATTGGAGCTCAGCCGAGCACTTGCCATGAAAATAACGGCAATGTCCATAAGTAGAAGCTTCAAAATTTCTTTAATCATACCCTCATTACTCGTGATGGGGATGAGTCTCCTAGTGGCTTCGGCTGCAGGGAAACTGGGTAGAGTACTCTTCAAGGATTCATTCTTGACACTCAGCTCGACAGGTGCGAGGCCGGGAACTGGCACTCTACCTGTTGAACTGACGTACACCGCTTCGGTATCACCCAGGAGGTCCACCCTCCCAGGCCCTTCCACCCGGATTTCGGGTAGGGCAAGCTTATTGTTTGTCGCCTGAGGCGCCTCTACCGGGGAATGCCAACGAGGGTGCTCTGGCAATTTTCGTTGAAGCAAGATTGCCCCTCCTTTAAGGGAGCTTGTCTATTTTCCACCTTCCGACCTTGTGTCACACTTTGGTGCGGTGGACACTAGACAAATATCTACTCTCATTATTCGTGATGGGATGAGTCTCTTAGCGGCTTTGGCTGCAGGAAAGCTAGGTAGAGTACTCGTCAATGATCTGTTCTTGACATTCAGCTCGACAAACTGAGGCACACCGCCTGGGTATCACTCAGAAGATTCACCCTCTCAGGCCTTACCACCCGGTTTTCGGGTGGGGCAAGTTTATTGCTTATCGCGTGAGCCGCCCCAACCGGGAATTTCCAGGCAATTTTTGTTGAGGCAAGAGTGCCCCTCCTTTAGGGGAGCTTGCTTATTCTCCACCTTCTGGCCTTGTGTCACAGTTTGCTGCAGTGGGCAGCAGGCAAATATCTACCCTCATTATACATATGGTGATGAAGGGTCTCCTTGCTGCTCCGGCTGCTTGGAGACTGGGTAGAAAGTGCCAATCAAGAATCAGTTTTTGACACTCAGCCCGACAGGTGCAGAGCCGGGAACCAGTCCAGTACCTGTCAGACTGAGGTACGCCGCCTAGGTATCACTCAGGTGGTCCACTCTCCCTGGCTTAGCCCCCCAGCTTTCAGGTGGGATAAGTTTATTGCTTGCTGCGTGAGGCGCTTCAACCGGGAAATGCCGATCGGGATGCACAGGTAATTTTTGCTAGGCAAGAGTGCCTCTCCTTTAGCAGAGCTTGATTGACATCCCCAGTTTCCCGACTTTGTGTCACATAATGCTGAGGTGGGCAGCATTTAAATCTCTACATCATTATATATGAAAACAAATATTGCAGCAATAGGTGTGTCAGAATTTTTGTAGGAATTTTTGACACCCCTCACACGAAACTGCGAATAAAATATAAAAAATTTCTCTTTTAAAAGTGGGTTGATTATTTTCTTTATGGATTATACTTCCAAAATAAACTATTAAAGTTGTATAAAAAGTAATAGAAATATTATTTTTTTATTTAAAAAAACAGTAATGAAATTAATTGAGTTCAGTATTTTTCAATTTTTAAACTTCAAAAATCAATCAAAATTTTTCGATTAATTCTATTTTTACGATATTTTCAGGGTCAATGTGAAATTTTATGCTCTTTCCAATAAACCGAATATAATATTTTAGACAAACGTTTTTTTTTATTCACGCCCCCCCCTATTTTGAAATGTCTATTAAAAAGTAAATAATTAATTTACTCACCAAAGTTTTATGTATCACAAATTGAAGATAAAAGATCAATAAATAATATATTCAAATTTAAAACAAAAAGAGTAGTGTTTTTTAGAAATTTACCTGTAAAGTCCAAAGTTTAAAACCTTCTTTTATTTTTAAAAACCACGTTGTTTGTTTTTTGGGGCTTTTTTTTTAATGAAACCTTGGTCCTTGCTCCTTTAACTGAAAAAAAATAGTGTTAGTAGTTATAAGCTTGGAAAGACAGGAGGTCGAATTAATTCAAGCCTCCCCATTTTGAAATGTCTATTTAAAAGTAAATAATTTACTCACCAAAGTTTTATATATCACAAATTGGAGATAAAAGATCAATAAATAATATATTCTAATTTAAAACAACAAAAAATCAGTGTTTTTTAGAAATTCACTTGTAAAGTCCGAAGTTTAAAAACATTTTTTTTAAAATCACGTTTTTGTTTTTTTGTGTTTTGTTTTTTGCTTTTTTTTTTAATGAAACCTTGGTCCTTGCTCCTTTAATTGAAAAAAAAATTAGGGTTTGAATTACATTTTTCGAGTAGTTATAAGCTTGGAAACACAGGGGGTCGAATTATTCGATATTTTTCATAAAGTTTCTGATACACCAATTGCAACAAGATCACTATTTTTTTATATAATAGGAGAATCCTTCCAGTTTAAATATTGCAACAAAAGACAATGCCCGGTAGAGTGAACCTCCTAGAACTGGGCAGGATCATCACGATGCAGCAGGGGAAAAGGCCATATCAAGAATGGCATAAGGCTGATTTGTGTGCTGACGGGAAAATCCCCGGCTTTAGAGCTGGGGTAAAAATCAAGAGAGATTAAAACAGAAAAAAGAAAGAACAAAAACCCAAAAGAACAATAAAAAGAAAAGATAAAATTAAAATAATGAAAAAAAAAAATGAGAGAAAAAATAAAACGTGTTGAAAAGTAAACATCGATATGAGAAGCAAATGTTTGCTGCAGTAACGCAAATCTTTTCACGCAAAATTTCGGATTTAGTTTCAATGTGGCTCGAAGAAACAAGAAAAAAGAGTATAACTACCGAACACTGGGGTCGATGGGGGAGGGGAAGCGTTGTTAAGGCAATAAAGCAAGTTCTTCTTGTGCGGTTGTAAAAAAAAAAAAAAAAAATAGCAACAGCTCTCCCCCCCCCCAACCGTTCTTCGGTCCTAATTTGATATCAGAAAAATGTGAAGGGGATCAGGGTGATTGCAGTGGAGAGTTCTAGAATGTAAGCTGGTAGAATTTTCGATGGCAAACTAATCCTTATTGGAATGAGATTGTTATGAGAAAGTCTCTTGTGAATGGCATGTAGAATTAGAGAAACCATTGGCGTAAGGTAACAGAGTTTTTTTTCTAAACATAGTTTACGCCGACAAGAGTTGGCAACACAAAAACGCTATGTGAATTTTATTTGTATGGTACGTATATATATATATATATATATATATATATATATATATATATATATATATATACTTTTGATTTTTTATTACCGTACCTTTCTGTTGAGTTACATTATTGTTTCAGCTACCCGGCCGTTTTTTTTGGGGGGGGGGTTGTCGTCTGTAGCTTCCTCAGACTTTTACAGAAATGTTCGTTATCATGGGATGAAAGATTAAAAGAGTGGATGAGGTCAGGGGAGGGTGCTGACCTCATTCACTCTTTCACTATTTCATCCCATGATAACGAACATTTCTGCAAAAGTCTGAGGAAGCTACAGACGGCAAAAAAACGGCCGGGTAGCTGAAACAATAATGTAACTTAACAGAAAGATACCGTAATAAAAAATAAAACGCATATTTGCTCTACAGCAGTATTGAGCACTTTCTTCAGTTTTTATTAATTACCATTTCCACTATATATATATATATACATATATATATATATATATAGAGAGAGAGAGAGGGGGAGAGAGAGTGATGCTGTTTGTTTGTTTGTTTTTGTTAGCGACATTATTGAATGAACTGAATTGTTTATATGGAAGCGTATTTTTACCTAAATGCGTTGGGAATAAACACACACACACACACATATCTTCTATAATATAAAGCTGAACGTTTGTGTGTGCGAAATATAATATAGCTATAATAAAAAAAACTCCAACAAAGTCAAGGGAAAAAACTTTAAGAAAATCATACACAAAGAAATGAAAAAATTAGGCCTAAAAGCGGACGTATCAGCTAACATAAAAATAACAAACTTCCTGGACGTCACGTTAAACTTAGATAAAAACACATATGAACCATACTTAAAAGATAACGCTACTCCAATTTACGTAAACCCCAAGTCCAACCGCCCACCATCAATTATAAAACACATTCCTAACTCGATCGTAAGTAGACTCAGTAATAACTCAAGCGATGAAAATGCATTTAACAGGTCAACCAATATCTACGAAACAGCCCTAAAAAAAATAGTGGATACAAAAATATCGATATCAAATATAAGCAACAAAACACCAACAACTATAATAAAATTAAAATTAGAAGAAAAAGAACTATAATTTGGTATACGGTCCCATACAATCAAATGTTAAAAACAAAACTTGGAAAGAAATTTCTAGATCTTATTGAAAAACACTTTCCCGCAACCAACCCCTTACACAAAATCTTCAATAAAAATACCTTGAAGTTATCTTACAGTTGTTGCGAAAATTTAGAGATGATAATTAAAGCACATAATAACAAAATACTAAATGAAAACAATGTAAACAACAACAAAATAAACAGTAGACACCATGACAGAAATAAAACCAACACTAGCAGAAATAATAATAATAATAATAATAATAATAATAATAATGATAACAATAATAATAATAATAATAATAATAATAATAATAATAATAATAATAATAATAATAACAAACCAACCCCGGACAAGAACAACCATACCATAAATAAAAATACTAATAACGAACAAGATAAATGCAATTGTAGACACCGCACACTTTGCCCAGTCCAAAATAAATGCCTAACAAAAAGCGTAGTTTATCAAGCAACAATATTTGCGAAAGAAAACCCGAATAACAAGAAATATTACATAGGCATGACTTCCTTAGATTTCAAAACCCGATACTATGACCACAAAAGTACATTCAAAAATAAAAAACACCGTATAAAAACAACACTAGCGAATAAATACTGGGAACTCAAAGAAAGCGGACATTCGCCGATAGTCGAATGGAAAATAATGAGACAAGCTACCACGTGCAGACATTTAGACGACCCATGTAAATTATGCCTCCATGAAAAATTTGCTATCCTGTACTTTAAAGAACCTCAAAATCTATTAAACTGTAGACGAGAAATAGCAAACAACTGTGTTCACAAAATAAAACTTACTCTAGGATAGCGATACAAAATAGCTTTAAAACTAACAATAACAATAGAAAACAAACAAATAAATAAATTAAATAAACATGAATATACATAAACGACCACACATATATGTATATATATATGTATATATATATATATATGTGCATGTGTGTGTGTACACATAGGTATATTTATATATATATATATATATATATATATATATATATATAAAAAAGGAAGGAAAACGTCTACCTTAAACCACTAACCTAGTTCTAAAACAGATCCTTTGTTCGATAAAATGCATGCCCATTGGCTGATAGGAAGGGGCGCGGTGGATACTAGAAAGCTGATTGGCTAACTAGAAATCCTCAACATATATAAAAAGAAGAAGCAACCACAGAATTCGCGCATAAGCCTGACGAATCCTATAGTGGATGAAACGCAGAATATTCAGTGTAGCTTAATCGCCATATATATTTTATAAATTACTAACTAGCTCTGCCTACGTATTGAGCACTTTTGAAGTAAATACTTAAAGTTTACGCATAAATCTATACTTTCGTATATTAGGTTTATGTGAGTAAATGAAGTAGTTATACATATATATATATATATATATATATATATATATATACATATATATATACGTTTGTTTGAAAGAAACAGAACATTTCGTACCAAAACAATTCATATTACTTGTTATTTGAACCTTGAACACACAGAAGAGTTTAACTTTACAACTAAATTTTTACCAAGTGCTTTATCCACTACTGTGTTATTTTCACGGAATTTCGGTCTATGTAAGCTTCGGCCTTCTCCGGGTGTATTTTGTCGAACTCGGGAATCTTTCTGTCGAACTAGGGATTCTTACTGTCGAATGCGGGAATCTGCACGGATTTTTATTTAATTTACGGAGGTCCCGTGCATTCGTTCCGTCGGCCATGACTGGGTAGAAGTTCTAAGTCGTTCGCAATTGTATTTTGAGTAGTGCCCGCACTGAGGATTGAACTTTTGACCTCCAGAAGAGTGTTACTTACAACTGATTTTTACAAAGTACATTATCCGCTATGGTATGGATACTTTCGAGTTCAACAGAAAGAATACCGAGTTCAACAAAAAGATTGCTGGGTTCTAACTAGATACACCCAAAGATTGTCGAAGGTTACATCAACCGAAACGTTGTGATAAAGAAAGTGGTTTGGAAATGAATGACATTACGAAGGTTAATGGCACTGAATTGAATGATAATACTGGTGCCCGCAAAACTCGTCCCGGGAAAACTCGTCTCCGGAAAACCCGTACCCGGAATACTCGTCTCCGGAAAACTTGTACCTGGAAAAATCCCCCCTTTTTGTTAGGTAGGAAAACTGGTCCTTTATTGAATAAATATCGATTGAAAACACATTTTATTACCGTTCTTGAAGGAGATATTGTTTTTAAAAGAGACTATGTACCCCCATAATATTTTTAAAAATTATTTTTAACTCTTGCTTAAAAAAAAAACTTGATTACGGAGTTAAGATACGAAAAACGAAACCAAATATTTATTCTTAAAAAATACTCTAGTTTTAACATTTTTTGTGTCATTGCGAAACAAAAATAAAGAAAGAAAACACGTATTATCAAAGAAAGCAATTATTTTATTCAGAAAAATTAATTCAGTTTAAATAATTCTTATGTTATTACAAAACAAGAAAAAAGAAAACACGGTGTTATGTAATTTCTGGTACCGCACTGAAATAATAACGTTATTATTTCGAAAGCCATTCTTAACATGGGGAGAAGAGGGTATCGTTTAAAAGTCATTTCGGAGGCACTTGTGCAATACTTACAAATATACAAATGTATTTTCTTTTGGAGGTGGGGGAGGCTCGTTGTAAAACTATATCTACCTCATTATTTTCTTTAATTTTCGGACATTTTTTTGTTAAAAATTATTTACTAAGTAATGTCGAGTGCGATATTACTTGTTATTTCTTTTTAACTAAATAAACTGTTTAAAATAAGTTTAAACACCAAAAACTTACAAAGCTAGGTAGAAAACAAAAACTTAGAAAAATCAATTTAATTTTTTTTAAACAATAAACATGTAAAAATATTTTTTTAAATATTATGGGATGTGCATTATTACCTAAAAATATACAAATGTATTTTCTTTTGGAGGGCGCCCGTTTTAAAACTATATCTACCTCTTTAATTTTCTATTGTTGAGCAATTATCGAGACTTCTAAGACGTGATCCTCTTATGTCGGACATTTTTTGTTCATAAGTAACACTCGACATTACTTTTTTTAACTACATAAACTCTTTAAAATAAATTGAAACACCAAAAGCTAGGTAGAAAACAAAAACTTAGAAAAATTACTTTAACTATTTTAAAACAACAGTAAACAAGTAAAAAAAAATATATTTTTTAATATTATGCATCCCATAATATTAAAAAAAAAAAAAATTTTTTTTTTTTAATATTATGGGATGTGTATTCTCTTTTGAAGACAATATATTCTTCAAGAACGGTCATAAAATGTGTTTTCAATCGATATTTATTCAATAACGGACGAGTTTTCCTACCTACCGAAAGGGGACGAGTTTTCCGGGGTCGAGTTTTCCAGAGACGAGTTTTCCGGAGACGAGTTTTCCTAAATTCGATAATACTAAATTGGATGGGAATACGAAAGCGACGGATCCATTGTGTTATCTGACGAAATGGCGCCATAAACAACATGCCAGGGTAAAAGGAGTGAGATAGAAAATTTGGAAGAAGGTATTTATTTATTTATTTATTTCCTGTTTAAGTAAGCTAACTGGCGAGACCAGAAATATTGTATTTTTGGTAGAAATATATATTTGAGAGAAACTGACCGTTGACAGCAAACAAGAAAAACGGATACGAACAGATCTAGAACAAGCATATGAGTTCTTAGACGTTGAAAGTTTTGTCGAGTCATCAAAACTAAGAAAACAGTCAACAACTTATGTTGTCCACTATGAAATATGGTTATTGTTTTAACTTTATAAACGGCACTTTATATATATATATATATATATATATATACATATATATATATATATATATATATATATATATATATATATATATATATATATATATATATATAAATGTAAATGTTGGTTCGTTCGAAATTAATTGTCTAAAAAACCACTGGACGGATGGCTTCCACGTTTTGGTATAATATGTTTACTATATCCATGTGTGTTTTTATATATTTCTTTTTAATTATAACATTATACTTAATTTTTCTATGATAAATAGGTGGATTTCTTTGTACCGAGAGGCCATTTTTTTTATTTAGGGACAATTATTTATTGCCGCTTCCTGTCACGTGACCAGTGTTACAATTTAGCGGTTTTCCTGCTATATCTGGAGATTTCGTTTAGAATCTAGCGGGAAATTCTAGAACACCTGGAGGTATTTGGCACCCACACACCCGCATTAGATTATTAAAAAATAAAGAAAAGCGCTTGAAAATAATCAATGTAAGTAAAAAAAAAAAGTAGCATTTATTGCCTTTGGTAACAATTATTTATTGATTATTTGTTTTGTTTTTCACCTTTTTTTCGACTAACCATTCTTAAATCTCACTATAAAATCGATTTTTCCAAGTACATTTTAGGTGGGGGGGATTCCAACCTCCGAAGTTTGGGTTTGTATTACTGTACACATAGATTCGAAAAAGTTGTCAAAAACAAATATATAACAAATAAATGTTATCAAAGGCAAGATAAGTTACTTTTCTGCCAAACTGGATATATAATTTACTTAAAAAGAAAACAAAAAAAATTCAACGTGGTTTTTAAAAGAAAAGGTTTTAAACTTTGGACTTTACAGGTAAATTTGCAAATAACTGTTCTTTTTTTGTTTGAAATTAGCTTGTTTTATTTATTGATCTTTTATCTTCAATTTGTTATATATAAATTTGAGATGAGAAAATTAATTATTTTCATTTGAATAGACATTTCGAAATGGGGCGGGTGAATTTTTAAAAAAACGCTTGTCCAGAATATTATGTTCGGTTTATTCGAAAAAGCATAAAATTTCAAATTAAACCTGAAATTATCGTCAAAATTGTGCGATTAGAAAAATGTTGATAGATTTTTAAAGTTTAAAAATTGAAAAAAAAATTAACTCGTAAAATTCAGTTGATTTCATTACGTAAAAACACTTTGTTTTTTAATTGTTTTTTCTTTTAAATTAAAAATAATATTTCTATTATTTTTAAACAACTTTAATAGTTTATTTTGGAAGTATATTCCATAAAGAAAATAAACAACCCACTTTAAAAAGAGAAATTATGATTTTTTTCTTTTAATATTTTATTCGCAGTTTTGTGTTAAGAGTGTCAAAAATTCACAAAAAATTCTGACGCACATCGTGCGTCACTCCGTTGAGTCAAGTTAAAAAGTTTAAAAGTTAATAACTAAATAAGATTACAGTTGTCTCTCTCCGGAGTCAATTATCTCCAAATAAAACCATTTATTATAACTAGTGTTGGGACGATTAATCGGAATCGAGAATCGGGAAAATCGGAAATTTTACATGTATTTCAATCGGTATCGGAATAGGAAAATTATGTGCCTATTTGTCGATGCCAAAAACCATTCTTTTAATTGTCTTTTTTTATATGATTTTGTCTAAAATAAAATCTTCAACTACTGGCAGTAATAATAAAATAATAACTATTAATTGATTTTTAAACTGACAGTAAAAATAATATCGATAGATCACCCCAAAATAGTTTTACGTTTGAGAAAATATCTGAAGATTTTACAGTAATTGGAAAAAAATATCGACTTTATAGTTAAATACGAAGAGATTCATGAAGAATCGGAATCGGCAAGTGTGTTGAAATCGAAAATTTAGTAAGGAATTGGTAATTGTATCGGAATGGTAACGTTCAATGCCACCAAGACAAAACTGGTCTCATTCAATAATTACAAGAAACCTTCTCTACCACCTATAGCAATGGCCAACAACTCTTTATCTGAGAGTACGTCTTTCAAGCTCCTTGGCCTAACGTTCACAGGAAACATGAGTTGGAACAATTACATCGAGGGCATTGCCAGGGACGCTGCAAGGAAGGTGGGCTCTCTCTACCGTGCTAGAAAACTTCTAACACCCGAAAGTATCCTGTACCTCTATAAGGCCACTATTCGCCCATGTATGGAGTATTGCTGTCATATTTGGGCCGGTGCATCGGCTACTAGTCTCTCGCTCCTTGACAGGGTTCAAAAGAGAGTCGCAAATCTGATAGGCCCTAAACTGGCATCTAAACTTCAGCCTCTGTCCCATCGTCGAAACGTTGCATCCCTCTGCCTGTTCTACAAGTATTATAATGGTGAATGCTCTGAAGAACTGCAAGCACTTGTGCCCCCACGACGTGAACACCCTCGACAGACCCGACAAGCTGCAAAATCCCACCCCCACACTGTAGAGATCTCTAGATGTAAAAGATCTTTCTACTCCAGTAGTTTCTTCCCCAGAACTGCTAGACTTTGGAATTCCATTCCAGGTCACTGCTTCCCCAACTGTACTGACATGCATAAGTTCAAGTGCAACGTGAACCAACATCTCGCTGCCCTAATCCCTACATAGTAACCCAGTAGATGTTTCCCCTGATAGTAGCCCCCTACATTAAAGTGGCAATGTGCCTTGTTTGGGGTGAAAATGTAATAAATAAATAAAAAAAATTGGGGAAATTATTTGAATCGTTCTATCACTAGTAATACGTCTCAGCGAACGTCTCCTTGTGTCTGTTTTCTTCCTAAAAAAAAAAAAAAAGCTTATTTCTATAGACGAAATGGCGAGGATGAAAAGAAACGGAAATCGCGTTAAAAAAAAAGAGCTTTTGGAAAAGTATGACTCACATCATCGAAACTCTTTGCAATGAGAACTTTTTCCCTTGTTCTATACGCATGCGTGTCTTTTGCTGACGAAGGTTTACCTATTAAGCGTGAGTTAAATACTGTCTGATGTCCCTTAGAGTTTGTCCCTTTATGTTCAGTAACTCTCGCCATTTCACGTGAGTTATCTCGTTCTCCTCCGTAAAATACGTCTCACCTTTTGTGTCGTTTTCTCTTGTCAGCAGAGAGAGCATACCTTTTGCTTCTTTGAGGAAAACAACTGTTTTAACAAAAACTTTTTAAATTGTTTTAAACAAATGTTTGATGTGGCGGTCGTTATCGGAATGAACTTGTATGGAATACTTACAACGGATCCGACTTGCATTATCGCCGCCATAAAATGGTCTCACTGCTCTATTCAAGTTCCAACCTACCATGCCTGCCAACGCTGAACGGGAAAAAATGTTTTGTATTGAAGAATTTTTATTTCCGTTAGACGACATTACATGGCGTCATTTACTTAAGGTATGTGTGTATTCATGTATCTGTGCTATTTCTCATGCAAAACCGTTAAATATGGGATTACGTTTGGTGGGGTTCAACTTGCTAGGATAGGACTCACGCACTTGCTCCCCTACAATAAAAAAGAGCCCTTCGTGTGTGACAGCTTTCTTTTTATCGACATATATCACTCATCCCTCTCCTTCCAACACACACACACACACACACACACACACACACATACACATATATATATATATATATATATATATATATATATATATATATATATATATATATATATATATATATATATATGAATTTGTAGAAAGGGAAACATTTTCGAGTTTTATTTCGGTGAAATATAATTTACAGCGATAAAACCTCATTCCTTGGTTCCCAAGCATTGCCATTCCCCATCTCTCTCTCTCTCTCTCTCTCTCTCTCTATATATATATATATATATATATATATATATATATATATGAAATGCTCAAGATGTTTTGGGGGGATTCTTTTCGTTCCAAACCAGTAAGTTGTCTACATTTTCGGAAGGTACTTCCACCCCACCCCTTCACCCCCACCTCTCTCAGCTTTTACAACAACAGAAATAAATCTTCGGTGTGAGTCGCTTTCACACATGCCCGACCCCACGGGCATCTGACGTCGGCTTTCTACTATACTAAAACTACCCCCTACTTTCTCTCCCTTTTCCACCCACACCCTATCAACTGCCAAAATCCTCTCGCTAATTCCAAGTAAGAAGTTTACATTTCGAGTCTGAATGAAACTGAATTTTTTGCTGTGCTGACTTCTGCCAGTATCTTTTCTAGATGCGTCCTCGAATAGTAATTACAGGCTCTGTCTGTCTGTATGTCCGTCTGTCCGTCTGCCTGTCACACTTCCGTTTCAAATAACGTTGCCACGGCTAATTTGATTCACACTACCCTAAAAGAAATTGTCAGCTGAATTCGCCAAGAACGAAGATCATTAAAAGTACATTAATTTTTTCCCCTGACACGCTTAAATTTGAAATAGCATTTCCGTTTTGCTTCTGTCTTATACCAATGTACAAATGAGTCACCGATTCACAAGGCCAGAAGTACTGGAGGACAAGAGGTAATAAAATTGTCAATAGGACTAGGAAGCATATTGTGAAACATGGTGTGTCAACGTGACTGTGTCGTATGTAATATATAGCCTTGCGAAAAATACAAATTATTAGCGCGTTGGTGGCGGGGGGCGGCGGCTTTGCCTGGTTGTAAAATACGCTTAAATATGGTATTTTAATTTGTCCAGATTTCGTATATGTTATAATAGAGTCGTGATTTCAAAAGTATATATACTTCAGAATAAAATTATCTAACAATCAACTGGTATGGAAACCTGTGATTATAAGTTTTACAAAATATTATTGGCAGTAATATTCTATAAGTACTATCCCATCTAAATAAAAATTGCTCGATATACAAAATAGAACATATAAATAAAATCTTAGTCATTCAATAAATTTAAAAATTTATGAAGTGAAATGTTTGTATTTCAAATCAAAAGGTTTTTATTATTCTATGTAAAACAAAGAATACGTTTAAAATATTATATCTCCTTATCCTATAGGATTTCGATGTCTACCATCTCTTCAGAGGAGAAACTATTAGCAAATAGTTATAATGGTTTACACCTTATTTGCTAATGACAGTGAGACATGGAAAATCACAATTAAAAGTTGTTTAAGTATTTAAATGTCATAGAGTAAGGGAAGTTAATGAAAAGGATATAAACATTCACATCCAAATTACATGGTAAAATCCGAAGTGAATGTCATTTTATAACACTGCTATCAAAGGCATTCACTTCGGATTTTACCATGTAATTTGGATGTGAATTTTTATATCCTTTTCATTAACTTAAAATGCCGTCCAAATTCCCGAGTTCGGCAGAAACATTCCCGAGTTCGACAAGATACACCTGAAGAAGGCCGGAGGTTATATCGACCGAAACGTTGTAAAAACACACTCAAGATGAGAACAGTAGTCCGATGAATCCAAATAATACGACAATCAATCCTCATCTCAAAAAATCAGGAAGGTCGGATTTATTTATTTTTGTTTGTTTGTTCCCGCCACGGTGCGACATTACATTTGTACTTTAAAAATTAATGCAAGCAAATAAGGTGAAGAGCCATTAAAATTTGATTGTATTAATATATAAAGATGGCTGACCTTATATGCGCATGCGTGACACTTAATTTTTTTTTTTTTTTTTTTAACTTTTGAATTTGCTTCACAACGATGATTATGTTGTGTTGGTCCCCATTATGAGTCACGTGATCGCATAATCCTAGCGCGAATCAACGCGGCTTAACAAGAAGCGCTGTTTTTGTTGTGTTTTCAGAGAGGGAGCTGTTATTACTTTTTTTTTATATATATTTGTGTGGTTTCGCTTTTTGTTTTCCCTTGCTTTGCGTTTAGATGCTTTATTTATTCTTATTATTTTTTCGTTTTTTTTTTTTTGTTGTTGTTTTTGCTTTTGTTTTTCGTCAATATTTTTATGTCATTTATGTTTATAAAAAAAAAAAGAAATGTCCATTTCGACCCAATGGCCTTTTTGTCGCATATGTCACCAATGGGAGACATAATTTAATTACCCGCCACCAAACGATTCGCTCTGTTTCACAGCAGCGACATATTTATTTCAATAAACGTTGATTGATAGCAAAATATTATGAAATAGCTTTAAAAAAAACAAGGGAAAAACAGGTTCATGCCATTTGGATGACTTACAGGCTTAGGTTTGTTACATTCAACTTGGTGTTATACTAGCTGCGTTTCCTGCTTCGGTTTCTTTGCCTAAACAATAATTTAATAATAGGTCTGACCTCTAGAGTTTGATGGAGTCTGACGTAGAGACACTTAAGATAATGTGGATCTTACGAGAGAGCTTGAAAACACTCGTATCAATTAGACAAGAATAAGAAGTGAGTCGAAAGAGTCAGTCTTATTTGTGAATATAAATAAGCATATATTAATCTTAGAGAAAAAAGTTTATACTAGCAGAGATATCTGACGTTGCCCGTAATTGAATGATGATCAAGATTGGTTCACACTTCCGTATTTTATTGTTATCGAAATCGGTGAAATCGCCAAGTGTTCAATCAGATCGATTAATTGCCTACCCTAGTTGGGGACCCCCATCGTGCACCGGGAGGAAGCTTCACATGCCTCACTGCAGTGATTAATTTTAGTGAATATGTTTTCAGAGAAGGGAATGCTAGTTTTCATAACTAGCACAAACAATAATTTAATAATAGATCTGACCTCTAGAGTTTGATGGAGTCTGGCGTAGAGACACTTAAGATAATGTTGATCTTACGAGAGAGCTTGAAAAGACACGTATCAATTTGTCAAGAATAAGAAGTCAGTCGAAAGAGTCAGTCTTATTTGTAAATATAAATAAGCATATATTAATCTTAGAGAAAAAGTTTATTATAGTGTCTATTCTTTTCTGTCATGTCTGTATATATATATAAAATATCTATATAAAAGCCAAGTACGTCCAAGGATGGAATACTGTTGCCAAAAACAGCCTATCCTGCCTTGACAGAGTACAAAATAGACTTCGTGGTTTAGTGGGAGATGCCCTTTTCTCTACCCTGCAACCCCTCTCCCACAGAAGAGACGTCGCAAGCCTATCCTTGTTTTATCGTTATTTTCATGGCAGGTGCTCGTCTGAACTCCAATCCCTGGTCCCCCCCTCGCCAATCTTTCACGAAAAACACCCGTCTAGCTTCCGTACATTCATATCTGATTTACCTCTGCACTCCATGTTTAAAAAGGAAGTGTCCTCTATAGTATCAGATCTGACCGAATGGTTAATTGTAGGCATAGACCAATTCATACCATCAAAAAAATTCCAACAAAAACCTAACAGCCAGCCATGGTTCTCCCCAGAATGTGCTGCTGCTATCGCGCACAGAAATCACTTTTTCCATAACTACCAACGTAATAGATGCACTGAGACTAAAGCTGCTTTCAGGACTGCCAGCAACCACTGTAAAAGAGTAATAAAAAATGCAAGAGAGCTATATGCCCAGTCTGTTAAATCCAAGGTAGCTGATCAACGGCTTGGTTCCCACCAGTTTTGGCAAATAACAAATAGGATCCTGAACAGAAGTGTGCGTTCTATCCCAACCATTATCAATGGACCAGAGGTTATCTCGTCAGCGTCAGACAAGGCCAAACTATTTGCAAAGAACTTTGCAGCTAATTCTACCCTATGCGACGAAGGCCATCAACTCCCCATATTTCCTCCTATAACACAGAACAAGCTAGGTAATATACAAATATCCGTGCATGAGATCGCCAAGCTAATAAAAAACCTAGATTCCAGTAAAGCAACTGGCCCTGATGGCATCCCAATTATAGTGTTAAAAAAGCTTCAACCAGAACTTGCTCCCATACTTACGAAACTATTTAAGCGCTGCCTTAAGGAGAAGTGCTTTCCGACCCCCTGGAAGACCTCATCAGTTTGCCCTGTATTTAAGAATTCAGGTGATAAGTCATCTCCCTCTCAATACAGACCAATAAGTCTTCTCTGTGTTATGAGTAAGTTACTGGAATCAATATTAAATGGAGAAATAGTCAACCACCTCAGCAGAAACAACCTTCTTAGTGACACACAATATGGTTTCCGCTCTGCAAGATCTACCGCAGATGTGCTGACGGTTATATCCCACAGGATTAGTGAATCTCTTGACAAAGGCTTCCTTTCTAGGGCAATTGCTCTTGACATATCAAAGGCCTTTGACAAAGTATGGCATAAGGGTCTACTTCACAAGATTTCCAGCTACGGTATAACTGGAAATGTTTTCTCAATCATTAAATCATTTCTCTCCGATAGGCTCATAAGAGTAGTGGTAGATGGACAAAAATCGGAGGCCTGCAATATAAATGCTGGAGTCCTTCAGGGGTCAATCCTCGGCCCAACTCTCTTCCTGATCTACATCAATGACCTCCCTAAACACATACTTAAATCATTCGTTGACATCTATGCTGATGACACGACCATCTACGGCAACACATCAAAGGCTGTAAATGACGAAGTTCTCTCGGATTCTCTCTCCTCTGATCTCGAGCGCGTGGTTCAGTGGGGGAAGATGTGGCTAGTTACCTTTAATGCATCTAAAACCAAACTCCTATCCTTACATCATCAACGCTCTGATCCCCAGCTGGCATCAATTGTGATGGATGGCTCTCGTCTGGGTGAGGCCCCGTGTTTTGACAAGCTTTTGGGTTTGACCTTTACTCCTGATCTGAAATGGAACACGTACATCAAGTCTGTTGCCAAGGTCGCAGGAAAGATGGTGGGATCCTTCTACCGCTCCAGAAGATATCTCACTACTGATGAAATTCTCTATCTATATAAAAGCCAAGTACGGCCAAGGATGGAATACTGTTGCCATATCTGGGCAGGAGCTGCCAAAAACAGCCTATCATGCCTTGACAGAGTACAAAATAGACTTCGTGGTTTAGTGGGGGATGCCCTTTTCTCTACCCTGCAACCTCTCTCCCACAGAAGAGACGTTGCGAGCCTATCCTTGTTTTATCGTTATTTTCATGGCAGATGCTCGTCTGAACTCCAATCCCTGGTCCCCCCTCGCCAAACTTTCACGAAAAACACCCGTCTAGCTGAATCCACTGTGAAAAATTTCCCCCACTCTATATCTGTGCCTAGATCGAAACGCGGATTTCATGAGCAAAGCTTCTTTCTTAGAACTGCACGCCTGTGGAACTCTGTTCCGTCTGCCTGCTTCCCTCCGGACTACAACTTGGATGTCTTCAAGTCTAATGTTAACAAATTCCTAATGAACCACCCCCCTAATTAAACACTTCATAAAATCTCCTCACTAACGTGATGTACTTGCAATAACCCTTATCCCTGAGTGGCTTTCGGGCCTTGATAAGTGGTGATCACTGTGTAAAAAAAAAAAAAAAAAGCTGAATCCACTGTAAAAAATTTCCCCCACTCTATATCTGTGCCTAAATCAAAACGCGGATTTCATGAACAAAGCTTCTTTCTTAGAACTGCACGCCTGTGGAACTCTGTTCCGTCTGCCTGCTTCCCTCCGGACTACAACTTGGATGTCTTCAAGTCTAATGTTAATAAATTCCTAATGAACCGCCCCCTTAAGTAAACACTTTATCAAATCTCCTCACTAACGTAATGTACTTGCAATAACCTTTATCCCTGAGTGGCTTCCGGGCCTTGATAAGTGGTGATCTCTGTGTAAAAAAAATATATATATATTTGTAGTCATCGACATACAGTCCTGTTTCGTTGTATCACAACTCATCAGTGCCGCTAGACTAGCATCTCTCCCAAGCCAAGGATTGAACTTAGAACCGTCGTATTGACAGTCGGCGTTTCTCCCACTTGACCATGATATTGACGCCCGCAAATAACTCGTCGGAATGTCTATTTAAATAGACACCCGCTACCACCTTTATAGTACTCAAATCGTCTGTTCGTAAACAAACAAACAACGAGCTTCGCATTTTCAGCCAATTAAGTAGCGGGTGAGATTATTTACGACAGTGCTCTACCCAAAGAGGGGTAAAGGGGGTTATGGCAGATATGTTTCATGAGGATGAATTACAACTTGGCCTTTTGGTCAAGAGGGCCTTGTGCCTAATTTTGTTGTTCAAAAATCTTTTGTTTTTTACTTAATTGTATTTTCAAAAATTTTAAAAAAGCAATAAAATATATAAACAAGATCAAAGTGTAGTATCTGTTCTTCAGATGCTGCACTTCCATTTCTTGTTCTCTTTCGGTGGAGGAGAAATCCTTCACGACTGAGACAATTTTTATTTTTGTACCTTTTCTCCACGTTAAAAAACGACCCTGGTGTTTAACTCTGTCCCGTGGGGAGACATAGTAAATAGGTACAATTATCAACCACATGTATCCTCATATCTGCAAAAGACACCTTTATAACCAGCTTAATTGGAAGTGTAAATGTATTCATAAGGAACTTAAGATGGAAAGCTTACCAGTTTGATAAACACCAAAATGAAACCAATGAACCAGTGAACCTTCAACCCGAAGAAACGGAAAAAAAAACAATAGTAGAGAGGACGACGAACAAAGAAAAGCTGCAAATACTACAAACTAAAAACATATAAGAACCTTTAAAAGAACATGGAAACTGTGAAATTTTAAAATCATTTGATTAACCTGATTAAAAATATTAAATTAAAAAAATAAAATATCTCACTCCAACCCTTTAAACAAAAATAATAAATTTTCAAAAAGCCACCAAAATAAACTGATAGTACCGGCAAATAAAACTGGAAATTTTTACACAATGGACTATATCCAATACAAAAATCTAATATACAAGGAACTGAACAAAAACTACAAAACAGTAAACAAATCAGCATTAAATGGAATAAATAACGAGGCAAAAAATATTCTAACTAAACTTAAAATAGATAAATACACTGAAATATCAGTACCAGGTACCCCGAGGTTTACTTTGAAAGATCACAAACACGACTTTAATACAGACCATTCTATTAGACTCATCGGCCCCATAAAATCTGATATAGGATTAGTTTGTAAAAACATACTAGATATGATTGGATCAGCAATAAAATACCCACTATGGCAATCTTCCACCCAGGTAATCGATTGGTTTTCTAACATACAAAATAAAATTAATCTTAAATTTCTTTCTCTTGACATTGAATCATATTACCAATCAATATCGCCGATTCTTCTAAATAAATCTCTATTAATGGCACGAAAAATAACTAATATAACCCAGGACGAAAGTAAACTAATACTACTAGCTAGAAAATCGTTAATAACATTTGATAACAAGTATTGGACCAGAAATAATACCACTGACCACTTCAACGTTTTAATGGGCTCGACAGACTTGGCTAATGGCACCGATCTGGTCGGCCTTTTCCTTTTACATGAAATTCATTCTATACTCCACAAACGATTCAAACGATAAGGAGGCTTATACTGAGATGGTGCACTTTTCGTAATAAACTCCACAAATATAAATTACGAAAAAGCAACTAAATCCTTACATAAATTATTTAAAAATTATGGTCTTACTATAAAAATCGACCCCAACAGAAAAATAATTAATTTCTTAGGCATAACCTTGGATCTTAAAAACTCTACTTTTGAACCCTACCATAAACGTAACCAATCTGTGCTATACGTCCATAACGAATCAAACCACCCTAAATCAATATTGAAATCAATAGTCCCCAATGTCTCCCAAAGAATTTCGAGAATATCCTCTAAAAATCTATATTTAACAAAAAAACAGAAATACTATAATGAAGCCCTTAAAAACTCAGGATACAAATCACAAATCCAATCCCTAAATAAAAATGATAGAAACAAAAACTACATTGAAAATAAACATACAAAGGGCATAATAACATATAATATGGCCATGTCATCCCGCGGACGAATAACAAAAAATGACCAAAATGCAAAACAAATCAAAATCGAACCACAAGCATTAGCCACCAACACAAATAAACAACAAACCAAAATCCGTAAACGTAAAAACAGGCATAGGAACATCCTATGGTTCAACCCTCCTTACTCCAAAATCTGAAGAAAAACATAGCCAAGGAATTCTTTAAAATATTAGACAAAAAATTTAAAGCCCCCTATAGATACAATAAAATCTTCAATAAGAAAACGATCAAAATATCGTACTCAACTATGCCAAACATACATCAAAAGATAATTAGTTCGAACAATAATAAAATCAATAAAATACAAAACACAGATACAGAAAATATAGCAGGCTGTAACTGCAGAAGAAAAAATAGATGTCCTCTACAAGGCACATGCAAAATAAAAAATATCTAGTTTATTGTTGCACTGTATCACAAACCACGCATTTAAATGATGTTAATGACAACCATAGCTCAACCACACGATCAAACAACCTATATACCAATCAAATACAACCCAACACAGTGCAGACCAATGCCGCCCCTAATAGACCTGACAATAAATACATTATACAAAACGCAATCTACCTCGGCTCTACATCTGGTCTTATCAAACATAGAATTTCAACCCATAAGCACTCTTTTAAAAAACCCTCCCTCAAGAACCAAACCTCTCTATCTAAACATATTTGGTAACTCAATGATAAGAATATTCCATTCAATCTAAAATGGGAAATAGTAGGATCATATAAACCGTATACCCCGGGAAACAGATCCTGTACTCTTTGCAGATTTGAACCCCTCAAGATGTTGCAATATGATGATGCCAAAAACAAAACCACCCTATTAAATTCAAGGGGGAAATACTATCGCCATGCATTCATAAACACTGGTTTAAATTTAACAAATATAAACGACCATAGCTCATATTGTGGGGTCTGCGTTCGCGCCTGGTCCACAAAGTATGTAAATAAAACATTTAAAAATTTAAAAAAAAACACGTTTACAAGTGTTTTTGATATAGATGTACATAAGAATACTTTGATAAGTATGTTTTAACTTAAATAGGGATGATATAATAAAATTGTGGGGTCTGCGTTCACGCCTGGCCTCCATAGAATGGAAATAGGCACAAACTTTAAAAAAGACTTTTCCTATCTTTCTGCGTAAGTATACTTTGATAATTATATTTCAGTTTGAAGAAATATGGTATAATAAAATTATGGGGTGTTCGTTCGCGCCTGACCTCGATAGAAAGGAAATATGTCACAAAGTTTAACAGGGTTTTTTTAATATAGATCCACAGAATATTGTGATAAGTGTTTCAGTGTGAACAGGTATGGTATAATAAATGATGAGGTTTATCCATTTTATTTTTACTTTCATTATATTTTGCTTTGGTTTTCATACCTCCAAATTCGAAGCTATCTCTTTACAACCATTCCTTTTCATAACCTATCATACTTTTATAAATCAGACTCCATTTTCTGTAGACTATTTTTTAACCCAGTCAACGACGGGTACTTTTGCTAGTATATATATATATATATATATATATATAATAAAGAGAGAGAGAGAGAGTACTTTTGCTTTAATCGACGGAAGAGTCCATGATATATATATATATATATATATATATATATATATATATATATATATATATATATATATATGAGCAAACAGTTAATAAAATATGTTAAAAAACACTTTGAAATGAGTTAGAAACATATTTAATCTGAAAAGGAAACACTAGATAAATGGATAGTCCTTAATCCGCGGAGTTTCGAAGAAATACTCTCCTTCTCATCAGAGGGTAGGCATTAGCAAAATGCGGGATCGGATTTTGCATGCAGAAGTATTTGTATTATAAGTATTATAAACTCTATTTCCTATTTGGTTTTATCGATCTTTTATGTCTGGCTGAGATAATTTTATAAATATTAATTCTTTAATATTTATAATTTACTTTAATCTTACCATCTTTGATCATTTTGGTAAATTCAATGGTAATTTTCATAATATATATATATATATATATATATATATATATATATATAATATATATATATATTATAGACTCTTCCGTCGATTTCGACGAATGAGGTCTTGACAACCTAAACATGTTTAATGAGGTATTGACAACCTAAACATGTTTAATTCGATGTCGCGCATGATTACATGTACTTAATCGTTAGTGGCATCCGAGTCCTGCAAGAGATCTACAAATGAGCCCATAATGGAGGCAAGAATGAAGATCGCGCGAATCATCAGCTGAGATACTTGCAAGATGTTTTGGCTATTTCACGTCTAACGCACAGTTGGTTGAGTTCAATTCCAGAAAACTGCCTGATGCCCCTCTGACAGGCAGATCTCCATGCATTTTGTCGAGAAGCAATACGTTCAAAATCACGAAAAAGAATATTTGCACATGTCAAATTCTTTTTTAACGCGTCCTTAAAGCAAAGCAGAGGTCAACCCACATTCCACTGTTCACTGTTGAGCTCACCGTACATCAGTTGCTTTGGTAACTGATCGTCTTCCATACGCAAGCTTTCTATTCCGCCAATACCGCAGCGCGTGATTAGGTCCGCATTAAACATCCGATTGCTTAGGGTAAAGCCACAAATTGTTATAAGTATATTATATATTATGGTGGAAGACATTTGTGGAAGCAGTTGTGCTAACGTCGCTTATGGTTCGGAATCATGGACACTTGCTTCTGGGTGTGATTGCGATCCATAAAGCAGCGACGTCAGCACAACTGCTTTATACAGACACACACACACACACACACACACACACATATATATATATATATATATATATATATATATATATAGAGAGAGAGAGAGAGAGAGAGAGAGAGAGAGAGGCTCCTTCTTACCCACGCGTGATATTATTGTTGCAGCAGGTGCGCAATCTCCAACCACACCTCTCCTGAATTGATATTGTTAAATACCAGTGGCAAATGAAGTGTATGTACAGGACAACGAAAACAAATACCGAGATAAGCGGAGAGCACATACAGCGCATAGTATTCCCAAATGGTCACCCATCTGGCACTAACCAGGCCCAACGTTGCTTAACTTCGGTGATCTAACGAGAATGCGATTATGCCGTTATATATATATATATATATATATATATATATATATATATATATGACACGTGTTTCGTCGTCTACTACTCATCAGAGTGTCTGAATCTAGCGAGATTCGAAATCGGGACCCCATGGTAAGAAGCCTAAACTCTTGCCACACGTCCACCTCGCTAATGTTCAGATATTGCGATTTACGTAGATTATATTTATTTATTTGTTTTTGCGACACGATTTTGAATGATTTCAATTATTTACGAAAGTTCATTTTTATCTACATGCGAGTTGGCGATATTTTTCCCCTTAATCAATTTGATACCCTCATATAGTGAGCGGTATGCATATTAAAAAAAAAAATCAATATATATGATGTTCCCTATATAAGGGTACCAAATTAGTTAAAGGGAAAATTATTTCCAACTCGCATTTATGTAAAGATGCACTTTCGTAAATAATTGAATTCATTCAAACGTATCGCAAAAACAAAAACAAATAATATATATATATTTATATATATATATATATATATATATATATATAAAATGGGTTAAGAAATTCCAACGAAAGAAAGATGTATATTTAAATAAGGGAGTAGTCACCAACAATGTGTATTTTTTAACATTATTTTATTATTCCGTGTCTTGGTTTTTCATTGAGAATTATGTTTGGATCATTGTAATAATGTTTTTAAGTCATTGAAATCGTTTTTACGCGTTTCAGACGTTCTGTGAAGCGTCCTCGTCAGAAATTATTTTCAAATATGTTGGAGATGTAAAAATGGCAATTTTCGTAGTTCATTTGAAGTTTTTCCAAGGGGTGGAGGCTTGTAAGTGTTACAAACGATTTCAATTATTTAAAAACATTATTACATAATTCTCAATGAAAAACCAAGACACGGAATAATAAAATAATGTTAAAAAATACACATTGTTGGTGACTACTCCCTTATTTAAATATATATATATATATATATATATATATATATATATATATATATATATAGTCGAGTTAAGATCGAACCCTAAACCTAAAGAGTGTGTCAGGTACGATAACCATTGGACCAGCTTGACACGTTTTAAATGCGATTTCAAACTACTTACTCTTTAAATACGCAATATATAATGTGAACTATTCATGCGTACGCATTCGTAAAGCAGTTAGCAAACATAAAAGTCCGATGATTCACACGTACCAATTTTTCAGTTTTTACCCCTTAGCAGCCCTTTTTTCGAGTGAAAACAGATTAAAAAGTTTTCCACTTGTCTGAATATCCTATATACGAAATTACAAGTCTATGGATTGAAAGCAACCTTTTTAATCTCTCTCTCTCTTTCTTTCTCTTTCTCTCTCTCTCTCTCTCATATATATATATATATATATATATATATATATATATATACGTTTTATTTTTTATTGCCGTATTTTTCTGTTTAGTTATGTTTCGTTTCAGCTACGCGACCGTTTTTTGGCCGTCGTGTAGCCTCCTCAGACTTTTACAGAAACGAACATTCTGCAAAAGTCTGAGGTCAAAAAACGGTCGCGTAGCTGAAACAATAATGTAACTAAACAGAAAAATACGGTAATAAAAAATAAAACGCATATTAGCTCTACAACAGTATTGAGGACTTTCTTCAGGTTTTTATTAATTACCATTTCTACTATATATATGTGTGTGTGTGTGTGTGTGTGTGTGTGTGTGTGTGTGTGTGTGTGTGTGTGTGTGTGTGTGTGTGTACGTACGTACGTACGGGCGCACTAGGAAATCTTTCCAGTTCCTTACGCTCTAATACAGATATGTAGCGACTGCGAACACTGGACTGATTTTTCCCGTCATTTTAACTGGTCTGACAACATAAAAGCTACATCTAGGCGCTAAATGGTGACACGAGAAAAAAAGACAAACAACACAAAAAAAAACAAAGTGAGTAATGTAGAAATTGCCGGAATTTTGGGCGGACGTCGTTGCTTGTGACACGGATCTATACTATATATTTTAACCGTTTTTACTGATCGGGTGACAGGTACATAACCCCGAGTGGAAAAGACAGAGCGGGTAAAAAAATATAATAAGTAAGAAAAGGAAGAAAGAAAAATGAGTGATGGTCACTTTCACGTGTTCTTACCTTTCCTGGTTTGTAATGAAAACAAAACTAATTGAGCTCTCTTCGGTGGTTAATAAGGTTACTATTAACATTGAGATTTTCCTTATTCGTAACTCGTGCGTGCCATCTATGGCTAGACAGGCGAGCACATCAAGTTTGAATCGGACTCAACTGTTTTGTTAACAGTCGGTGATTGTAACATTGGTTGGAATCACCGACTGTCAAATATTAAACACTCTTATAAGTAAATGACCTCTTATAAGTGTACCTATTTACTATGCCTCCCCACGGGACAGAGTTAGACACCAGGGTCGTTTTTTAATGTGGAGAAAAGGTACAAAAATAAAAATTGTCTCAGTCGTGAAGGATTTCTCCTCCACTGAAAGAGAACAAGAAATAGAAGTGCAGCATCTGAAGAACAGATACTACACTTTGATCTTGACCAAAAAGTGTAATTAAAGATTTAGTTCAACAAATAACCTAATCATTTAAAAAAAAAACAAATACAACACACACACACGCGCACACACACACACACACACACACACACACACATATATATATATATATATATATATATATATATATATATATATATATATATATATACAGGGTGGCCGAAAAGTCCCAGGACACTCTATTTTTAATATTTTAATGCTGTTAAATATGATTGATTTTAATATCCTTATGTTGTTAAAACAATTTATTTCATTTATTTTTTCAGGTTATGACTAACATCAGTGTATTTACTGTTGAGGAGCGCTTAATTGCTGCTGTTTTATTAAAAATACATGTATAGTGTCCTGGGACTTTTCGGCCACCCTGTATATATATATATATATATATATATATATATATATATATATATATATATAAGTAAATATTATATGAAACCTTTTTCTTTATAATTGAGCACGTTGCCTCCCACAATTTGAGCGAGTTCCCTCCCACAAACAGCATCAGTTATATATGTACTAACACTTCAGCCCGGCTTTGCTCGGGCCCTATGTACTGTTCCTAACATTATGTGCATATATATATATATATATATATATATATATATATATATATATATATATATATATATATATATATATAATTAATGATAATATTTTTATTTAACTATCATTATTAAACATTGGAAAATTAATAAAAAAATTTTCACCTTTTTTCATAGATAAAGTTAGAAGCCATTTAAAAGAAAATGATCGACAGTTCCTTAAATTTTGGACGTTAACGTTATATATATATATATATATATATATATATATATATATATATATATATATACGAGCAAAGAATTAATAAAATATGTTAAAACCCCTTTATAGAATAAAGACAAAGAAATGGAGGCTCATTCTAATATTTAAAAGCGGCTTTATTTGTAATCTTCGTTAGTAAGAATATACAAGAGAGGAACAGGTTAATAGCTGGAAGTGTTCTTGTGTGTAAAGATAGATTTATCTTGTGTCGGTTTGTTTAAGGAGAGAATAGTTCTTTATACGCATGTTGCAGTAAGAACTAGTCAGAATAAAAAAAATAGACAGTTCTGCGACGTAGATAAGCTAAGTCTGTTAACGGAGAAAGAAAGGGAAAGATATTCAATGTGCGTCTAGTTTATGTATCGACGTGAGTAGTCCTGTATGCCTGTAAAGAAAGTTCATGCATGTACCACGTGTTGTGGACAAAGGATAAAAGAGTCCTGCGATATAGATTAGATATCGGACAAGCATATAGAAAGAGAGGGGAAAGCGTTCAGTGTATACGTGTTGTAGGAGCGTGCGTCCGGTAGTAGATAGTAGAGCAAAGGGTGGGTATCTTGAAAGAGTACGTGTGTGAAGCGCAAGTTTTGCCGATAGCCATGTTGCCGCGTGGTACTCACGTTAGCCTGGGGGGCAATGCCTCCAGGCGGTGTTTGCTGCCAGCAGAGGGAAGAAAAGAGAGGAGGAAGAGTTGCCGATTTCGCTTTTTATGTACTCGGTCACCTGATTGGGAGCTGGCTTGTGGTTGGACAAGTCAGGAAGACGATTGATTTAAATCTCGAGCCGCGAGATTTCTCCCCTGCCTGTAGCAAATTTCGACTTCAACAAAAATTTAAAACATATTTAATTTTTAAGAAGGAAACACAAATGAAGTCGATTGTCCTTAATCTGCGGAGTTTCGAAAGAAATTCTTTCCTTCTCATCAGAGGGGAGGAGTTAGCACAATGCGGAAACCGATTTTGCTTATCATGCAGCACCAATGAAAAATCGAAATTATGATTCAAACTTATATATATTTAAAGCTTAAGAATAGTGGAATAAACATTAATACATCTATTTTTACAAAAATCAATATTTGGAATGTCCTTCTTTTGCCTTTATAACAGCTTTTATTCGTTTTTGCATATTATTGGCCAAATTGTTGCAGGTGGTAGGATGTATTTTCTGCTACCTTTCAGGAAGCTTGGCCTCTAATTCTTTTTTGTTGATGGGACCACAAAGTTTCAATGGAATTTAGGTCTGGGGATTGAGTGGACCACTTCATCACTGCAATCTCTCTTTTTTCTCAAACCAACCCATTTAAACTTTTGACGTATGGTATGGGACATTGTCTTGTTGGAAGATTACACCACTTAGAATGTTATTATTAAATATTTTAGTTTGTCCGTTTGCGAGAGTAACTGTTAGCTTAGAATCAATTTATGCGTTTTTATCTCCTAAAAAAACTGATGTTTTGAGGAGGATTAATTCCGTCCCAGTATCGATCAGTGCCTCAATCGGTCAACTTCTTATTTTAACTATACACCCCATTCCAGAGCCCTGGTTGGGGAGTTTATTTCTTCGGGTGTTTCTATTTCCCCGAGTTTCCTTGACCGATTTATTTCTTTGGTGGGCCCTTTAGGTCTGTTCTTACCGCTATCTAGACATCCATGACCTCTGGTGTTTATCCTTCCCAGGGTTACTCCTTTCTTTGTGGGTTTGTCATGGTTGCATGTCCGTGTGTTTGACATCTGTGGCTGTCGGCAGTGAGTAGGTTCCGAGTGTAACTTGACCTTGATTTCGCTTTGTCTAGCAGCAGACAAGGCCTCCGATAATTTTGTCGGATTCGATCTGACCACATACTCCTTGATAAAGGGGTTACTTAATGCATCTATGAAGAATCCAGCTAAGTGCACTTGCACGTTTAAATAAAATGCTCTATCCACAAAATAATTTTTACAAATTATTAAAACAAAAAAAGTAGCAGAGTAACAAAATAAGCAAAGGAAATAGTCACCTACCTTAGTTTTTCTGGAGTTTTTCTAGTGTCTTCTTTTTCTTCTGCAGATGCTGGGTTGAAGTGGCTGTTCTTGAGCTGAGTTCTTGCGGTGTTGTGTTTCCGTGCACTTTGATTAATCTAGTATTTCTTTTCTTTTGTTGTTGTGTCCGTGGATTTTGATTTGTTTAGTGATTTTCTTTTTGGTGCTGTGTCCGTGTTTCTTAGTTTTTTTTGTTTGTTTTTTTTTTTTTGTTTTTTTTTGTTTTTTTTGTATGGTCGTACTTGTTTCTATGCAACAAACAATCCTGATTACGGCACCAATATGGCACTAACTTTTCCCGGGGAGAGTTACTTGGTTGAGGGAACACAACCAGCCCCCACGGGTGTTATACACGATATCCAATGATAGGCACATGGAAGCAGCAACACAACGGATCGATATGTCGTCGGCTGGCATGGGTCGCTTTTTGTGTCTTCATTGCGTCGTTACAGGCAGCTTTCGATCGTCGTATTAATGGGAGGAACCGCAGACTGAAATCGAACGCTTGTACAAAAATATCGAACAAATGCATTTTTTAAATATATAATTTATTTAACATTTAACAAGTAGGAATCATATTTAGTCGACCCATTGCGTGCACACCAAACTACTATATCCCGCGCGTACGGGGTGCAAGCTTCAATTGTTTTTAAAACAATAGAATTATATTAAATTCTCTCTTTCAATGAAGACAAAACAGAAAGGGAATGAAAGAGAGAAACCGAGAGAGAGAGAGAGAGAGAGAAAGAGAGAGAGTGAGAGAGGGAAAGAGATGTGTCATCGCCCATACTTTGTTTTTTTTTTTTGTTTTTGTTTTTTTGGTGCACTGGATTCATAAACACCTGTCAATCTTCTGAAATGTGTGTGTTTGCCTCCAAGTGCCATTAATTGTATGTTTCCTAGGGTAGGTAATTTACAGCATGTATATGCAAGGACAGGTAATATGCAACACATTTATCTCATCAAATCCCAAGCGATGCCAGATATTTTGCTAATATATATTCTCACCTATTTCATTCAATCCCGGGCAACGCTGGGTGTTTTGCTAGTATATATCTCAATCAATCTCCTGAAATCCTGGGCGACGCAAGGTATTCTGTTAGTATATATTTCAATCAATCTAATTCAATCCAAGGCAACGCCAAGTATTCTACTAGTATATATTTGCATCTATCTCATTACATCCCAGGTGACCATGTATTCTGCTTGCATACATTTGCATGTATCTCATTGAATCCAGCGTGACTCCTGGTAATCTGTAAGTATATATGTTGACGTATCTCGTTGAATCCCATAATTCTTGGATTGTTACAATCATTCTGGGGGGAGCTGGGGAGTTGTACATAAATGAACCTTGTGCCTAATTTGTCTGTACTTGTGAGATGCAGATGTGTTAAGTAGGCGCTTTGTGGGTTTGGGAAGGTTAGAGCCTGTCGGCTGGGTTTGAATGACAGTCGTTTATTAATATTCAACCAAGTCAAAACGATTTGAGATCCTAGAAAACGAAAGGTCGTACCCGGAGAACTCATCATTGAGGCATAGGAAAACAAAACAATGTTCAAACTTGATAAATATATCTTTCGCTTGCCACAGTCGGTACTGAGCACTCTTGTATTAACCTCGTTATATGTGACTGGTTACCTTAACTTTGAAAAACAGCAACCTCAAATTATGTACAACATTTCAGTACCTGAAGAATCTATGCAGCTGCAGACAATTACGTTCGTGATTTTATTTTTAATCGCGCGTGTATTCATTTTACTTTTTTGAATTTTTTTCTTTGTGTGAATTTGATTCATACATTTATTTATGTTTTTATTTTTTATTTCATTTTATTTTAATTTTTTTTTTATTTGCTTCACTTAATTTTATTTTTCGTTAAATTATTTTTTTATACATATTCAAATAATGCTGTTTCCCCCCCACACACACTTTTTTGGCCTCAAATCGTACCTTCAAAAAGTTTTCGTAATTAAATAAACCATGCGCTTTGGAGAAACAATCATTAAATGAAAACATGTTCCTCGTGAAATACCAATTTTTTTAAAAAATAAATTATTTGTTTTATTATTTGATAATACAGAAAGTGTTTTTTTTTATTTGTTTGTTTGTTTCGTAATAACACAAGAAATGTTAAAAACTAAAGTCTTTTTTTTAATAAATATATAGTTCCGTTTTTCGTGTCTTCCGTTCAGTTTCGTTACATAATCAACTTCTGGTAGCTTGACTTTTTTTTTCCGAGCAGTGATCTTGGACATTATTTAAATATATACAAATTTATTTTCTTTTGTAGTGGGGGGGGCTCGTTTTAAAACTATACCTACCTAAGTATTTTCTTTAATTTTCTATTTTTGAGCAACTGAAACACAAATTGATTTAATTTTTTTAAAACACCAGTAAACAAATAAAAAAATATATTTTTTAAAAATATTATGGGATGTGTATTCTCTTTTAAAGAAAATATCTTCTTTCAGAATGGTCATAAAATGTGTTTTCAATCGATATTTATTCAATAAGGGACCAGTTTTCCTACCTAGCAAAAGGGAACTAGTTTTCCGGGATCGAGTTTTCCGGAGACGAGTTTTCCTGTATTCATAATATATATATAGTTTTCCGGAGACGAGTTTTCCTCATAAAATTTATGATATATATATATATATATATATATATATATATATATATATATATATATATATATATATATATATATATATATATATACTATAGATTTCCGGAGACGAGTTTTCCTAAATTCATATATATATATATATATATATATATATATATATATATATATATATATATATATATATTCACACTTAGGAAGACCCGAGGATCGGTCGAATATTAGGTGCTTTTGAAGGAAAGATTCTTGTCTTTTATTTCAAAAGACTTTTTGTATTCCTACACACCAACACAAGAAATAAATACAGAAAAGATATAAACATTTATATATTTTTCGTGTTGATTTTTTATTCATACATATTTAAATATATATATATATATATATATATATATATATATATATATATATATATATATATATATATATAAAGAGGGTGATAGATAGATAGATAGATAGATGATAGATATAATAAGGAGAGCAAAAAATGGACCATGGGTTAATATCTAGGCACGAGCTGCCTATCCTGCGCTCAAAATATTAGAGAATGTCCTTTTCTCTTCCCTGCAACCACTTTCCAGTAGAAAAGACGATGCGAGCTTGTCTCTGCTCTCTCGTTATTTTCATGACAAGTGCTCGCTTGAGCCCCACCTGTGCCCCCTCCCTTCGCCAAACTTTCACGAAAAACATTCGTCTTGTTGAAACTACTATCAATAATTTCCCCAACTCTTTATCTATGCCTAAAACTAAACGCGGATTCCATGAACAAAGTTTTTTTCTTAGAAATTCACATCCAAGTGGAACTTTGTTCTGTTTGTCTGCTTTCCAACCGACTACTATATGATCGCCTTCAAGTGCAATGTAAACAAATTCTTGATGTGCCGTTCCCCTTAAGTAATCCAATTTATCAAATTTCCACTACTAACGATTAATACGATATTGTCCCATTGACTAGCGTAGACTCATCAGCCCTTATCCTCGAGTGGCCTCTTGGCCTTGATAATTGGTGTCTCCTTTGTAAAAACTAAATTTTCTCAAGTTGACGAAACATCAAAAGTTATGGAAATTGTTTTTTATTTGGAGTATTTTCATATGCGTCGTAGTGAGTTTATGTGCGCGCGAAGTAGGGCGAGGCAAGCTCGACTTCAGTTAATAACGTAACGGATGATGGAGGGACGGGATATCTGGCCTGAAGGTGCCAAAAAGCGACGGACTCGTCTTGGCCCGGATAGGACCCGTATTAAATTGTCTCGTTAATCAGTGACAAACGTCCATGTGACAAGTGACACGGATTAGTTAAACGCTTGACACGTCACCTCTGGCACCAGAAGAAGGCTCAGAGTACAGACGTCCCCCTAACGCGTACGCGCACGTTCGCACACACAAACACACACGCGCGCGCACGCACACACACATACATACATATATATATATATATATATATATATATATATATATATATATATATATATATATATATATATAAGTGTGTATGTGTATATACTTTCAAGCTGTCTTTACATGAGCAGTAATGTGTTGCTACACAGTCATGAGCATGTTTCGGCCTTCAAGCATTTAGTAAGTAGAAAAACCCCAGGAAACAACGCTTATATTCAGAAGCGGAATTCTTAAAAATCAAGAATTCTGCTTTTGAATATAAATAAGAGTTATTTCCTGAGAAGGTGTCTAATTACTAAATACTAGAAGGCCGAAACATGCTCATGGCTGTGTAGCAACACATTACTGTTCATGTAAAGACAAATTGAAAGTATAACTTGCTCTACCCCGGTATTGAGCACTCTTGTATTAACCTCGTTATATTTGATTGGTTACCTTACCTTTGAAAAATAACAACCTCAAATTATATATATATATATATATATATATATATATATATATATAATTGAGAACGTGCGAATGAGGACATTTCTCAGGCATTTAATTTAGTATGCAGGGTATTCAGAAATGTAGAAAACCTTTTAATCGGTTGTAATTCGGACAAAAAGGCTGCTAAGAGGTCAACATTGAAAAATTACTGCTTAGGCCGTCATCGAATTATTTGTCTGCCGATTGTTGCACGGGGGTTGAAAACACTTTTTAAAGAACGTGTCAAGCTGGCCTAATGGTTATGGTAGTTGAGTAAGTGTCTTTAGCTTTTGGTTTCGATCTCAGCTCGTGTATATGTTTTTACTTACAGTAAATGTTTAGAAAAACCTAATACTAGTTAGTACTTTATTAATTTATTATTTATAATTAATCAATAACCTAATCATCTTAATATTTAATTATTTTTAGTATTTTATTAATTCATTATTTATTATTCATCTATAACCTAATTATCTTAATATTTAATTATATTCATTTAATTACTACTATTATATTTTTATTTATTTTAATTTTAATGTTTTGAAGGTTTTATTCTAAGAATTAACTTTTTTTATTTTGTTTTATTTTTAATCTACTTTTAAACCCAAATACAAGTGGAAATATGATTTATTCAAGATAAACAATAAAAAGGGGAGAAAATAGTATTAAACAATTTGAATTGTTTTGGAAATGATTATTAATAACTGATAGGTGAATATTTCTATATAGTAATAATATTTGTATATAGGAATAATATTTTTATATAGCAATAATATTTGTATATAACAATAATATTTGTATATAGCAATAATATTTGTATATAACAATTATATTTGTATATAGCAATAATATTTGTATATACCAATTATATTTGTGTATAGCAATAATATTTGTATATAACAATAATATTTGTATATAGCAATAATATTCGTATATAGTAATAATATTTTTATACAACAATTATATTTGTATATAGCAATAATATTTGTATATAACAATAATATTTGTATATAACAATAATATTTGTATATATCAATAATATTTGTATGTAACAATAATATGTGTATATAATAATAATATTTATATATATCAATACTATTTGTATATAGCAATAATATTTGTATATAACAATAATATTTGTATATAACAATCATATTTGTATATAGCAATTATATTTGTATATAACAATAATATTTGTATATAACAATAATATTTGTATATAGCAATTATATTTGTATATAGTAATAATATTTGTATATAGCAATTATATTTGTATATAACAATAATATTTGTATATAGCAATTATATTTGTATATAACAATAATATTTGTGTATAGCAATTATATTTGTATATAGCAATAATATTTGTATATAACAATAATATTTGTATATAGCAATAATATTTGTATATAACAATAATATTTGTATATAACAATAATATTTGTATATAACAATAATATTTTTGCATTTTGTATAATGGTTATTTCTATATTTGCATTTTGTATCATTTTTTATTTCTATATTTGCATTTTGTATAATTTTTATTTCTATATTTGCATTTTGTATATTTTTTATTTCAATATTTGCATTTTGTATCCTTTTTAATTTCTATATTTGAATTTGGTATAATTTTTTATTTTTATATTCGCAATTGTATAATTTTTTATTTCTATATTTGCATTTTGTATAGTTTTTTATTTCTATATTTGTATTTTGTATAATTTTTTATTTCTATATTTGCATTTTGTATAATTTTTTATTTCTATATTGGCATTTTGTATAATTTCATATTTCTCTATTTGCATTTTGTATAATTTTTATTTCTATATTTGTATTTTGTATATCTTTATTTCTATATTTGTATTTTGTATAATCTTTATTTGTATGTTTTCATTTTGTATAGTTTTTATTTCTATATTAGTATTTTGTATCATTTTTTATTTCTATATTTGCATTTTGTATCATTTCTATTTCTATATTTGCATTCGGTATATTTTTTTTATTTCTATATTTGCATTTTGTATAATGTTTTATTTCTATATTTGCATTTTGTATAATGTTTTATTTCTATATTTGCATTTTGTATAATGTTTTATTTCTATATTGGCATTTTGTATAATTTTTTATTTCTATATTTGCATTTTGTATAATGTTTTATTTTTATATTCGCATTTTGTATAATGTTTTATTTCTATATTTGTATTTTGTATAATTTTTATTTCTATATTTGCATTTTGTATAATTTTTTTCTACTTCTATATTTGCATTTTGTATAATTTCTATTTGTATATTTGCATTTGGTATAATATTTTTTATTTCTTTATTTGCATTTTGTATAATTTCTTATTTCTATATTTGCATTTTGTATAATTTTTATATCTATATTTGCATTTTGTATAATTTTGTATTTGTATATTTGCATTTTGTATATTTTTTTCTATATTTGCATTTTGTATAATTTTGTATTTGTATATTTGCATTTTGTATAATATTTATATCTATATTTGCATTTTGTATAATATTTATATCTATATTTGCATTTTATATGATTTTTTTATTTCTATATTTGCATTTTGTATAATTTTTTATTTCTATATTTGCATTTTGTATAATATTTATATCTATATTTGCATTTTGTATAATTTTGTATTTGTATATTTGCATTTTGTATAATATTTATTTCTATATTTGCATTTTTTATAATTTTTTATTTCTATATTTGCATTTTGTATAATTTTTTATTTTTATATTTGCATTTTGTATAATATTTTATTTTTATATTTGCATTTTGTATAATATTTTATTTTTATATTTGCATTTTGTATAATTTCTATTTCTATATTTGCACTTGGTATAATTTTTTTATTTCTATGTTTGTATTTTGTATCTTATTTTATTTCTATATTCGCATTTTGTATAATTTTTTAATTTTTCTATTTGCATTTTGTATAATTTTTTATTTCTATATTTGCATTTTGTATAATTTTTCATTTGTATATTTGCATTTTGTATAATTTTTTATTTCTATATTTGTATTTTGTATCATTTTTTATTTCTATATTGGTAATTTGTAAATTTTTTTTGTATATTTACATTTTGTGTAATATTTTATTTCTATATTTGTATTTTGTATTATTGTTTCTTTCTATATTTGTATTTTGTATAATTTTGTATTTATATATTCGCATTTTTTTCTATTTATTTCTATATTGGCATTTTGTATAATTTTTTATTTCTCTATTTGCATTTTGTATAATTTTTTATTTCTATATTTGTATTTTGTATAATTTTTTATTTCTATATTTGTAATTTGTATAATTTTTTCTACTCTTCTGATGAGAAGCATTTACCTTCGAAATGCCATGACCTATAATTTCTCTAATTGAAATTTGTACAATTTGTCACCTCTTCTGATGAGAAGCATTTTGCTTCGAAATTCCATGGCCTTTAATTTCTATAATTGCATTTTTTATACTTTCTTCTCCGCTTCTGATGAGAAGCATTTAGCTTCGAAATGCCGTGGCCTTTAATTTCTGTAATTGCATTTTCTATAATTTTTTCTCCTCTTCTGATGAGAATCATTTTGCTTCGAAATGCCACGGCATTTAATTTCTATAATTCCATTAGTTTTTTTTTCTCCTCTCCTGATGAGAAGCATTTAGCTTGCTTTGAAATGCCATGGTCTTAAATTTCTATAATTGCGTCATGTATAATTTTTCTCCTCCTGTGATGGGAAGTATTTAGCTTCCAAATGTCATGGCCTTTAATGTCTATAATTGCATTTTGTATAATTTTTCCTCCTTTTCTGATCAGAAGCATTTAGCTCTGAAATGCCATGACCTTTACTTTCTAATAATTTCATTTTGTACAATTTTTCTCCTCTTCTGATGACAAGCATTTAGCTTTGAAATGCCATGGCCTTTAATTTCTATAATTGCATTTTGTATAATTTTTCTCCTCTTCTGATGAGAAGCATTTTGCTTCAAACTGCCATGACCTAAAGATTTTTTTTCTTAATTTTTCCCTGAACTTTTCTTATTACTCTGATGATATAATATAGTTATGTATAACTTTTATTTCTCATCTTTTATTTTATATTATTTATTATAATATAAAACTTAAATCGTCTTGCTTGGGCATTGAAACCGTCTATTCGGTTTACGACTTCCGGTTTCAAAAATTCTGCGCCTGCGCAGATAAATTAAAACAAAGCCATAAAGATTTTCTTTTAAAGAAAATTTGGCAATTTACGGATTGTATTCTTTCTTAATTTGTTTATTTTTAAATAGATTCATACATTTTATTTTTCTACAGTGTACGCGCAAACATTGGATGCACGCGCGTGTGAAATTTTTCATTGGTCACCATGTTTGTTTTTGTGCACGAGTGCATTCAATTCTTTCGCGTTTATAAATTAATTCTGTATGTTCACTATTCCGTAGCTTGCTATAACATACACTGATCCAACTTGTCTCAGGAAGTCTGTATATATATATATATATATATATATATATATATATATATATATATATATATATATATATATATATATATATAATATCGTTTTTTCTAATCGGAATTTTCTTGTAGAAAGCTCAAAGTCCGTCTTGCAGTGTGGATTGCAGCATAATCCTGTTGGAATAACCATCCATCCCCACATGAACAATGACCCTCCATCATCAAAGATGCTTTTTGTAGCATGCTAACATAACCAGCTGCTGTCTTACGACCCTTCACCACCTGAAGCTCCATCGCCCCTCTGTAAGAAAGGCACCCCATACCATTACGGACCCTCCACTACTATGACGTGTGGAAAAATTGCAAGGGGCATGTTTTTGTTATGCCAATATCGCTGGAAGCCATCAGAACCATCTAAATTTAATTTTTTCTCATCAGAATACGGGATATTCTTCCACTTCTCAACGCCCCAGGTTTGGTATTCACGACTAAATCTTAAGCGGTCTATTTTGTGACGTTGAAGTAATCGAGGAATTTGTTTACGCTTTTTATTTACCATGCCTTTTTGTTGTAAGTGTCGTCTGATGGTTATTAGACTGCAATCAGCATCTGTAACCGCCTTAATTTAACTAGAAGAAAGTCCTCTGTCATTCATAACAACCCGCCTGATTCTCCTACTCAATGCAGGGGAAATTTGCGGGTGGGGGGGCTACCAAAGGATTTTGCTTTTCCATAATTCTCAGTGTTCTTCAGAAAGTTGCAAATAACAGTTTTACTGCGATCTACCTTAGCTGTTATCGCTCGCTGTGACAAACCTTGCTTATGGAATACTAGAATTCGAGAGCGCTCAATTTCGGTTCGTTTTCTTGTTGTAGGCATGCTAACATATTTACATAGTGATTGCTAATCTCTAACTGAACCAAAAACAGAATTACCATAAATCTAACAATTTATACCCTTGGTCTGATAATTTTGATCATGTGTAAAAAGCCTAATTTAATAAAAATGTAAATTTTAAAAATAAATCTTTGGAATGTAGCTTTTGTTTCCATAACCTTTAAGATTGTAGTATTAGTAACCTTAAGTCTGAAGAATTTAAAATCTATCCTAAAAAAAAGGGTTTTTTTTTAAGATTTTTAAGTGGTCTTAAATTTTTGATCAGCTATATATATATATATATATATATATATATATATATATATATATATATATATATATATATATAGGAGAAAGAGATAGCGACTACAGCCAGGTCAACGGTCTCCCTCACAAGCCCAATAAAAGAGCAATAAAAATTGAGCATGCCAATGAATAATAAACACTTACAAGCCTCCACCCCTTGGAAAAACTTCAAATTAACTACGAAAATCGCCATTTTTACATCTCCAACACATTTGAAAATAATTTCTGACGAGGACGCATCACAGAACGTCTGAAACGCGCGTAAAAACGATTTCAATGACTTAAAAACATTATTACAATGATCCAAACATAATTCTCAATGAAAAACCAAGACACGGAATAATAAAATAATGTTAAAAAATACACATTGTTGGTGACTACTCCCTTATTTAAATATATATATATATATATTAGAACACTTTTTTCTATTTATTTAAAAAAATATACAACTTTCTTTTTTTTATATATATGGATTGTGGGATTGCATTCATCTGCAAAAGGTCTAGCATATTCTTTTAAACATTCATTTTAATTAATTCCCAATTAGTTTGTATTTTTTTCTCATGGGATGATCATCTTTAGTTAACTATTTACGTGTAATTATATTTATGCAGATATTCTACATGACATATACTTGCGTAATATTTGTGAAAAAAAAATGTTGCCTACCAAACTCCTCAGTCAGTTTTTTGTCTACAGGCATGAAACTTAATATATATGGTACTCGAACCCATGCGAAACTTTATATTTTGATTTTAGCCAGGCAAAATCCGTGCAAACGAATGAAAATTAAAGAAATGGAATTTGCCAGGTGAACGTCGAACGACGGCATTACGAATACGCATGTGTAACGTAATAGCTATTGGTTCATGTTATAATTATTAGCCTTGCAAAAGGCATGTATTCACAGCTCAGGCATTAACGCCAAACGAAAAGGTTAATCATAAGCTAAATGTTTTGGTTTCGATTCTCGGTGGTGATGCACGAGTTTTTTAGGGTTTTTTTATCATTACTGTATATTGGATCCAATATAATACAATATAATATATACAGGGTGTTTCAAAAGTCTTGGGAACATAACGATTTTTAATAACTCAAAAACTATTAGGAGTTGAAAAATGAAATTGGTACCGTTGGAAAGGTTAAAGTTTCAAGTTTTGTGGGGAATCTTCAAAGTTGCTCAATATGAGCAATATTCGTCACACAGCAGACATCTAGTCGATAGTCCATTTCCTGCCAAACGTGTTCCAGCATCTTGACGTCAATGGTTCCCACAACTGCCGTTACTCGAGCCTTTAGTTCGTCAATATCTCTTGGAAGGGGCAGCACATAGACTTGTTTCTTGACAAAGCCCCAAAGGAAAAAGTCACACGGGGTAAGATCTGGAGACCTAGGAGGACAGGGCATGAGAACGTCCTCACCTCGCCCAGATCTCCCAATCCATCTACCAGGCAGCCTTGTGTTAAGAAACTGCCTTACTCTAAGACTCCAGTGTGGTGGTGCACCATCTTGTTGAAAAATGAAGTCATCAGATTCTGCTTCTTCCAACTGAGCCATTAACTAGTCTTCCAGCATGTTGAAATAGGATTCACCCGTGATAGTTGCCTCTTCAAAGAAGAACGGTCCATAGACACCTTTCTTGGAAATTGCACAAAACACGTTCACTTTTGGTGAATCTCGCTCATGCTCAAGAAGTTCATGAGGATTCTCAGTACCCCATATGCGTGTGTTATGCTTGTTAACTTTGCCATTCAGATGGAAGGTCGCCTCATCGCTAAAAACAAGCCGGTCATCAAAGCCGTTATCTTCCAACTTCTCTTGCATTGCAATGCAAAAGTCACGGCGAAGTGGCTTATCAGTGTCCTTCAACTTTTGGACCAACTTGAGCTTGTAAGGTACCATTTGCAGTCGTTTCCTTAAGACACGCCAGGCAGTTGCTGGAGCAAGCTGAAGTTCCCTGCTGGCTCTTCTCACTGATTTACCGGGGCTCCGCTGAAAGGCTGTCCGAACTTGCTCAACTGCATCTTCTGAAGTTAAAGGGCGACCTGTTCGCTTGCTTTGGGCACAAACACCCATCTTTCACAAATTTAGCATGCCATCTGACAATGGATTTCCTTTCAGGGGCTTCTTTTTAAAATTTCCTGCAAAATGCACGCTGAACACATGTCCACGATTCAGTCTTTGCAAATTGGAGGACGCAAAATGCCTTGTCTTGTTTAGAGAACGCCATTACCGCACCTGGAAAGATAAGACGAAAATCATTAGTATGACCAGAAACTTGATTAAGCAAGCTTTAAAATGGCACCAGTTTCATTTTTCTACCTGGAATAGTTCATGAGATATACGCATTTGTAATGTTCCCAAGACTTTTGAAACACCCTGTATAATCCAATATAATATAATTAGGGCTAGGACAACAACGTTTTCTTTTCATTGTTTGGACTCTAGAGTGTGTATCCGCTGATATCTTATATACTTTTATATAGAGTGATGTGGTTACTCGTTAATTAACTGAACATCTACAGAATGCCAACACCAAATATATTACATGTGCATGAGTCCCCTGTGGAATTTCCACAGGTCCCGCTAGTTTAATATTATTTATTTACTTCATGATGGCGTGATAACGTCTCGGCATGCGAATTTAAACCATCAAATAAGTACTGACGGACGAGCCCGTACAATTTATTAGTAATGCGAGGACACAACCTATTTTTGTTTATTGTTTTGACTCTCAAGTGTGTATCCGTTGATATCTTATATGCTTTTATGTAGAGTAATGTGGTTCTCGGTTGATTAACTGTGTCTAACTGTGTCGGATATATACTTGAGAGGCAAAACAATGAAAAGAATGTTCTATTGTCATTGCCCTAATAAAGACGAAATCTGCATTAATCAAAATATAATATTTAAGCGTATTTTATGACGAAGCAATGCTGGGCGGCCTGTTAATATATATATATATATATATATATATATATATATATATACTTTGTGTGTGTTAGTACGGTGCCGATGTTGCTCTGATCTTAGTAAAACACACACATACACAAACATCATTCAAACACTACCGTGTTTGTAATATATGGTTCAGTGTCAGTTTTACTCATTTAGAACTGCCTTAAAGCTTCACGCTAACTCATTTCGCGACCAAATTTTAAACAATCTTTACAATTCATAGGTCACCTCATCAGCTATATTTTGAAATAACAATTTTCAATTTTTGCCCAAGTCCAAGGAACCTACATCTAAACACGAAACACACAGGGACAGACACGTTCACTTCTATATATATATATATATATATATACAGGGCTTTACATTGCCAGTAAAACAGTCGCATTTGCGAGTGATTTTTCAAAATGGCGACTAGAAATAATGAAACGCTTATCTTTTGGCAACTGTATTTCTTTCACTGACAATCTTCCAAAACTCACTACTGAGTGAAAAATATCATTTCAACTTTAGTTTTGATAAAACTAACAAAGTTAAATTATTTAAACAATAAAAGTTTAATAGAACAATATATTCTTTTTTTTTTTAACAAAGCCTGTTTAAAAAAACATCTGAAGAAATTAGAATATTTATACCTTCAAGTATCAACATAAAATTTGTGGTATATTTAGAATTACACTTATTTAAAAATCACAGAAAAATCTTTACAATGTACGTACTCGTCACAGAACAAAGATGTCATATTCTAAAAATCATGTGGATTTGGCTAGTAACTTTTCTATTTGGCTAGTAAACGAAAATATTTAATCGTTAGAGGTCAACTAAAGATAAATTTGTCCATAGAGTCCTGATATATATATATATATATATATATATATATATATATATATATGTGTGTGTGTGTGTGTGTGTGTGTATCTACATGTAGTAGAGATTTAGAAGGCTGTCACAATGCGAGGAATGAAATATAGTCGTTGTTGGTAAGAGAAGACGAGAACAAGTGGCGATTTACAAATCAATAAGTACATACATATATGTATGTACTTATTCATTTGTAAATCGCCACTGTATTTCATTCCTCGCATTGTAAAAGCCTTCTAAAACTCTACTACATACCTATCCCACACAATGCTTCAAGAAAACTACATATCAATATATATATATATATATATATATATATATATATAATATATATAATATATATATATATATATATAGTTTGTGTGTGTTTGAGATGATGATGACAGGTAAGAAAAATGAAACGTGTACCAATCATCTGAATGTTTTAAATACTGTTAAGATCGCACTTCCTCTACCTTCCGAACCAAATGTCAGATCAGATTCCTCGGAATGCCAATTTCTTTAGCGTTCCTCCGTTTCCACTTAATCCAAAGTCTCACGTTCGCCAAACATTATATCTTTGCCATCAAGATTCCCGTGTTAAAAAAGCACGCCCTTGTAAATAGAGTTCTCTTTTCAGAGGTGGGGAAGCTGCTTGGTTTGACCTATTTGTTCTCTGTCCCAAAAATAATACATATATATATATATATATATATATATATATATATATATATATATATATATATATATATATATATGTATACTTGCATTTAAGCCCGTCGTTTCCCGGGTGTTTGGAGGTGTATGTTGAGCAAAAAAAAAAAAAAAAAAAAGCGGTCAAGTTTTTAACTTTGACCTCTATTATGACCCTTTAACATTTATTGTTTTGGTCTCAAATGAAGTTATTAAGTTAGGTCCATGTCCAAAGAATATATCTAAAATTTCAAGTGTTTAGACCCAAAATTGTCGGAGGAGTTTGGTAGAGTTCCCAAAAGTCAAATTGTTGACCTTAGACCCCTTAACAGACAATTTTCTGGCCGAAAACAGATTACAGATTTTTCCAAATCTCAGTACCTTGTATGTCAAATTTCGAGTCTGTAGACTGAAAATTGACAGAGTTATTGCGAAGGGAAATGTACACACACACACAGATACACGGACACGTTCACTTTAATAGACAAACTAGCATTTCAGCCCGGCGTTGTACGGGTGTTTGGAGGTGTATGCTGGGCATAAAAAGGGTCAATTTTTTTTTAACTTTGACCCCTATTATGACCCCTTAAAATTTATTGTTTTGGGCTCAAATCAAGTTATTGACTTAGATCCATTTCCAAGGAACCTATATCTAAAATTTCAAGTGTGTGGACACTAAATTGTCGGAGAAGTTTGGTAGAGTTCTCAAAGGTCAAATCGTTTAACTTTGACTCCTTAACAGCCAAATTTCTGGCCGAAAATCGATCACATAGAATATCCCAAATTTCAGTACCCTGTATATCAAATTTCGAGTCTGTAGACTGAATATTAATAGAGTTATTGCGTAGGGAAGTGTACACAGACAGATAGATACACAGACACACAGACACGTTCACTTTTATAGATATATAGATAGATGGACTAGCATTTCAGCCCGGCGTTGTTTCGATGTGTATGTTGAGTAAAAAAAAACGTGGTAGTAGGAAGGCAGGCTCGAACCCGTACCGCAAAGGATTAAAAGAAAGGGAGAAAACCTGACGTCTATGGTGTTACGACCACCACTAAACTAAAGATTTTAGACACAAACTTATGACAAAGCTTGCCGTATCTCTGAATACCTTTTATGTAAAATTTCAAATGTTTAGACCAGATATTGTCTGAGTAATTTGGTAGAGACAGCAGAGGTCAAATTTGTTTTAACTTTGACCCCTATGTTGACCCCTTAACTTTTATTGTTTTGGGCTCAAATCAAGTTATTAACTTAGATCCATGTCCAAGGAACCTATATCTAAAATTTCAAGTGTTTGGACCCAAAATTGTCGGAGGAATTTGGAAGAGTTCTCAAAGGTCAAATCGTTGAACTTTGACCCCTTAACAGCCAAATTTCTGGCCGAAAACCGATCACATAGATTATTCCAAATCTCAGTACCCTGTATATCAAATTCTTAGTCTGTAGACTTAAAATTGACAGAGTTATTGCGAAGGGAAATGTACACATGCAGACAGACACATAGACAGACAGATACACAGACACGTTCACTTTTATAGATACTAGCATTTCAACCGGCCTTGCCCGGGTGTTTGGATGTGTATGTTGAGCAAAAAAAAAAAAAAAAAAAAAAACGTGGTAGTTAGAAGGCAGGCTCGAACCCGTACCGTCAAGGAGGAAAAGAACGGGAAAAAAAACTTGACGTCTATGCTGTTACGATCACCGCCAGACCTGAAGTGATATTGTTCAAAATTAAGGCTAGACAATCGAAAGGAGAGGATGACTTTCAAAATTATCGGCGACCCCCCCCCTAGAAAAATACCCAGTTTTAGGTGAAGATATAAATACTTTTAGCCTAGTTTTCGATATTTGTTGTCTGAAAGGTCGAACTTCAAAACGATACTGATCTTGAGAAAATCCGTCTAACATTCACATTTGCGGTGACTTCAATGTCCATAATGTGGAATGGCTGACCCACTCAAATAAAACCGATGATGGAGGGAGGTTCTGTCATGATTCGCCATTACCTATGATCTCACTCAGATTGTTCGCGAGCCCACCCGTGTGCCCGATACTACCGGTCAGTACGCAAGCCTTCTAGAACTTTTTCTATCCACTTCCCCTGAACTATGCTCATGTTCCGTTCTATCTCTTCTGGGATCATCCGACAACTGCGTTGTATCAGTTAAGATAAAAATGAAATATAGTAAATCTACAGACGTACCTCTCCACCGTACTGTATACTAATACTCTATGGCTGACTGGGATAGCTTCTGTGCATTCATGTATGATCTACCTCTCCATTCCATGTTTAAAAAGGATGTGTCCTCTATAGTATCAGACCTGACCGAATGGTTAATTGTAGGCATAGACCAATTCATACCATCTAAAAAATTCCAACAAAAACCTAACAGCCAGCCATGGTTCTCCCCTGAATGTGCTGCTGCCATCGCACACAGAAATCACTTTTTCCATAGCTACCAACGTAATAGATGCACTGAAACTAAAGCTGCTTTTAGGACCGCCAGCAACCACTGTAAAAGAGTAATAAAAAATGCAAGAGAGCTATATGCTCAATCCGTTAAATCCAAAATAGCTGAGCAGCAGCTTGGTTCCCACCAGTTCTGGCAAATAACAAATAGGATCCTGAACAGAAACGTGCGCTCTATCCCAACCATTATCAATAGACCAGAGGTCATCTCGACAGCATCCGACAAGGCCGAACTATTTGCCAAGAACTTTGCGACAAATTCTACCCTGTGCGACGAAGCCATCAACTCCCTGTATTCCCTCCTATAACAGACAACACGGTATGCAACATACAAATATCTGTGCGTGAGGTCGCCAAGCTAATCAAGAACCTAGACTCCAGTACAGCAATTGGTCTTGACGGTATTCCAATTATAGTGTTAAAAAATTACAACCAGAACCTGCCCCTATACTTACTAAACTGTTTAAGCGTTGCCTTAAGAAGTGCTTTCCAACACCCTGGAAAACCTCATCAGTATGCCCTGTATTTAAGAATTCAGGTAATAAGTCATCTCCCTCTCAGTACAGACCAATAAGTCTCCTGTGTGTCATGAGTAAGTTACTGGAATCCACAATAAATAGAGAAGTAGTCAACCACCTCAGCAGTATAAACCTTCTTAGCGATACGCAATATGGTTTCCGTTCTGCTAGATCTACAGCAGATGTGCTAACGGTTATATCTCATAGGATTAGCGAATCTCTCGACAAAGACTTCATTTCTAGGGCAATTGCTTTTGACATATCTAAGGCCTTTGATAAGGTTTGGCATAAAGGCCTACTATACAAGATTTCCAGCTACGGTATAACTGGAAATGTTTTCTCGATCATTAAATCATTTCTCTCTGATAGGCTCATAAGAGGAGTGGTTGATGGGCAGAAATCATACGCCCACAGTATTAATGCTGGAGTCCCTCAAAGGTCCATCCTGGGCCCAACTCTCTTCCTGATCTACATCAATGATCTCCCAAAACACATACTAAAATCTTTCGTTGACATCTATGCTGATAACACGATTATCTATGGCAACACATCAAAGTCCGTAAATGATGATGCTCTCTGATTCTCTCTCCTCTGATCTTGAGTGCGTGGTACAGTGGGGGAAACGGTGACTAGTTACCTTTAATGCATCTAAGACCAAGCTCCTATCTCTACATCATAAACGCTCTGATCCTCATCTGGCATCAATTGAAATGGATGGCTCTCGTCTAGGGGAGGCCCCATGTTTTGATAAGCTTCTGGGTTTGACCTTTACTCCTGATCTTAAATGGAACACATACATCAAGTCTGTGGCCAAGGTCACTGGGAAAATGGTGGGATCCTTCTACCACTCCAGAAAATATCTCACGAATGATGCAATTCTCTACTTATATAAAAGCCAAGTACGTCCAAGGATGGGGTACTGCTGCCACATCTGGGCAGAAGCTGCTAAAACCAGCCTATTCTGCCTTGACAGAGTACAAAATAGACTTCGTGGCTTGGTGGGGGATGCCCTTTTCTCTTCGTCTGAGCTCCATTCTCTGGTCCCCCCCTCGCCAATCTTTTTCAAAAAGCACCTGAGTAGCTGAAACCACCATCAATAATTTTCCCCATTTCTTATCTGTGGCTAAATCAAAACGTAGATTCCATGAACAAAGCTTCTTTCTTAGAACTTCACGCCTGTGGAACTCTGTTCCGCTTGCCTGTTTCCCTCCCGACTTCAACCTGGATGTCTTCAAGTCCAACACAAAAAAATTCCTGATGAACCACCCCCTTAAGTAATGACACTTTATCAATTCTCCAATACTATTACTACACTATCCCATTGATTACTCTACACACAATAACCCTTATCCCCGAGTGGCCCTTGGGCCTTGACAAGTGGTAAGCTCCATGTTAAAAAAAAAAAATTTGATAGAAACAGCAGAGGTAAAAATTTATTTTAACTTTCACCCCTATTATGACCCCTTAACATTTATTGTTTTGGGCTCAAATCAAGTTATTAACTTAGATCCATATCCACTGAACCTATATCTAAAATTTCATGTGTTTAGACCCAAAATTGTCGGAGGAGTTTGGTAGAGTTCTTAAAGGTCAAATCGTTGAACTTTGACCCTTTAACAGCCAAATTTCTGGCCGAGCACCAATCACATAGATTTTCCCAAATCTCAGTACCCTGTATATCAAATTTCGAGTCTGTAGACTTTACATTGACAGAGTTATTGCGTAGGGAAATGTACACACACAGACAAACACACAAACATTTATGCTTTGTAAATGCTTTTAACGTCAGTCAGAGTGATCTAGTCATTATATGATGATCTACGCATTGTTTATGTTGGACTTGAAGACAACCAAGTTGTAGTCATATGCGTAGATTCTCGGATCTGGCATACAAAAGTATTTGATGAAACTGCAATTTATAAAGAAATCTCAACACATTATAAAAGCTCGATAAAACCAAATAGGAGATAGAACTTATAATAAGAGCAAAAAGTTAATAAAACATGTTAAAAAACACTTTTAAAAAGAGTTAAAAACATATTTAATCTGAAAATGAAACACTTAATAAGTGGATAGTCCTTAATCCGCGGAGTTTCGAAGAAATACTTTCCTTTTCATCAGACGGTAGGATTTAGCAAAATGTGGGATCGGATTTTGTATTTGATGAAACTGCACGTAAGTCAAAGATCTTACTTGATAACAAAAAGTAAAGCAGAGGGAATATGGCGAAGAAAAGGGTGATTTCACGTGAATGGATAGTCTTGTGAAAGATAAATTATCCAATGAATCCATAAAAACGTTAAGTCTTATACTCCAGGCTCTAAGTCATGTCGCCTCTGCACATCCGAAGCTATAACTATAATTACTTCCCCTCAAAGTAACAATATATTGACCATCTTACAATTTATTCCTTTAATTCAGTTTACATTTATAATTCTTGACAGTATTTATTTCCTAGCACAAAATCAATCACTTAATTATTATATCAATCAGTGAATCAATTATGCCTGTAACTCATCAGAAGAAATAGCAACAATCAATTCATAAAAAGGAAATAAAGTGCGTTTCAACATGATTAAAATCCGAAAATTGAAAGAGAAGCTGCAAATACATTATAATATGCTTACATTTCGCCATTTTGAATTTAGAAATAAAATCACTAAAACCTTTGGATGGATTGATTGTTGCCATTTCTTCTGATGAGTAAAGGGCAAAATAGATTCACTGATTGATATAATAATTAAGTCATTGGTTTTGTGCTACGAAACAGATACCGTTAAGAATTGTATAAGTCAACTGAATTAAAGGAATAAATTGTAAGATGGTCATCAACATATATAGACTTTTGTCATTCATTCATTATATATATATGTATATATATATATAAAGAGAGAGAGAGACAGAGGGCGGGGGAGAGAGAGGGGCGGAGGGAGAGAGAGAAAGGAAGAGAGAGGTGCTTGATTTTCTGTGTATAGTATGTCGAAATATTCCCAGATGTAATTTGAGTTGGTTTTTCAACGATAGCAAAGAAAAAACTTATTGAACAAATGGTCTATAATGTAAACATGGTTCTCCTCTTCCCCAGGCCAATGTTGTACGTTTTCTATGGCCCTTTTGTTGTGTGGACTTAACGTGCCGGCGAGAGACAGGAATAAAATGAAGGTCACGGGCTCTGTTGAAAAGCATAGGCGACCTAGACGTGACTTCTGCTTGACAAAAGAGGCGCAAACAGTGGCCCAAGTGTGTGTTGTTTGTCTCGGGCCGATACGGATATGTCAGTTCGAATTTCGACGCCATTTGCTAAAACCATTATAAACACGTGGATCACCTTCGTTCTTAAGAGACTCGTGATTTAATAAACAAGAAAAACGAAGTAATAAAAACTACATCTTTCAGCCAGCTATACCTTTTCTTTCTGTGCCCCGTTATCTTGTCTCGTGCCCTCATTTGGTCTCCAGATGATCTTAAATATGATCTAAAAGAGTGCCTGCTAATGAGTTTATCGCGAAGCAAAGGTTTCACAATCTACAACGGCATTTCCACTGAGTTTTAAATTAGGTGTTAATTGGGAAATTTAAAAAAAAACTGTAAAGGACAGAAAGCAACAACTTCGCATTAAACTCTACCTTGTGTGACAAAGGCTGCCTACTACCCTCCACCACCAATTTTCCCCCAGGACTGAAAATACTTGGAGCAACATCCATATATCTGGCCGTGATGTCCCCAATCTTTTCAAGAACCTTGATCCCAACACAGCAACTGACCCTGACAGCATCCAAATCATTGTGCTGAAAAAATTATAACTTAAACTAGTGTTACATCCAGAGCCCTTGAGCCCTTGTAGAGGCATAGGCCATCTACAACTTTTGTAGATGTTTTTGTAGCGAGGAGTTCTTTTACAGAGTGAGGGTGCTGGCCCCACGGCCAACCTTCCCAGAAGGTACATACACCGCTTCACCTTCCCAGATGGTCACCCATCTGGTACTGGCCAGGCTCAACGTTGCTTAACTTCGGGGATCTGACGAGAACCGGTGTGTCAACGTGATTGTGTCGTACGCTAGTGTTACATGGAAGAGGACATATCTCAACAATTAAAGGAACGACGTAGAAAAGGTTAGAATTGAACCCAGCAACAAAAGTTAAAAGAGAATACATATTGCAATCCTAGGAATCTAGAACGATAGGTTATAAATGAAACAATTCATTTAGGAGTTTCTTTGTTTGTCAAAAGCGTGTTGGACATACATATTTGTTAAAAGGAAAAGTTAAAAGAGAATACATATTACAATCCTAGGAGTGTAGAGCGATTGTCATTGTTCTTGGAAATAACTAAATATATAAATTATGTCAAAGTTAGGTGAATGAACAATGCACGTTAGAAATAGCGATAAACAAATAGGTTAGATATCGGAAAATGTAAATGTGTTGATTGTGAATCTATGTGAGGGAATCACATCGTTGGGCACGCTTTTGACTTCATAAAGAAAGAGAATTTAAAATATATGCAGAGAGGGTTCGAAGTTAAAGTCAGAAAGTCGAGGAGGGTCAGAGAGAAAGAGAGATAGAGAGAGAGCAGAAGAGACAGATCAGTCAGGGTCGAGTTGAGAAAAGAGGCGATTTAGCTGAACTCCTTTTGGAAGCGAAGAGGGGGAGATAAGACAATGTAAACCTAAAAGGCATTGCATCCCTGATCATCTCATCCGGATGGAATAAATGTCATCATATATTTTGTAAACCTGTTTTCTTCGTCGTTATTTCATTTTTTTTTTTTTTTTTTACATGGAGGGCACCACTTATCAAGGGCCGGAAGCCATTCGGGGATAAGGATTATTGCGTGTACAGTAATCAATGGTACAGTATCGTAGTAATCGTTAGTATTAGAGATTTGATAAAGTGTCTTACTTAAGGGGGCGATTCATCAGAAATTTGTTTATGTTGGACTTGAAGATATCCAAGTTGTAGTCAGCTGGAGCTGGGAAGAAGGCAAACGGAAGAGAGTTCCACAGACTGGGCAGTTCTAAGAAAGAAGCTTTGTTCATGGAACCTACGTTTTGGTTTAGGCACAGTTAAAGAGTTTCCTCAAAAGTAAAGCATAATAGGCTCCTGTAATTGTAGTACCCTGTTCCAGGAAATCTGTCATCACTACTCCCTCCTGGTTCCAGAAGACTGTGACCATGACCTTGCCAGCAGAGGGCTGCACCCTTGCCTTTTTGGAAGTGGTGAGTCCAAGTGCTTCCACTGTATTGATTGGACTTTGGTCTCTGGATCATAGTGATGGACCCAGGTTTCATCCTGTGTAATCAGTCTTTTGAAAAACTTTGACTACTCTTCTTGCCACATCTCCAAATTCATCCTCGAGCACTCGACGCGGTTTCGCTTCTGGAATGGTGTGAGCAACCTGGGAATCCATCTGGCAAACACCTTATACATATGCAAATTGTCATGAATGATAGTTTCCACAGACCCTGTACTAATCTTGACATCTTGGGCTATTTGGCGAATAGTAATGCGCCGATCTTCCAAAATGGCAGCCTCAACTTGACGGACAGATTCCTCATCAATGGCAGAAGGGGGGGCGACCAGGTCTGGGAGCTGTTTCCACAGACTTCCGGTCATGTTTGAATTCACGATGCCAGCGTTTTACAAGGTCATGTGATGGGGCATTATCACCATAATTTCTTTCATTTCATCAAAAGTCTCCTGTGGTGTGCGTTCTTTCAAATACAAAAACCGGATCACTGCTCGACATTCAACAGGCTCCATTTCACATCTGACTCAGTTCAAACACCTGTAAAACAGAAACCACAATTAGTTCAGAGCTGTAATTTGCCACATAACCCGTAGAGATATAGAGATATAAATGATTGCACATGCAAAATTTCAACTAGATCAGACAACTGGAAGTGTGTCAGGGGCATTACTTATTGCACGTCGTAATAGCAATTTCGTGTTTCAGCAGGACAATGATCTCAAGCATACTGCCAAACTAACCAAAGAATGGCTTAGAAATAATAGAATTGAGGTTCTTATTTGGCCCAGTCAGTCTCCAGGCCTCACTCCAATTAAAAATTTGTGGAAAATACTGAAGATCCATGTTCACAAGAGGAATCCACAAAATATTCAACAACTAGAACTGTTCGGCAAAGAAGAATGGCTCAAAATACATGCATATCTTTGCAAAAAAAAACCATGTGTACAACTATAGTGGAAGCTGTTGAACGCAATAAAGGCTATGCAACGAAATATTAAATCGATGTATCCAATATTTTTGCGTTAGTTGATTTATATTTTTTTTAATATAAACTTTCTAAACTTTGATTTTGTAATTACTACCCCAAATATTAGTTAGAATAGTAATAGGAATATACTGACCAAATTTTAAGTAAAATCTTGAACCCTAATGAAAGTTATGAAGAAAAATGTAATGTATCCAATACTTTTGCGTGGCACTATATATATATATATATATATATATATATATATATATATATATATATATATATATATATATATATATATATAGACAAAGAGAGAGAAAAAGAGAGAGAGAGAGTAAATAATTGTCGGCCCCTTTAAGAAACTCGTTTCTTATCGTTGAGCACTTTCAGTTGAAATAAAAAAAATCGGTCAATTTAGCTCTTATGCGTAGATCATCATATAATGATTAGATCACTCTGACAGACGTTAACAAAAATTTAAAAAATAATTTAATTTTCAACAGTATTTCTCGCGGTTAACGGTGGCCGAGTGGATTATGTCCTTGCTAATGAAGTCAGAGATTCCGATTCCGATTCTTTATAAATCTCTAATTATTTAACTAAAAAATTGTTTCGTAAAAACACATGTTAAATATGCAGATATTTTCTTAAACGTAAAATTACACTTGTGGAGGATGATCTATCGATTTTAGCTTTACTGGTATTTTAAAATCAATAACTGTTTATTATTTTATCAATATTACCAGCAATGGAAGATTTGACTTTAAACAAAATCAATAAAAAAAATAACAAAGACAATTAAAAGAATCGTTTCGGCATCGGAAAATAGGCATCAATTTGTCCGATTCCAATACCGATTCCGATACCCGCAAATATTCCGATTTTTCCAATTCCCGATTCCGATTAATCGTCTCAACATTAATATATATATAGCGTCATTCACATAAGTATTTTCAGGAGCTATAAGACGTACGCTACAATGGTTGAAGGTTTCATACACATTAATATATATATTTTCTCTACCCTGCAACCTCTCTCCCACAGAAGAAACGTTGCGAGCCTATCCTTGTTTTATCGTTATTTCCACGGCAGGTGCTCGTCTGAACTCCAATCTCTGGTCCCCCATCGCCAATCTTTCACGAAAAACACCCGTCTAGCTGAATCCACTTTGAAAATTTTCCCCCACTCTATATCTGTGCCTAAATCAAAACGCGGATTCCATGAACAAAGCTTCTTTCTTAGAACTGCACGCCTGTGGAACTCTGTTCCGTCTGCCTGCTTCCCACCTGACTACAACTTGGATGTCTTAAAGTCCAACGTTAACAAATTCCTAATGAACCGCCCCCTTAAGTAAACACTTCATCAAATCTCCACACTAACGTAATGTACTTGCAATAACCCTTATCCCTGAGTGGCTTCCGGGCCTTGATAAGTGGTGATCACTGTGTAAAAACAAAATATATATATATATATATATAAATGCATATATATATATATGCATTTATATTTATATATATATATGCATTTATATATATATATATATATATATATATATATATATATATATATATATATATATATATATATAGCATCATTCACATACGTATTTTCAAGGGCTATAAGACGTACACTACGATGGCTGAAGGTTTCATCGATTAAAATGTGAAAATAATAACCAAAATAAGAATAGTCTTAATCATAAAAATTAGCATTATTTAATAATTTAAATATTTCAGTTATCGAATCCTTTGCACTAAATGATACTCTTCTCATTAGAGAGTTCATTCAAAACTAATAATGGATGGATTTAGGATTACGTTTTTTTGTTTTGTCTCGTTTTCTTTTTTTTAGTTTTTTTTTTTGTTGTTGTTTTTTTTTGGGGGGGGAGAATGTCTGAAGAAGTTCAATCCAATTAATTTTGATTTTTATGATCGCTTTAAATATCATCATTGGAAGTAATTAACCGAGAGCAATGTCACTTTGTATGCAGTGTTGATTTGATTTTATGTCTTGTTCTTTATTCCACAGACATTTTTAATAACGTTCAATTCAAATAAAAATTTTCTACTGTTATATAAAACAAACGTTGCCAGTGTGTGTGTGTCTGTGTTTTGGTAGGTGAGTCCGTTCACTATGGACTCCTAAACGGCTCGGCCGATTTTATTTGAGGGGGGGAGCAATTTCACACAAATATACTTTATGTGCCTGGCAGTGTTCTTAGATAGATTTTAAATCAAAAATGTCTTCAATAAGTATCGATAATCAATAATCGAAAAAAATCCGATGAAAGAAGGAACAGGTGATTTTGACCAAAGTTAACACCTTACACAGCCTAACACCACAAGTTCATCTGAGAAGTTTTATTACCGAACACGCAGAAAGGCTTGGAGTATAAAATCAGCAGTAACTTCTTTAATATGACAGGGGCGCGTTCGAAATGAATGTTTCTGTTTAGAGCACAATTGAACCATGATACATGAATTTAGTATTTAAAACTTTAATGCAACTATTATATAAAATAGTTTTATAAAATAAATAGTATGTTCTCTGCAGTGCAATGCAGACTGCCATGTATTTTGGACGAATTCACTCCGGGGAGGCATGTGAATCTTCCTCCCGTTGCACCGCGGTGGTTCCCCAATTAGAGAAGGCAATTAATCGATTTGATTGAAAATGTGTTATTTCGCCGATTTCAATGACAATAAAACATGGAAGGATGAAATATTCGTTTATAATATGCAATCCCGGACAACGTCAGATCTTCTGCTACTTTTTTAATATTTGAAATACCATTAATAGTATATATTAATACAGTATGGTCGTCTGAAAAGTAATTAAAAAAATTTTTTTTAGTTTTTATCTAAAAAAAATTGAAGAGCTGCGAAGACGGAAGTGGTACCATCGAAACGAGCTACATTTTATGCTCCAGAAGTTATTTTTCCACATAGTCACCACCATTCTCAGTATACCACAATCAGCCGGTCACTGGGGTGTGACCGACAGACGTGTTATAGTAAATGTCTTAAAGCGGTCCCATGAAGACATGAAGATGGGCCAGTCATTAGGGTCTGAGTAACAAGAAGAAAATCATACCTGAGATGTTGGATCTGGGTGTGGCTTCTTTCTTTTCTCAAGATGATCTCTTCACCCTGGTGGCATTCTGGTGGGAATCTTCATCTCTTTGTCCTCAGGGCCGCCTTTCGACTTCAGACATTTATGAAGGTCTTCATGGCAGACACAAGAAAAATGACACGCGACACAATTGTAATATACAAAGGTATAACTAACTATTTTATTTTACATTAGAGATACAATATATATTACAAAAAAAACAATTTACAATTAATTTTTACAATTGAAACTGGATAATAGACTTTTCGAAGCTAACTAACCTACCCTAACTAGTGTTGAGGGAGGGGGTCTCCCCCTCCCATTTACGGAGAGACAGACTATGCGTCCTCACATCATGGTGGTCGTGCAGGAAAGAGACAGAAAGATAGCAAGGGGATTATGGGAAGGGGTTTCTTTGTATCTCTACGCTCATGGACAATTTACCACCCGTCCATGCTGCAGAGTGTGTTAGAAACAGTGGCACAAGGAAATAGTGCCACATCCCTCCCTATGCTATCCGAAATTTATGAGCATTCATAAATTTCAGAAGTCCCTAATTTTCCGTGAATGGTGCGTCAACCGGCCGTCAGCAATCAATGTCTCCATGCTCTACGTTCCATCAGGAACTCAGTGAAGCAAGTTATCTTTTCCACCAGGCTCCTGGTAGGCTGGTATACTGCTTCAAATACCAGAGAGGGTAATCATCCTCGCCCTCCATCGAGGCAATGGCATCACGATTTCAGTTACTGGATTTACACTTTGTTAAGCAACCAGTATAATATTTTTTAACAAAGCCGGATTTTACGTGAGTTCATCACGCCGACCTATACGTATTTGACTAAGCCGGATTGTACGTGAGTTTATCACGCCGACCTATACGTATTTCACTAAGCCGGATTCTACGTGAGTTTATCACGCCGACCTATACGTATTTCACTAAGCCGGATTCTACGTGAGTTTATCACGCCGACCTATACGTATTTCACTAAGCCGGATTCTACGTGAGTCTATCACGCCGACCTATACGTATTTCACTAAGCCGGATTGTACGTGAGTCTATCACGCCGACCTATACGTATTTCACTAAGCCGGATTCTACGTGAGTTTATCACGCCGACCTATACGTTTTTTAATTTAGTCTGCATAACATTATTTTCGTAACTGGATTTACGCTCCCTTCAGCAACCAGTATAATGTATTTTAACCAAGTCGGAGTTACGTGACCTCATCACGCCGACCTATATGTATTCCAAGTTATTACTTCAGTTACTGGACTTACGCTCTCTTCAGCAACCAGTATAATGTATTTTAGATAAGTCGGGGTTACGTGACCTCATCACGCCGACCTATATGGATTTTAGTAAAACCTCGGTCTTCAGAGGATCTAATCCAATTAATTCTGTTAGAGCAAGGAGTCTGCCGCCGAGCGACCAATAAAAACTATCCACCACGGAATATTTATTAATTATATAAAGAATTAATTAAGAAGGGCACTCAGCCTTCATGAGTTAGAATACTCAATTAGGGGGAAAAAAAATTTCCAAAAATAAACAATTCAGAAACCTGGTATACATTAAATCAATGAAATAGGGTGTTAACAATTTTTTTTTTCCTTAAAAAGAAAACATTTTTAAAAAATCATTTCAGAGCACCTCGGTCACAATTAGAATTTGTTTACACAATGCAAACGCATTTTAGTTATTACATTCATAATTAACTTTTTCCCAAATTTCAGGGTACATTTAAAAAGTATGTGTATTTTTTCAAAACTTGATTTACAAAAAATCATTAAAATTTAATTCCAAAATTTCAAAATTATTTCAAGTATTTTGGTTCATCGTTAAAATCAATTTATGTTAGTTAACTTCTTTCCAAAGTAATTCATTTATTATTATAAAAACCAATCTTCTCAAAAGGTCATAAACTTCGAATAGACCCATTTTTCGTAATACAATTCAAAAATTATTCCAAACATTTGGTTCATTATTAAAATTAATCTTCCGAAAAGATCATAGAAAATTCATTTTGAATCAATTTACCCTTCACAATGAGATTCAGAGACATCCCAAAACTTTTTCATTTCGTAATTATTATTTTTAAAATTCAGTGTACATTTAAAGTTATTTAATTGATTCTTAAAAATCATTTCTTCTTTTAGACCATTATCCAGGTCATTTCGAATTCAGAAACTTTTCATGTTAATTAACTTTTTTTTCAAAGTAATTATTTTATTATTTAAAAGCAACTCTTTTCCTAAACTCACTCACAAGGATTATTTCGAATTAATAAACTCCCGCCACACCTAGGAGCTACATTAGTTAACGACCAGTTCTGTATAGTTAAAAGCTCGAAAGAATTAAAATTTCAATTTAAGAGAGATCTTTCTAGACTGAGGAAATCTTTTTTTTTCTTAATAATTAATTCAATTTTACGTATATACTCCTCAGTCAATATTTCAGGGACCCCTATCATACGGTCCAATTTCAAATAAACCTTCAATTAAAGAATTTGCTCGAATAATTCTTCCTTAAAATCATCTAGAGTTCAGGAAAATCTCTTTCGTTAGTCAAACAATATTTCCTTAGAAATTATTAAAAATTCAGAGAATATTCGAAATGTAATAGCGTAATTTTTCTTTAAGAAAAACTATGAACATCTCAGAGAACTCTTAAAAAATTAACGTAATCATGTAACAGTTGGCTTTTCCAAACACTCGAAGACTTCAAAAAAAGTACTTTAAGTGCTGTTTGAATAATCGTCTCAGTTTTTATTTTTAATAAAAACCAATTGAAGACATCATTTAATGTAATTTAACGAAGCATAAATAATTTTGTTCTTTAAACTTGGTAGAAAAATTAAAAAAAACTCCAAGTTAATTCGTTATTATATGCCCTCCTGCAATCAGCCATGGGGGTTTAGCTATACAATCATTAAAACGCAAGAGTAGAGAAAGAGACCGAGGGGGAAAAGAAGGGGATAGAGACAGAGCGATGTCACTACACACCCTACCACCCTCATGATATCATTACGTAATAACAAAAAAAATCTTCGACAATTTTCTCTCTCGTCCTCATAGACCCTAAAAGGTAAGGGAATGAGAGAGAGAGAAAGATAGAGAGAAGAAGAGAGAGAGAGAGGCAGATAGCATTGTTCTACCACCCATTCCTCAACACCCTCGCAAACACCATGACGAGGTCATCTTCGCTCTTTCCCATGTGCGGCCATTGTTTTAAAAAATGAGTGACAGGTAGACATTAAACATTTCTACGAGTTTAAAACAAATAACTAAATAGAAAAACAATCTTATTTTGAACAATTTTGTAAAATACATTCTAACACAAAACTTTCATATTATCTAACCCCCATTTTTTTTTACCAGTAACATTTTTTTTTTTTCTTTTTAAACAGACAAACATCAATAAAAGAAATATTATCAATTCAAAAAAAATGTCCCCTTATGTTTCAGCTTTAATGAACATGAAAAATAAACACATCAACTGTTCATGGAATAAAATGTAATGTAAAAGTTCTATTTTTTCAAATCTGAATCTAACACTTGCAAAGTCAAAAGAATGTTTTTTAAAAAGTCCTATATTTTTATAAACCTGAAATAAAGATCAGATAAAAAATGTTAGGTATCCTTTATTTTCTTTCCTTTTTTTTTTTTTAAATTTATTTTTCGAGCTTCGTGTTTGAAGGATTTTTTTCTTTTTTTTTTCATGTAATAACAAGATGCATAGATATACACACATATCGATATATATCCGGAGAGAGACAGAAAGAGAGAAAGCGTGAGAGAGAAAGAGACATTGCATATTCTAGAGACACTTTTTTCTCGTCTCTGTTTTTTTTTTTGTGTGTGTGGGACACATTTCTTACTTTTTTTTCGAAGGGTTACTTTCAATACTCTTTTTTTTTAAATCGATCCTTTGTAAACTGTTTTTTTTTTTTTTGTAGGTGCAAGACAATTTTTTGTTCAGGTTCTGAATTTTCTTTTTTTTTTTGAGTGCGTTTTTTTTTTTTTTTTTTTGTGCGCGTGTGTACTGGTCTGCCATTTTTTTTTTAAAATTTTGCCAGAAATAATGGTTTTTTTTTTTCCGTTTTTTTAAGACCGTGGACCATTTTTTTTTTATTCGATTCGTCTAGTGGTCGTTATTTTTGGTTGTGCCGTGGGTTTAAGGGTCGAAATTATTTCCATGCTGGGAAACAATATGTTCTGGTCATAGTGCATCATTTATACTGCGACACAGATGCGACGAGATCCGTCTGGTAATTAACCAGGGTCAATCCTGAGTCTTAAGGCAACATTTATACCACAATCAGCCGGTCACTGGGGTGTGACCGACAGACGTGTTATAGTAAATGTCTTAAAGCGGTCCCATGAAGACATGAAGATGGGCCAGTCATTAGGGTCTGAGTAACAAGAAGAAAATCATACCTGAGATGTTGGATCTGGGTGTGGCTTCTTTCTTTTCTCAAGATGATCTCTTCACCCTGGTGGCATTCTGGTGGGAATCTTCATCTCTTTGTCCTCAGGGCCGCCTTTCGACTTCAGACATTTATGAAGGTCTTCATGGCAGACACAAGAAAAATGACACGCGACACAATTGTAATATACAAAGGTATAACTAACTATTTTATTTTACATTAGAGATACAATATATATTACAAAAAAAAACAATTTACAATTAATTTTTACAATTGAAACTGGATAATAGACTTTTCGAAGCTAACTAACCTACCCTAACTAGTGTTGAGGGAGGGGGTCTCCCCCTCCCATTTACGGAGAGACAGACTATGCGTCCTCACATCATGGTGGTCGTGCAGGAAAGAGACAGAAAGATAGCAAGGGGATTATGGGAAGGGGTTTCTTTGTATCTCTACGCTCATGGACAATTTACCACCCGTCCATGCTGCAGAGTGTGTTAGAAACAGTGGCACAAGGAAATAGTGCCACATCAGTACACTTTTGCCAGGAATTCAATGACACATATCTGCTTCTGACGCACGTCCACAACAGGAGTCGCTTTCTTAGAGTCTCACACAACGTCGATATATACAACAGAGAAATTAAGTTTTTCGGTCATAAATGCATGAGTTCAGTCATCATAACAATGAAATTTACAATCTCCTCTTATCCATTCGGTCGGAATAAAAAAAAAAATAGGAAGTATTACTTTTGGAACGCCACTCGTACTATATAGTCTACGCTTATCAAGGCCCGGAGGCCACTCAAGGATAGGGATTCATGGCTGTCAGTTGCGACAACATCTTGATGATCGGTGATGTTGAAAATTGGATGTATTAATTTATTTTAGAGACACGCTCATCACGAATTTGTTTACATTAGATTTGAAACTGACCATGTTATATTCGGCTGGGAAACAGCTGTGTGGTAATGTGCTCTACAAACGAGCAGTTCTGGGAAAAGGCCCTACTCATGGAATTTTCGTTTGTCTCTAGGCACCAATAGAGCGTTTCCGGAGAATTATGACTTGTCTCGTTAATAAGGAATTTACAGGTGTTCATTCTCTCAAGTCTATGACAAAATGTAGTCCCATTTGCTTCCTCTGTTCAATATCTTTAGCTTGACCGCATAGGGTTAGGGATATGGCTAGGGTTGGAGTTAACCTATTGTACGTGTCTCACGTGTCTCATAGATAAATGGTCACACGTGCTCGGACGTAATGGCCTCGCAAACAATTAATTTTAATGTAAACCGTTTTATTGTTATTATTGAACAGAAAAAATTATAATGCTAACCATATTATTAATCATTTTTCTGAATGTTTTTGATGACGGTTGAGTATTCCTATTATTTATATTTCTCAGACTACTGTTCTCATCTTACGTGTCATTTTCACAACGTTTCGGTCCATGCAACCTCCGATCTTTTTCAGATGTATCTCAACGAATTCGGGAATCTTTCTTATATATATAAAGTTTTCCGTTCAAAATTCCTTGAGTGTTCAAGAGTTCGACAAGATACACTTGAAAAAGTTTTAAGGTTATAGATGAGAACAGTAATCCGAAGAATCCAAAATGTATGAATTGTCCTATTTACTTGCCTCCCCGCGAAGGCAGCATTAGACACAAGGTCTGTTCTTAATGTGGGGAAAATTCAGCTCGCCAAAAAGTTGCACTTTGAATAGGAATGAAAATTAAAATTTTCTCAGTCTTGAAAGATTTCTCATACACTGACCGAGGACTGAAAAGGTGAAGTGTAGTATAAGAACAGATACTACACTTTCTTTCTAGCCAATGGTGTTAATTGTTCAGTTTTGATTTATATATCCCGAATGCCGGGCTATTGTGACTCGCAAGCACTCACGCCTTTCGAATGTTTGGTGTCAGATTAGAAACGTGACGTCAAAGTGTCGCATAACGTTGTGACGTCACAATATCTTTTGATATATAAAAATGCTTATTTTGTATAATCACGGCACTCCCCCTTAAATCAAGCGGTTCCAGGTTCGATCCCGTCTCCTTGCAGCTAGATGGGTTGAACTGGTTTCCATATTAATTGGAGATCAGAGTAAAAGAGATAAAAGAAAATCATCTTAAAAAAAAAAAGACGTATTTTTGAAGACAATGTAATTAAAATTTGGAATCAGTTTCATGATTCACGCTCTGGAGTTGAATATTAGATTCAAATTAGGATTTATAATTTTAAAGTGTAAATAAATTACCGTTGCAAACAAACAAACGAAACAAATAAAAATCCGGGTCGGCATTTTTTTTTTTTTTAATGAAAGCATTTATTACCGTTTCTCTACCGTCTCGACACCACTTAAAAAGTCTCTCGCTGCCACATGTTCATCTAGATTGCACGCGTTTCTCCCTCCTTCAACCGCATTCCGGCTATAGCCGGCCCATTCTCATCTTCGCCTTTACACGACGATTTTCTTCCACGCAGACTTTGCTTTTGCCGAATACATGAGGCATTTGTTCTCGTTTGTTTCCCTTTTTCTTCTCGCGTACACTTCTTAATTTGCATATGCGTTTTTTTTTAGGCTGCTGCTGCTAATCTCTTCGCAAACTGGCCATCCTTCGATGCGGCTGATATTTTACCACGCGCTCATATACACTACGTTACAATGGGACATTTTTAAATGTAAAACAGAGAAACTTTTTAAAGTTTGCAAAGTCTGTTTATCAGAAAGTTTTATTTTGTATGTTCGATACATTTCAACATTTAGTTGGGAGAGATGTTGTCGTTTACGGAAAGTACTTTTAAAGCTTTATCTCTGTACAATCACGTGATTTTATACTATATTAGCAGGCTGCCCAACATTGCCCGGTCGTAAAATTATATTTTATTATATATATTTTTTTAATCATACAGAAACCGAGACATATGAATGCGAGTAGTATGTTTTTTTTCTAAATAGTACTCGAGCTGATATCGAAACCAAAACCTAAAAAAAATTGAATCAAGGCGATAACCATTAACCCAGATTCACACGATCTTTAAAAGTGTTTCCAAACCTGCTTATTCTTAACAAAATGAAGCTGTCATGTGAACGTTTCACGTATGCGCAATCATGGAACAGTTAGCAAATAGATAAAAATCCGATGATCCCCACGTACCAATTTTTTTTAATTTTTACTCATTAGCAGCCCTTTTTTTCGGATTAAAACCGATGAAAACCTTTTCCACATGTCTGAATATTCTATATAGAAAATTACAAGTCTGCAGATTAAAAATTCGTTGAGTATATAGGTTAAGAAGTGTCCTCATGCGCACACACATTCTCATTTTTATAGATATAGATTAGTGCAGAAAAGTACTGACAACCTGGGTGTCACAAGTTCGTTCCACCAAATCGCTTTCACTTAGGATATTGGCAACCTTCACGTGGTCTCTCTCGTAAGTACTTGACGTCTTCCTAGAAATAATTCTGATTAGAAAAATTTCGAATAAACCAATACCAACAACAGAATCTTCGAATTTATACGGGTTGTTGTTGTTGTTGTTGTTGATGATGATGATGATGATGATGATGATGATGATGATGATGATGAAGGAAAATAATTGGATAATTGGAATACACAAATTATTTAATTTAATTGCAAGAGCCAAGAAATGTTGCGTGCTGGAGCTAATGCTATGCCATCCTCATCATATCCTGAACACAGCACCTACCAGACTGGAGAAAGCACGGGAGAATTTTCAAAAAGCAAAAAAATTAAGTTAAAAAATAATGCTGTACGAAAGTCAAATAATTAATGTCATTCATTATTTATACCTATACGAAAAGCATCTTATTATCAGAGGATATTGAATTCACAAGTGGTCTCCAATCGCATGCATTCCTTGCAGCAGATGCATGTTAGTCGCGGCCGTTTCCCTTTGGTGTCTCTACACCGTCCTCACACTCCAGCTCATCTCGTCATAATAAAGGCGGCATGTTGGCGGTAGTCGTTTTTGTCGGACGCTCATTTGCAAAAGCTTTTTCGAAGGCGTGAACTTGCATCTCTAGTAAATCATTCGATTCTGTCTTGGTTTTGTCGACACGTATCAGACACTCTCACCTCCTCTTTTAAAACGCCAAAATCTTCCTCCGGTGTCAGGACACGGCACCGGGGGCTCAGATTCTTCAAATGTCGCAGCATTCTATCTACCAGTTCTATCTACCAGTTCTATCTACCAGTTCGGACTGTAGACTGATTATTTCTGTTACTCGACCCCGGGTCAAATTTCATGGTGCATCGATTCTCCGGTGCCCTCCCACACACAGTCTCCAGTCTGGTAGGTGCTGTGTCCAGGATCTGATGAGGATGGCATAACATTAGCCCCAGCAGGTATGTGTCACCCCCCAACATTTCTGGGCCCTTACATTCCAACCCAAACGAGGTCAAAAGTTCCCTAACACGAGATGTGGGTGCATTTGTCGGCAAGGATATATCTTTGAAGTAAGCTCATGTTGTACGGTCTGTGGCTCCCTCTTACGATAGCAAGGAATCGAGAATGGCCTTCATGACAAGGGGATCTACGTCCCATTTAAACCTCCAGAAGTATCAGATAGCATATTTTCTGGTCGATCTTCACAGTCTGGTACGGCCATAGTATGTTGTCGACTCATACTTTTAACGCGATCTTAGCATTGCACACACATCTGCATTTGCGGTGCATATGTCTACAGGATTAAGTTTGCAATAGTTCATCAGTTGATGCACTTTTGCATTATTCCGCTACAGCATGGCCATCAAAGGAATCAACTCCTTTGTGTGACGTTGCAGGAACAAACAAACAAAATAGATAAATCCGACTCGGCCTTTTTTCTTTTTTAGCACAAGTCGTTTATTACCGTTTTTCTTTCTCCCCGTCCTGACACCAGCTTAAAAAGTCTCTCACCTGTGTTCCACTACGCGTTTGCCGTAGACAGCCATTTCTTATGTCCATCTGTTTCGACCGCACTCTTTCTTCTTTCTCTTTATTTTACACGCCCATCTCCTCCAGCGCCGACTTTGTTTCTCCCGAGAACGTGGGATCCTTTTTTTCTTTTTCTTCAAACGCAAACCCGAGCACATTTGCCAATTTGCATACGCGTTCAAACGCTGTTCCTGCTGCGAATACAATCACATACCATTAATCGCCGGCTGATGTCGCTGCTATTTTCCCACGGGCTCTGTTACATTGGGAGGTCCTAACTTTTTCCTAGATGTAGCACGAGCCAACCCTTGTTCATCCATGCACATCATATTCTGATTGGATTTCCGCACCCGTAATGTTCAAATTTCATGAAAATAAGTAAGTATTCGAATTTTCACGCCTTTGTTTTCTTATTTGCATAAATCTATTATACATACAGGGTGTCCGTAAAGTTACTATACAGTCTTATTTTTTTATTGTATTATATTTGTATTAATAGTTAATATTTATTTTTTTTTACAGGTTTATTTAATCATAATTACTGTATAGTAACTTTACGGACACCCTGTATATAAAAGTGAACGTGTCTGTGTGTGTGTATGTGTCTGTGTACATTTTCCCACGCAATAACTCTGTCAATTTTTAGTTTACAGACTTGAAATTTGATATACAGGGTACTGAGATTTGGGAAAATCTTTGTAATCCGTTTTCGGCCAGAAATTTGGCTGTTAAGGGTCAAAGTTCAACGATTTCACCTTTGAGAACTCTACCAAACTCCTCCGATAATTTTGGGTCTAAACACTTGAAATTTTAGATGTAGGTTCCTTGGACATGGATCTAATTTAATAACTTTATTTTAGCCCAAAACAATAAATGTTAAGGGGTCATAATAGGGGTCAAAGTTTTAAAAAATTGACAGTTTTTTTGTTTGTTTGTTGTTTTTTTATTTATTTATTTTTGTTTTTTTGTTCAATATACACATCCAAACACCCGGGCAACGCCGTGCTGAAATGCTAGTTTAGATGAAAATAAATATAATCCAAACAACCCCCTATTATGCATAGCATTTATGTTCCAAAATTCATAATTGTCGGTTAATTAATTCAGTGTGTATAATGTCCTTTGTGTGTTTAGTGTCTTTTTAAGGCAATCATTCAAAGATTTGCTTCTAAACTGACACAATTTTTATTTTGTTTGAATCTAGAGTGCAAGTAAAGGGATGGGGGAATTGTTTCACTTTTAGCTTCACATAAAAAGAACCCCTTGTATCTCATATTGCCTTGGTGGGGAGGCGAAAATACAGGATCACAAAACGTTTGACCTGCTATCGAACCGACGAGGCTATCTTATCAGCCCATGTTCTCTTAATGTCATTACGTCTATTAGTTGTCGAGAAAATCATGATTGCTCAGTATTGCACTAGCGAGACAGGAATCTTGGAGAATAAGGCGACGCCTTTTAGTTGTCCTTTTACGATTAAAACAAAATGGAATTGAATTTTGAGACGATCAAGATTTGCAGACGTAGAATAAAAGACTGATTAATCCTAAATTGCTCCACCCATATTCGGTGCAAACTAAACTATAACTTAGGTCAGATGAGTTTAACATACAATGAAGCAATTAATTTTATTAAGGAATACACACACACACATATATATATATATATATATATATATATATATATATATATATATGGGGGTGTTTAGGGAGCGAGCCGTTAACCAATTGTCTGATTAAAGTCGACCAAGTTACTGCTTTTTTACACTTTTCTAGTGATTTTGTCAGCATGAAAAATTCTTTTGATCTCAACTGGTAAATTTATATATATATATATATATATATATATATATATATATATATATATATATATACACCTATAAATTCGTTTTTCTTTTGCGTGTATTGATATTCATATTAAACCCCCTCTTTTCTATTTATTTAAAAAGGAAATACAATTTTCTTATATATGGGTTGTGGAAATGCATTCACTAGCAAAAGATCTAGCTAATTTGCATATTCTTTTAAACATTCATTTTAATTAATTCCCTATTAGTTTTTTCGGTTTTCTTATGGGATGATCATCTAGAGTTAACTATTACATGTAATTATATTCATGCAAATATTCTACATGATTTATACTTGCATAATATTTGCGCAAAATCTTTACAGTAAACAAAAAATTGTTTCCATATATATTTATGTATACGTATATATTTTCGTTTAATCTATTGGTCTATCTATCTATCTATATATCTATAAAAGTGAACGTGTATGTGTGTCTGTCTGTGTACATTTCCCTACGACATAACTTTGTCAATTTTAAGTCTACAGACTCAAAATTTGAGATACAGGGTACTGAGATTTCGGAAAATCGTTGCAATCGGTTTTCGGTCAGAAATTTGGCTGTTAAGGGGTCAAAGTTCAACGATTTGACTTTTGAGAACTCTACCAATTCCTCCGACAATTTTGGGTCTGAACACTTGAAGTTTTAGATATAGGTTCCTTGGACATGGATCTAACTTAATAATTTGATTTGAGCCCAAACCAATAAATGTTAAGGGGTAATGAAAGGGGTCGTAGTTAAAAAAAATTGGCCGCTTTTTTTTTGGGTGGGGGGGGGGGCTCAACATACCCATCCAAACACCCGGACAACGCCGGGCTGAGATGTTCGTATATATATATATATATATATATATATATATATATATATATATATATATATATGTATATATGAATAAAAAATCAATACGAAAAATATATAAATGTTTATATCTTTTCTGTATTTATTTCCTGTGTGTTGACGTGTAAGAATACAATAAGTTATTCAGTCTTTGACAGACTATGGATACCCATGAAGGGGTGCCTGCGAGTGAAATTTTTGTAACAGGAATGGCGCAATCTCCAACCACCCCTCTCCTGATTCGATATTGTTAAATACCAGGGGCAAGTGAAGTGTATGTGCAGGACGACTGGAAACAAATGCCGAGATATGTGTGTGTGTGTGTGTGTGTGTGTGTGTGTGTGTGTGTGTGTGTGTGTGTGTGTGTGTGTGTGTGTGTGTGTGTGTGTGTGTGTGGTACTTGCTTAACTTCGGTGTGGCGAGAACCGGTGTGTCAACGTGATTGTGCCGTCTGTACTGCGCCGAGTCGTAGAAATTTCCAGGTTGGTATCAGGGGGAACTTTAATTCACTGGGAGAGATGCATTCTCTGTCTTCGTTAAGACATACACCTAGAAAAAGGAAAAAAGTCTCTGACGTAAAAACCTGCGGTCAGCTGTATGCTCCCCTCTTTCTCCCTCCCCTCCCTCTCTCTCTCTCTCTCTCTTTCTCTCTCTCTCTCTCTCTCTCTATATATATATATATATATATATATATATATATATATATATATATATATATCTTTCTTTCTCTCTCTCTTGTGGCAGTCAAAGATTAACAAATCATCTGTGTGGATTTGCTTAGATGTTGCTGTGGAACCTCGTCCGTCGATATCGACGGGAGAGTCCTTTTTTATTTTATATATACTAGCGGGGGGTACCCGGCGTTGCCCGGGTGTTTGGAGGTATGTATGCTCGGGCGGGGTGTTAATCAAAACATAAGAATAAGCGAAGTAAATATTTTAAAACTTTAAAAAATCAACAAAAAAAAACACAAAAAAAACTAACGTAAGGCAAACAACGATGTTAAAAAAAGAAAACGCAAAAAAAAGAAAACTGAAAAACAGACGTTAAAACTTCTTTTAAAAATCTGAAAAATAAAAACAAAAAAAAAAACACGTGAAAAATTGCTTAAATAACCCCGGAGGGTATCCAGCGTTGCCCGGTGTTTTGGGGTTTGTGTGGTCGGGCGGCGGGTAGGTGTAAATGAAACCCTAAGAATAAGCGAAGTAAAAAATCAAAAAAACAGATCCCCCCAAAACACGTGAAAAATGGCTTAATTAACCCTGCTTCAATATTAAAAAATCGAAAAGGGAAAAAGACATCTCACACCACGATTCGAAACTCAAAACCTTTATATAATGAGACCGCGCTCTAAGCAACTGAGCTAAGACAACGTCCACAAAATTGTGTCGCTTTTTCAAATCTTTAAAGTAAATCAGGTTACGACGTCATTTACGCATGCGTAGAACTGAACTCGTCATGAGAGGACGGTTTTTACTGACTCCCCCCTGTAGAAAACTGCTGATTTCAGGGTGAAGAAATTAACGTTTTTGGCCAATTTTTCGATATTTGTCGGGCGAAGCTTAAAAGTTCAAAATGATACCGATCTGGCAAAAATCCGTGACCCGTGTCGAAAGTTTTTTGCGAGACATACAAACACACACACATACATACATACAAACAAACATACATACACACATTTTCGCTTTTATATTTATAGATATATACTAGCAGACTGTCAAACACTGTCGAAAAATACGCTTAAATATGATATTTTGATTAATGCAGATTTTGTATGTTTTTTATATTATATTGGACCCAATATATAGTAGTGATTTAAAAAGAAAATTAAATTGACTCATGCGCCACCACCAAGAATTAAAACCAAAACGTTTAGCTTACGATTTACGGATGTAAGCGTGACACACAAATAAATAACACACACGCTATCCTATAAATATATTATCATCATCATCATCATCATCATTAGTATTATTATCATCATCATCATTGTCATCATCATCATTATTATTATTATTGTTATTATTATCATTATTAATATTATTATTATTATATATTATTATCATCATCATCTTCATCATCATTATCATCATTATCATTATTATTATTATTATTATTATTATTATTATTATTATTATTATTATTAGCTCACAAGGAGCCTTCACACAGGTCATCAAAGATCTCTCCTTGAAAACAACCTGTGGTGTTCCCTGGAAGCTGCGTGACAGCAAGTCTCCTCAGATTTTCCAGTACTCTCCACTTTGTTCGAGGACATTTGCAAATAAATTTGTGTTATCGCAACAGCCGCTTACCATTGATTTCTCGCTGGCACTTTTCCAACAGATGTCTGGTCAGTGATCTCTCCTCTGTCTTTCAATCCTCCTAGACCCTTCTTAACTATTTCGCATCACTCTTTGGGGAGGGGGCTATGGGGATGAGAGAGTAGATAACTAACTTGTAGATATGCAGTTTCAATGTTCTTGATTGGATGTAACGCTTCTCCAAGTTTTGCCTCTGCAGCAGTTTATCTAACCCTGCGCATGTGGCTCATGTGTATTAGTTTCCGCACTCTAGGGTTTTTCTTAATATTTTAGCTGGTTGGGTTAGGGTTATTCGTTGTATCTTTCCAGCCATTCCTCTGATTCTAATTTCTCCCATTCTGTTTTCAAAGATTTTTTGGAATTGTTCTAAGTGCTCCTACTGTTATAGGAATTTGACTTATTTTCTTCATCTTCCATATTCCTTTCAGCTCTCTGACTAGCTCTGTGTATTTGCTCTGTTTCTCCTTATCTTTGATATTCACCCTTTGGTCAGATGGAACAGTAAAATCTACGATTTGACAGCACTTTACTTTCTTGTTAATAATTACGACATCTCGTCTGTTTGCATGTTCATGGTCCATAGGATTTTGTGATTTTCGTTTTCAAGTATTGTTACCGATTCATGCTTGTATTATTTATCTGTGCGTTCGAGGTGCAGTTGTTTGCATAATATCAAGTATACTGCCTTTCTCATATGGTTGTTTTTTTCTTGTAGTCCTTTTGAACCAGTTTGCTTCATTCACTTACTATATGGTTTATTGTATCGTCTCTTTATTCACAGAGTCTGCATTTATTATGTTTTGTCGATCTTTGCTTTGATGTGATTGGTTCTTATTGTGCTTTTTTGTGCTGCAGTTATTAGGGATTCAGTTTCTCGGCTTATATATCCTTTCTGCATCCATGTCCAAGTGTATTCGTTATTCTCATCTTTTGTCATCCTTATGAATATTTCGTGTAGTTGTTTTTCTTCCCATTTTTCTTTTTTCTTTTGTCTCTCTGTTTTCTGTTTTATTGATTTTTTTTTTTTAGTGTCTCTCGTTGCCATAATTATTCTGTCAGTGTTTTGCATTATATATTTTTTCTAATTCTTTTTGTGTCATTCAGTCTTTTATACAAACAAGTCCTTTCCCATAAACTTTTTTTTCTCATAGAATCGGTCAACATCGTCCTTTGGGTGTAGTGCATTGTGCATGGTCATGAGTTTCCTGGTCTTCTGATCGAACTGTCTCAGTTCTTCTTTAGTGCGCCTTATTAACGGTCCAGAGTATCTTAATAGTGATACTGTCCATGTATTATACCTTTTATTAGATTTTTGCTATATAATTTAGTTTCCAGGAGTTTTCTTGTTCTCCTGAGCCATTCCTTTTCAATTCTCTCTTTCAGTTTTGTTGCTTTGATTGTGTCTGCTTCCAGATCTCTCAGGTATTTATAGTCGTCTTGTTCCCATAGTCCCTGTTTGGTTGGGTAGTTCCATGCCTTCTGTCATTTCAAGTTTTCCCTTTCTCTTAAACAGTAGTGCGCTAGGTGTATCAGAAATTTCGTGAAAAATAGTGAATAATTCCACCCCATCTTTCCAAGCTTATAACTCCTCGAAAAATGTAATTCAAGCCCTATTTTTTTCAATTAAAGGAGCAAGGACCAAGGTTTCATTAAAAAAAAGCAAAAAAAAACAAACAACGTGTTTTTTTTTAAAGATTTTAAACTTCGGACTTTATAGGTAAATTTCTAAAAAACAGTACTTTTTTTTAAATTTGAATATATTATTTATTGACCGTTTCTCTTCAATTTGTGATATATAACACTTTGGTGAGTAAATTAATTATTTACTTTTTAATAGACATTTCAAAATGGGGGGGCGTGAATTTAAAAAAAACGTTTGTCTAAAATATTATATTTGGTTTATTGGAAAGAGCATAAAATTTCACATTGACCCTGAAAATATCTTAAAATTGAATCAATAGAAAATTTTTGATAGATTTTTCAAGTTTAAAAATTGAAAAATATTGAGTTCGTAAAATTCATTACTGTGTTTTTTTAAATAAAAAAATATATTTCTATTACTTTTAAAACAACTTTAATAGTTTATTTTGGAAGTATAATCCATAAAGAAAATAAACAAGCCACTTTTAAAAGAGAAATTACGAGTCTTTTATATTTTATTCGCAGTTTCGTGTTAGGGGTGTCAAAAATTCCTACAAAAATTCTGATACACCTATTAGTGCACATTTTTCTATACCAAATTCCATTTGGATATCCTGGCTGAAGATTCTGGTAGTGTTTATTAGTTCTCTAGTTTGTTTTCGGTCCTTGTAAAAAGTTTACGATCGTCCATGTACATCAGGTGGTTCATTTTTTAACTCTATATTAGAGAACTTGTATTCAGCTTGGCACTTTCTCGGCATATAGTTTAGGGACAACATGGCTATGATGAACAGTAATGGGGATAGTGAATATCCTTGGAAGATACCTCTTTGTATGTTAATTTCTGTTATGTGTTGTCCATCAGCTATGAATTTCACTGTCCATGATGATGATCCTGCTTGGCGTTTTATACATTTTAAAACATTCTATTATCCATGCTTGGAGGACTCTGTCGTACGCTTTTTTTTTAAAGTCTATCCCACCATGGCTAAATTCTTTTTCTTTCTTTTTAAATAAAAATATATAAATTATAAAAACATAATTAATAATTATTTTTTTTATAATTTATAATTATTTTTTATAATTTATAATTATTTTTTTTTATAATTTATAAAAATTCCTGCTATATAATTTATAACTATTTTTGAATATGTTATAATAATTTTTTTTTATAATTTATGATATTTTTAAATATTATATATAATTATTTTGGGAGGGTGGAATCCTTTGAGATGAGTAATTTGTGTAAATTATTTTATTTATTTGCGGACTATTATCCATAACTTTATTGTTGTTGTTTCACCATTTCGGGACCCATGGCGCAGTGGATTGATAGAGGCGATCAGTCTCTATGGTTCCAGATTAGCATTGTCAGAAGATAGCGGTTTCAATCCTACCCAAAACAGGCCAGAGGTTTAGTTGGCCCAAAACGGGCTGAGCCAACAACAACTATGGAAGTCAGTAATTACTAGGGATACAGTTAAGAGGCTCAGCATTTCTATCCTGTCGTGGTTAAGCAGCTGAAGAAGGCCGGGGGATGAATTAGCCGAAACGTGGTGAGACAACAACAACAACAACAACAACAACTGTTAAGATAAGGATAACAGACCGAAAAGAAATAAAATAAAATAATTTTAATAATTTATAATTCATTTTTTTAAATAATTTATGTATATATATATATATATATATATATATATATATATATATATATATATATATTTAAATTCATACTTAATTATCGAAGTGTAATGCATATTATTGGAATTGTCAATAAGAACATTAAGAATGGGATTTTTTTATGTACGTTTAATTTCACAGTTATTTTGAAAAAACGTCTTGAAGTTTGTGTTCATTATTCTCAGCTAGAATCATCGACACTTTTTTTATTTTTACAAGGTGGTCACCACTTATCAAGGCCCGGAAGCCACTCAGGGATAAGGGTTATTGTAAGTACAGTACGTTAGTGTGGATATTTAAAGTGTCTACTTAAGGGGGCGGTTCATCAGGAATTTGTTTACGTTGGACTTGAACACATCCAAGTTGTAGTCAGGAGGGAAGCAGGCAGACGGAACAGAGTTCCACAGGCGTGCAGTTCTAAGAAAGAAGCTTTGTTCATGGAATTTACGTTATGATTTAGGCATAGATAAAGAGTGGGGAAAGTTTTTGATAGTGGATTCAGCTAGACGGGTGTTTTTTGTAAAAGATTGGCGAGGGGGGACCAGAGATTGGAGTTCAGATGAGCATCTGCCATGGAAATAACGATAAAACAAGGATAGGCTTGCAACGTCTCTTCTGTGGGAGAGAGGTTGCAGGGAAGAGAAAAGGGCATCCCCTACTAAGCCGCGAAGTCTATTTTGTACTCTGTCAAGGCAGGATAGGCTGTTTTAGCAGCTCTTGCCCAGACATGGCAGCAGTATTCCATCCTTGGACGTACTTGGCTTTTATATAGATAGAGAATTGCATCAGTAGTGAGATATCTTCTGGAGCGGTAGAAGGATCCCACCATCTTTCCAGCAATCTTGGCAACAGAGTTTATGTACGTGTTCCATTTCAGATCAGGAGTGAAGGTCAAGCCTAGAAGCTTGCCAAAACATGGGGCTTCTCCTAGACGAGAGCCATCCATTTCAATTGATGCCAGATGGGGATCAGAGCGTTGATGATATTTTAAATTCAATTTGCACCCCAAACAAAGCACAGTGCCACTTTGAAGTAGGGGGCTACTATCAAGGACATAAGTTGCACGGATATTATGAAGGGAGATGAGTAGCAAGATGTTTGTTCACATTACACTTAAACTTCTGCATGTCAGTACAGTTAGGAAAGCAGAATCCCGAAAAAGAGTTCCAAAGTCTAGCAGTTCTGGGGAAGAAACTATTGGAGTAGAAGGCTTTCTTAAATCTAGGGATCTCTGCTGTGAAGGGGTGGGATTTTGCTGCTTGTTGGGTTTGTCGGAGGTATTCACGTCGAGGTGGTGCAAGTGCTTGCAGTTCGTCAGAGTATTCACCATTAATATACTTGTAGAACAGGCAGAGGGATGCAACATTTTGTCGATCAGACAGAGGCTAAAGCCTAGATAGCAATTCAGGATCTATCAGGTTGGCGGCTCTCTTTTGAATCCTGTTCAGGAGTGAGAGACTAGTAGCAGATGCACCGGCCCAAATGTGACAACAGTACTCCATACATGGGCGAATGGTGGGCTTATAGAGGTATGGGATACTTTCAGGCGTAAGTAGTTTTTTTTTAGCACGGTAGAGAGAGCCCACCTTCTTCGCAGTAGCCTTGGCAATGCTGTCAATGTATCCATTCAAGTTCATGTTCCCTGTAAACGTTAGGCCGAGGAGTTTAAAGGAAGTAGTTTCGGGTAATGTGTTCTTGGTCATTGCTATTGGTGGTAGTAAAGGTTTCTTGTAATTATTGAAGGAAACAAGCTTAGTCTTGGCAGCATTGAATGTGAGAATCCATTTTTGTTCCCATTCCACTACAGATTGGAGGCCATCCTCTAGTGTTTCTGCCATTTCCTTAGATATGTGTTCATCTGTTTTACCCTAGTGCCAGTTATAGAGAGTGGTGTCATCAGCAAATATACCCATTTCCGAAACAATTTTATCAGGGATGTCATTTATGAATATCAGGAATATAAGGTCCAAAGATAGACTCCTATAATATTTCTAGCAGGAAGACCCTACGTTGTCCGGGATTGAATGAGAATCAACGAATGTGCAACACTTCCAATACTTTTATTAGCATTAAAAGCGTGAAATCGCCCATTTGTCAATCAAAATGATTGATTTTTTGCTCTAATTGGGGGGGGGGGCACCACGGTGCACTAGGATAAAGCTCACATGCCTCTCTGCAGTAAATTAGTCCACAATACATTGTAGTCTATATTGGGCTATAGAGAAAAGTATGTATTTATATGTTTGGATTAAAGTTTAAAATGCAAAAGTCAAGTATCATGGTCCGGTTGTGGTCTATACAGAAACATTCATTTCGAACGCGATCCTGTCCTGAAATACATCCTACTGAAGCCTGATTGCCACAGCCGTTGAATTTCAAAAATGCAATCAGAACGTGAGGACACGTTAAAAGAACGATATGCAATAAAATTCTGTTTCAAACTTGGAAAAAATGACACAGAAATGTATGGAATGCTTCAGACTGTTTGGGGCTATTTTTGCATGAATCGAGCACCGGTTTTTAGTGACATAAGAGATTTAAGAAAGTCAGGAAATCTTCGAGGGGTGACGAGATGCGTGGATAGAGTTCCTTTCTCCTCTTACACCTCTTCTTATTACTCTCACTCCCTGCCTTCCTTGAATCTCTTATGCCAATAACAAAGTCAATGTTCGATTCATGCAAGATGGTTCAAAAGAAGTCTGAAGCATTCCATACGTTTCTGTGTTTTTTTTTTTTTTCTAAGTTTAAAACAAGATTTTATTACATTTTTGAAATTCACTAACTGTGACAATCAGGCTTTAGTAGGGTGTATTCCAATTCCTGTTGTAGCTGTTCATTTAAACTTGAATTCATAAAAATTGGTCAATCATCTTATAAGATGTATAGCAATAACATACTGAATTTTCAAGAGGCGACGACAATTTTAAATGCCTGTACAAAAGAGTCTGGACGCTTATTAGAGGAATCTTGTACACCTGTTGAAGGTCGGAATTTACATCGGCCAAACAAGAATACAACCCAAGATGAGAATAGCAGTCTAAATAATAAAGATTGCCAATCGTCATCTCAAAAGTTCAGAAACATAATCTATAGTAATCCGAAGATATGGTTGTAATTAAGCAATAATTTATAGGACCGGAGGCTGCTTCGTATATGTGCGTTCTATAAAGATATATGAAATTATATTCAATAATATCTTGATTGGTACCGGAAATATAATTATTTTGTAAAAAAAAAAAAACGCCGGGTAAAATAAGACATCGTCGTCAGGGGAGATAAATATTACTGTCCTTTTTTTCTTCAAAAATAGCCTGAAGAAAATAGAAAATTTGCTGAAAAAATAATTAAATCACATACGATTAAAGTTTAATTAAAAGTAGATTCGGTTTATTCACACGGATTTACTCATGTATAACTTGACTTGTGGCAGTATCACATTTTTTTTTAATTAGTAAATCAAGTTAGATTTCTGCGTATAGCTCACAAAGATTGTGTCTCAAGATTAGCTGGCATGCGGTAAGTTCTCCTTGTTGGTGTCATTTGTTCGTTAACCTACGTTTGGTAGCTGAATATCAGTGGGCATTGGACCAAGTAGCTGCACATCGACAGACACCGGAACAAGTAGCTGAATGCCAATGAGCATTGGAAGCTGGATGTTAGTGGGCACTGGTTAGAAGTTATCTGGAGTCCGAGTGACAACAAGTCTCCCTAAATTTCCAGTACTCTCCACCTCTTTTGATAACCTTTGTAGATGAATTTGCATTATCACAAAAACCACTTACCATTGACGTCTCGTTGGCAGGGAGCTTTGGTCTTCACAGGAATTTGGGTGGCAATAAGCCTCCCCAAGGTCCCAGTCCTCTTTACCCTCAACCAGTAGAGGTCTGGCTAGTGTTTTCTCTCCTCGGTCTTCCCATCCTCCTTGACCCTCCTCACATTTGGTGTGGTGCCAGTTTACAATGACACACACACGCACAAAGGGGGGGACGGTGTGTTATAATTATCCCGTTTCAGTTTTCATGATTCCATATGATGTTCCTTTGTTTTTTCTTACATCTGTAGCCGTTTCTATGTGTTTGGTTTGTGTATGTAGTTCATGTGTGTTGGTCTCCACATTCAAGGATTTTCCTTTATATTTCAATAGTTTCTGTTATTGTTATTCGTCATACCTTCTGAGCGCTATTCCAATTGCTCTTATTCTTTTTTGAATTTTTTTTTCAGTATTGTTCTTAGCGTTCCTACTATTAGTGGGATCTTGATTTGTTTTCATTTTCCAGATCCCTTTACGCTTTCTGGCCAGTTCCGTGTATTTGCTCCACTTCTCCGTCTCCTTGATCTTCACCCTGTGGTCTGCTGGAACGGCAAAATCTACAATCTGACAAGTCTTTTCCTTCTTGTTAACTATTATGATATTCACTCTTCTTGCTGAGAGGGTTTATAAGTTTTTTATTATTATTATTATTATTATTATTATTATTATTATTATTATTATTATTGGCTCGCAAGGAGCTTTCACACAGGTCATATGAGAACAACCGGTGGTGTTACCTGGAAGCTGAGTGACAATAAGTCTTCCCAGATTTCCAGTAATCTCCATCAACAATTGCAAGTAAATTTGCATTATCGCAACAGCCGCTTACCATTGATTTCTCGCAAACATTGATTTCTCGCAAACAGCGGCCATTTGTCTCCAGTGGAGTTTGAGTGGCAATAAGCTTCCCTAAAATACCAGTTCTCTTGGCATTTGTTCAGCGGAGATCTGATCAGCTCTCTCTCCTCAATCTTTCCATCCTCCTTGAGCCTTCTCGGCAATTCGGTATCATTCTTTGGGAGACAGGGTGACTGGTGTAACCCCTCACGCGAGAAGGTGGTTAAGGACCCCTTTTTATCTAGATATCTCGGCTCGTGTAGTCTAGTCTTCTCTGAGGTTTTTACATGAAATCTGGTATGCTGAAAGCTAATATCGAAGCAGCAGGCAGGAAGAAAGACAAACTCATGTAGTCTATCTATAGAAGCTTAATTTCGCAGAATTATGTACAAATGTTTTTACAAATCTCATTCAGTTTTTGTAAGTTTTTTCCCACAGTCTCAAATCTCTTCACAGACAACAACAGACGGTTGGATGAGGAAGGTGGAGGGGTCCCATCTCCATGGAACGGCGGTTCTCCACGATCTGTTCTTCCCGAATTCAACAAGCAATCTGCTTAATTTTAGAGCGTATCGACCCGATGTGGGTGGGATGGAAGTCTCCTCAGCCAATCAAATCACGCTAAGCCCCAACGATCAGAGACCCCATTCAAGACTAAAAATCCCATAACCTCGAGGTCATCAACCATCATTCAGCCAGTACAATATGTTCCTCTAACATCCTCGCATTTCCTGTTGTTGAGTTTTTCCCAAATAACAAAATATCTCAGGTCTTCCAACCAAAAAAAAACAAAACAAATATATCCATTTTGACAGTGAATTAAAATATATCTATATTTATCTTCTCTATCTTAAATCGTCAGGTTATCTGGCGTCACCCGGGAATCATAAGCTACCTCAACGTAGTTCTAACGCTCCTCAATGGGGGATTACGTTACACTGGGTAATGGGAATGGGGGTGGAGAATTTATATATATGTATTAATCTATGCATTTCAGGTTTTTCCTTAATATTTCAGCTGTTTTCATTATTGTTATTCGTTGTATCCTTCTTGCCATTCCTCTGATTCCAATTTCCCCCATTCTCTTCTAAATGTTTTTCGGAATTTTCATAGTGCTCCTACTTTTATAGGTACTATCTTGATTTTTTTCATCATCCATATCCTTTTCAGCTCTCTGGCCAGCTCTGTGTATTTGCTCCGTTTGTCATTTTCTTTGATATTTATCCTGTGGTCAGCTGGGACAGCAAAGTCTACGATTTGGCAGGAATTTTCATTCTTAATTATTACGACATCCGATCTTCTTGCTTGGATGGGTTTATCCGTTCGTATTTTTTTTAATTATTTATAATTATTTTTTTATAAATTTTAAAACTTTTCTGCTTATAATTCATAATTATTTTTTAATTAGTTATAATTAATTTTTTTCGTAATTTATAATATTTTCTTTAATATTATATATAATTATTTGGGGGGGATCCTTTAAGATGAGTAATTAGTGTTTACCCATAACTTCATTGTTGTTGTTTCACAATTTCTGGACCCATCACGCAGTGGATAGAGGCGTTGAGTCTCTATGGTTCCAGATTGGCACTGTCAGAAGATATCGATTTCAATCTTAACAAAAGCAGGCCAGAGGATTAATATTTTAAGTCAAATATTTTTCAGGCTATTTTTTTATGATACTCTGTACCGTTTTTGTACATACTGTAAGTTTTTCTGCATAAGAAATTTAAAATATTGAAAAACAGATCTGTCTCTACTATATAGATTATAGAAACAGTGGGTGTGTATGTGTGTGTCTGTGTGTGTCTGTGTGAGAGAGACAGAGAAAGAAAGATAGAGAAAGAGAAAGAGAGAGAGAGAGAGAGAGAGAGGTATTCCCTGTGAACTCGAAAATGGCTCGGCCGATTTTTACGAAATTTCACATGCAGATACTTTATGTACCTGGCAGTGTTCTTAGATAGGTTTTATATCGGAATATCTTCGATAAGTATCAATAATCGATGATCGAAATAAACCGATGAAAGACCGAAGTTAACACCTTACACAGCAAAACATCACAGGTCCTTTTGAGAAGTTTTATGACCACACAATCCACACGGTTTGATATATAAAATCAACACTAGTTTTTTTTATATGACTATTTCTGTTTAGAACACAAGTGAAGCATGATACTTGACCTTTTCATTTTAAAGTTTAATTTAAACTATTATGTATAAAATAACTTTTATAGACAACATGATTCCATTTCCGTATGATTAACACTGATTTTTATGTTTTGTTACAGACCATCTACTAGTTGGCCAGATGTGTACAAATCCAAAAAGCGATAGAACTCTTCTATCATGTCTGAAAATGATATGATATTCAATGAACGATATCGGAGATGCGCCGCTGTACAATTTATGCTCTCTACCGATCCAAGTTATGACAGCAGGACCATTGCCAGAATCCTCAAAATGCTTTGCTGGATTGCCATAAATAATAGGAAGGTGTCCAGGGTAATGAAAACAAAGTTTCCAGCTATGGTTATGGTCTTTCGTGTGTTTTCAAGTGAGGGCCAAATCATGCTATATTACACCTTCGAAATCGGCTTGAAAGGTAACATCAAAGTGTACCTCGATGTGCTGAAGAGTGTGGTTATCTCCTGGTGCAATCAGGTGGCCG
>NC_136520.1:65729932-65804932 GCF_053919585.1 Euprymna scolopes
TATGTTTCGTACAGAAATTAATCGGATAAGTATCGAAAAAATCCTATTTTAAAAATAGCCTTTTTCTCTTATGAATAAAAAGGATTTCTACATAGGAATATTTTACGTTAGACCAATGCAACGTTGGCTGGTGTAAACACAAATTCTACCGTTCGTTCTTTTATAATTATATCTATACTATTAATAAAATTCTAAATGTTTATTTATTTATTTATGTGTGTGTATATATACCAATAAAACTTTCAACCTTTTGATACATGAGTATGTGTCAAGAATTCTGAATCCAGAAATTATTTTCCTTTTGATAGCTTAAATGCTTCCAAATTCCTTTCCCATTTCAAAGGCTCACAAATCAATTCACCCTTTTAGCTGTTTATAAAATAATAAAATGGCTTACTTGTTCACAAAGAAATCTAATGCATTATAGTAGATTTAGTTTCGTATTTATTTTTTGATACAAGTTCTATTTTAATATTTTGCAATATTTATTTCAATAATCATTCGATTAATGGGCAAGTTAAAGTCATAATTAAAAAGTAATTATCAAAGTTACGGTGATATGACAAAAAGAAGATGGTGTTTCTACTTTCGGCAGAGTAATATTTTACGTTAGACCAATGCTGGTGTAAAATGGTGGTAAAATATTCCCCTGGAATTTTTTCTTTTTATATCTATAAGTGAAGAAAAACTATTTTTAAATCGTCAAATCCAAATATCATCTGACGTGATATTGTAAACAAACACAGACGGAATTTGATGTACGACATTATCATTTTTTTATTTATTTTTTTTTTTAATTAATCCACCGGGCAAATTATTCCTTGTAATCTATAATATTAAATAGAGGATTGATTCTATAATAATACATATGCAATCTGCATAAATTAAAGTATCATTTTTGCGCGTATTGTACGTATTGCATTGTGGGTAACACCAGGCGCCCAGTAAGTAAATATATATGTTTATGATGAAACGCTTCATATTGTAACCTTATTGTTTTATATATTTTAACTTACTACGGTGCTCTACTCATGTGCTGTGCACTGTTGAAGTAAATTCTGAAAATCAATACATAAAATATTATATCTCATAAAACTTTCTGCCGATACGAGGAACTGTAAGTTATGAAAATATACAGCAACTAAACTATACAGAGTCTTCTGCGTTCCATCCCCTTGATAAACGAATTTTAGCCTGGCGATTCCATCAAACGCGTAAGATCTAGTATAGCTTAATTGCCATAATTTACATAGTTTATTGAGCACTACTGAAGTAAATACTGACAATCGTTACATCAAATATTATCTCTCCTTATGAAATTTTATATATATCATCCCATCTAACCAACATTTCTGTAAAATATATGTCATCCCATCATAACGAACATTTCTGTAAAAGTCTGAGGAAGCTACAGACGGCCACAAAAAACGGCCGGGTAGCTGAAATAATAATGTAACTTAACAGAAAGATACGGTAATAAAAAATAAAACACATATTTGCTCTACAACAGTATTGAGCACTTTCTTCAGTTTTTATTAATTACCATTTCTACTAAATATATATATATATATATATATATATATATATATATATATATATATATATATATATATATATATATAGTCATCGATATACAGTCCTGTTCGTTGTATCACAACTTGCCGCTAGACTAGCACTTCTCCCAAGCCGAGGATTGAACCTAGAACCATCGTGCTGACAGTCTACCTATCGACCCACGGGAGTGGTGCCCGTAAATTATCTCGCCAAATGTCTATTTAAACAAACATTCGTCCACCACTTTTAATTGTTATTGTTTATAAACAAAAAGTGAGCGTATATTAACCAATTTTGGACCCCCACATGGGGAGCGGTATATATAATAATTTTAAAATATATTTATCCACTGAAATGTGTTTCGTCGTCTACCACTCATCAGAGTGGCTGAATCTAGCAAGATTCGAAATTCAGCCACTCTGATGAGTCGTAGACGACGAAACACGTTTGAGTGGATAAATATATTTTTTAAATCTTATATACTTCAGAATAAAGTTATCCAACAAATCAACTTGTAGGGAAACCTGTGATTATAGGTCTTACAAAATATTATTGGCAGTAACATTCTATAAGTAATATCCCATCTAAATAAAAATTGCTCAATATACAAGATAGAGCAAATAAATCAAATTTTAGTCATTCAATAAATTTAACATTTATGACGTGAAATTGTTAAATTTCAAATCAAAAGATTTTTATTATTCTATATAAGACGAAGAATACATTTAATATATATATATATATATATATATATATATATATATATATATATATATATATATATTGAAGGGAGACCTGACGTTGCCCAGAATTTAATCAATGAATGTTTTACACTCCCATATTGTTATTGTCATCGAAATCAGTAAAATCGCCTAGTTTTCAATCAAATCGATTGATTGCCTGCTTTAATTGGAGACCCATCACGGTTAACTAGGAGGAAGCTTCACATGCCTTCTCGCAGTTACTTCGTCAACAAGACATTTTAGTCTACATTGCACTGTAGAGAACCTACTGTTTATTTTAAAATTATTTTTTTATATTAATGGTTTTAATTAAAGTTTAAAACACAACATTTCAAATAGCATGGCTCAATTGTACATTTATTTCGAATACGCCCCTTTCATATCAAAGTATTTACTGTTGGTTTTATATCTCTGGTCTTTCTGCTTGTGCGGTTGTAATGGCTTATATTAAAGTTTCAAACGCAAAAGTCAAGTATCATGGTTCAATTGTGCTTTAAACAGAAGCATTTATTTGGAATGCGCCCCTGACATATCAAAGTATTTACTGTTGATTTTATATGTCTGGTCTTTCTGCTTGTTCGGTTGTAATGGCTTATATTAAAGTTTCAAACGCAAAAGTCAAGTATCATGGTTCAATTGTGCTTTAAACAGAAGCATTTATTTGGAATGCGCCCCTGACATATCAAAGTATCTACTGTTGATTTTATATGTCTGGTCTTTCTGCTTGTGCGGTTGTAATGGCTTATATTAAAGTTTCAAACGCAAAAGTCAAGTATCATGGTTCAATTGTGCTTTAAACAGAAGCATTTATTTCGAATGCGCCCCTGACATATCAAAGTATCTACTGTTGATTTTATATGTCTGGTCTTTCTGCTTGTTCGGTTGTAATGGCTTATATTAAAGTTTCAAACGCAAAAGTCAAGTATCATGGTTCAATTGTGCTTTAAACAGAAGCATTTATTTGGAATGCGCCCCTGACATATCAAAGTATCTACTGTTGATTTTATATGTCTGGTCTTTCTGCTTGTTCGGTTGTAATGGCTTATATTAAAGTTTCAAACGCAAAAGTCAAGTATCATGGTTCAATTGTGCTTTAAACAGAAGCATTTATTTCGAATGCGCCCCTGACATATCAAAGTATCTACTGTTGATTTTATATGTCTGGTCTTTCTGCTTGTTCGGTTGTAATGGCTTATATTAAAGTTTCAAACGCAAAAGTCAAGTATCATGGTTCAATTGTGCTTTAAACAGAAGCATTTATTTCGAATGCGCCCCTGACATATCAAAGTATCTACTGTTGATTTTATATGTCTGGTCTTTCTGCTTGTGCGGTTGTAATGGCTTATATTAAAGTTTCAAACGCAAAAGTCAAGTATCATGGTTCAATTGTGCTTTAAACAGAAGCATTTATTTCGAATGCGCCCCTGACATATCAAAGTATCTACTGTTGATTTTATATGTCTGGTCTTTCTGCTTGTTCGGTTGTAATGGCTTATATTAAAGTTTCAAACGCAAAAGTCAAGTATCATGGTTCAATTGTGCTTTAAACAGAAGCATTTATTTCGAATGCGCCCCTGACATATCAAAGTATCTACTGTTGATTTTATATGTCTGGTCTTTCTGCTTGTTCGGTTGTAATGGCTTATATTAAAGTTTCAAACGCAAAAGTCAAGTATCATGGTTCAATTGTGCTTTAAACAGAAGCATTTATTTCGAATGCGCCCCTGACATATCAAAGTATCTACTGTTGATTTTATATGTCTGGTCTTTCTGCTTGTGCGGTTGTAATAGCTTATATTAAAGTTTCAAACGCAAAAGTCAAGTATCATGGTTCAATTGTGCTTTAAACAGAAGCATTTATTTCGAATGCGCCCCTGACATATCAAAGTATCTACTGTTGATTTTATATGTCTGGTCTTTCTGCTTGTTCGGTTGTAATGGCTTATATTAAAGTTTCAAACGCAAAAGTCAAGTATCATGGTTCAATTGTGCTTTAAACAGAAGCATTTATTTCGAATGCGCCCCTGACATATCAAAGTATCTACTGTTGATTTTATATGTCTGGTCTTTCTGCTTGTTCGGTTGTAATGGCTTATATTAAAGTTTCAAACGCAAAAGTCAAGTATCATGGTTCAATTGTGCTTTAAACAGAAGCATTTATTTCGAATGCGCCCCTGACATATCAAAGTATCTACTGTTGATTTTATATGTCTGGTCTTTCTGCTTGTGCGGTTGTAATGGCTTATATTAAAGTTTCAAACGCAAAAGTCAAGTATCATGGTTCAATTGTGCTTTAAACAGAAGCATTTATTTCGAATGCGCCCCTGACATATCAAAGTATCTACTGTTGATTTTATATGTCTGGTCTTTCTGCTTGTTCGGTTGTAATGGCTTATATTAAAGTTTCAAACGCAAAAGTCAAGTATCATGGTTCAATTGTGCTTTAAACAGAAGCATTTATTTCGAATGCGCCCCTGACATATCAAAGTATCTACTGTTGATTTTATATGTCTGGTCTTTCTGCTTGTTCGGTTGTAATGGCTTATATTAAAGTTTCAAACGCAAAAGTCAAGTATCATGGTTCAATTGTGCTTTAAACAGAAGCATTTATTTCGAATGCGCCCCTGACATATCAAAGTATCTACTGTTGATTTTATATGTCTGGTCTTTCTGCTTGTTCGGTTGTAATGGCTTATATTAAAGTTTCAAACGCAAAAGTCAAGTATCATGGTTCAATTGTGCTTTAAACAGAAGCATTTATTTGGAATGCGCCCCTGACATATCAAAGTATCTACTGTTGATTTTATATGTCTGGTCTTTCTGCTTGTGCGGTTGTAATGGCTTATATTAAAGTTTCAAACGCAAAAGTCAAGTATCATGGTTCAATTGTGCTTTAAACAGAAGCATTTATTTCGAATGCGCCCCTGACATATCAAAGTATCTACTGTTGATTTTATATGTCTGGTCTTTCTGCTTGTTCGGTTGTAATGGCTTATATTAAAGTTTCAAACGCAAAAGTCAAGTATCATGGTTCAATTGTGCTTTAAACAGAAGCATTTATTTCGAATGCGCCCCTGACATATCAAAGTATCTACTGTTGATTTTATATGTCTGGTCTTTCTGCTTGTTCGGTTGTAATGGCTTATATTAAAGTTTCAAACGCAAAAGTCAAGTATCATGGTTCAATTGTGCTTTAAACAGAAGCATTTATTTCGAATGCGCCCCTGACATATCAAAGTATCTACTGTTGATTTTATATGTCTGGTCTTTCTGCTTGTTCGGTTGTAATGGCTTATATTAAAGTTTCAAACGCAAAAGTCAAGTATCATGGTTCAATTGTGCTTTAAACAGAAGCATTTATTTCGAATGCGCCCCTGACATATCAAAGTATCTACTGTTGATTTTATATGTCTGGTCTTTCTGCTTGTTCGGTTGTAATGGCTTATATTAAAGTTTCAAACGCAAAAGTCAAGTATCATGGTTCAATTGTGCTTTAAACAGAAGCATTTATTTCGAATGCGCCCCTGACATATCAAAGTATCTACTGTTGATTTTATATGTCTGGTCTTTCTGCTTGTTCGGTTGTAATGGCTTATATTAAAGTTTCAAACGCAAAAGTCAAGTATCACGGTTCAATTGTGCTTTAAACAGAAGCATTTATTTGGAATGCGCCCCTGACATATCAAAGTATCTACTGTTGATTTTATATGTCTGGTCTTTCTGCTTGTTCGGTTGTAATGGCTTATATTAAAGTTTAAAACACAAAAGTCAAGTATAATGGTTCAATTGTGCTTTAAACAGAAGCATTTATTTCGAATGCGCCCCTGACATATCAAAGTATCTACTGTTGATTTTATATGTCTGGTCTTTCTGCTTGTTCGGTTGTAATGGCTTATATTAAAGTTTCAAACGCAAAAGTCAAGTATCATGGTTCAATTGTGCTTTAAACAGAAGCATTTATTTCGAATGCGCCCCTGACATATCAAAGTATCTACTGTTGATTTTATATGTCTGGTCTTTCTGCTTGTTCGGTTGTAATGGCTTATATTAAAGTTTCAAACGCAAAAGTCAAGTATCATGGTTCAATTGTGCTTTAAACAGAAGCATTTATTTCGAATGCGCCCCTGACATATCAAAGTATCTACTGTTGATTTTATATGTCTGGTCTTTCTGCTTGTTCGGTTGTAATGGCTTATATTAAAGTTTAAAACACAAAAGTCAAGTATCATGGTTCAATTGTGCTTTAAACAGAAGCATTTATTTCGAATGCGCCCCTGACATATCAAAGTATCTACTGTTGATTTTATATGTCTGGTCTTTCTGCTTGTTCGGTTGTAATGGCTTATATTAAAGTTTCAAACGCAAAAGTCAAGTATCATGGTTCAATTGTGCTTTAAACAGAAGCATTTATTTCGAATGCGCCCCTGACATATCAAAGTATCTACTGTTGATTTTATATGTCTGGTCTTTCTGCTTGTTCGGTTGTAATGGCTTATATTAAAGTTTCAAACGCAAAAGTCAAGTATCATGGTTCAATTGTGCTTTAAACAGAAGCATTTATTTGGAATGCGCCCCTGACATATCAAAGTATCTACTGTTGATTTTATATGTCTGGTCTTTCTGCTTGTTCGGTTGTAATGGCTTATATTAAAGTTTCAAACGCAAAAGTCAAGTATCATGGTTCAATTGTGCTTTAAACAGAAGCATTTATTTCGAATGCGCCCCTGACATATCAAAGTATCTACTGTTGATTTTATATGTCTGGTCTTTCTGCTTGTTCGGTTGTAATGGCTTATATTAAAGTTTCAAACGCAAAAGTCAAGTATCATGGTTCAATTGTGCTTTAAACAGAAGCATTTATTTCGAATGCGCCCCTGACATATCAAAGTATCTACTGTTGATTTTATATGTCTGGTCTTTCTGCTTGTTCGGTTGTAATGGCTTATATTAAAGTTTCAAACGCAAAAGTCAAGTATCATGGTTCAATTGTGCTTTAAACAGAAGCATTTATTTCGAATGCGCCCCTGACATATCAAAGTATCTACTGTTGATTTTATATGTCTGGTCTTTCTGCTTGTTCGGTTGTAATGGCTTATATTAAAGTTTAAAACACAAAAGTCAAGTATCATGGTTCAATTGTGCTTTAAACAGAAGCATTTATTTCGAATGCGCCCCTGACATATCAAAGTATCTACTGTTGATTTTATATGTCTGGTCTTTCTGCTTGTTCGGTTGTAATGGCTTATATTAAAGTTTCAAACGCAAAAGTCAAGTATCATGGTTCAATTGTGCTTTAAACAGAAGCATTTATTTCGAATGCGCCCCTGACATATCAAAGTATCTACTGTTGATTTTATATGTCTGGTCTTTCTGCTTGTTCGGTTGTAATGGCTTATATTAAAGTTTCAAACGCAAAAGTCAAGTATCATGGTTCAATTGTGCTTTAAACAGAAGCATTTATTTCGAATGCGCCCCTGACATATCAAAGTATCTACTGTTGATTTTATATGTCTGGTCTTTCTGCTTGTGCGGTTGTAATGGCTTATATTAAAGTTTCAAACGCAAAAGTCAAGTATCATGGTTCAATTGTGCTTTAAACAGAAGCATTTATTTCGAATGCGCCCCTGACATATCAAAGTATCTACTGTTGATTTTATATGTCTGGTCTTTCTGCTTGTTCGGTTGTAATGGCTTATATTAAAGTTTCAAACGCAAAAGTCAAGTATCATGGTTCAATTGTGCTTTAAACAGAAGCATTTATTTCGAATGCGCCCCTGACATATCAAAGTATCTACTGTTGATTTTATATGTCTGGTCTTTCTGCTTGTGCGGTTGTAATGGCTTATATTAAAGTTTCAAACGCAAAAGTCAAGTATCATGGTTCAATTGTGCTTTAAACAGAAGCATTTATTTCGAATGCGCCCCTGACATATCAAAGTATCTACTGTTGATTTTATATGTTTGGTCTTTCTGCTTGTTCGGTTGTAATGGCTTATATTAAAGTTTCAAACGCAAAAGTCAAGTATCATGGTTCAATTGTGCTTTAAACAGAAGCATTTATTTCGAATGCGCCCCTGACATATCAAAGTATCTACTGTTGATTTTATATGTTTGGTCTTTCTGCTTGTGCGGTTGTAATGGCTTATATTAAAGTTTCAAACGCAAAAGTCAAGTATCATGGTTCAATTGTGCTTTAAACAGAAGCATTTATTTCGAATGCGCCCCTGACATATCAAAGTATCTACTGTTGATTTTATATGTCTGGTCTTTCTGCTTGTTCGGTTGTAATGGCTTATATTAAAGTTTCAAACGCAAAAGTCAAGTATCATGGTTCAATTGTGCTTTAAACAGAAGCATTTATTTGGAATGCGCCCCTGACATATCAAAGTATCTACTGTTGATTTTATATGTCTGGTCTTTCTGCTTGTGCGGTTGTAATGGCTTATATTAAAGTTTCAAACGCAAAAGTCAAGTATCATGGTTCAATTGTGCTTTAAACAGAAGCATTTATTTGGAATGCGCCCCTGACATATCAAAGTATCTACTGTTGATTTTATATGTCTGGTCTTTCTGCTTGTGCGGTTGTAATGGCTTATATTAAAGTTTCAAACGCAAAAGTCAAGTATCATGGTTCAATTGTGCTTTAAACAGAAGCATTTATTTGGAATGCGCCCCTGACATATCAAAGTATCTACTGTTGATTTTATATGTCTGGTCTTTCTGCTTGTTCGGTTGTAATGGCTTATATTAAAGTTTCAAACGCAAAAGTCAAGTATCATGGTTCAATTGTGCTTTAAACAGAAGCATTTATTTCGAATGCGCCCCTGACATATCAAAGTATCTACTGTTGATTTTATATGTCTGGTCTTTCTGCTTGTGCGGTTGTAATGGCTTATATTAAAGTTTCAAACGCAAAAGTCAAGTATCATGGTTCAATTGTGCTTTAAACAGAAGCATTTATTTCGAATGCGCCCCTGACATATCAAAGTATCTACTGTTGATTTTATATGTCTGGTCTTTCTGCTTGTGCGGTTGTAATGGCTTATATTAAAGTTTCAAACGCAAAAGTCAAGTATCATGGTTCAATTGTGCTTTAAACAGAAGCATTTATTTCGAATGCGCCCCTGACATATCAAAGTATCTACTGTTGATTTTATATGTCTGGTCTTTCTGCTTGTTCGGTTGTAATGGCTTATATTAAAGTTTCAAACGCAAAAGTCAAGTATCATGGTTCAATTGTGCTTTAAACAGAAGCATTTATTTCGAATGCGCCCCTGACATATCAAAGTATCTACTGTTGATTTTATATGTCTGGTCTTTCTGCTTGTGCGGTTGTAATGGCTTATATTAAAGTTTCAAACGCAAAAGTCAAGTATCATGGTTCAATTGTGCTTTAAACAGAAGCATTTATTTCGAATGCGCCCCTGACATATCAAAGTATCTACTGTTGATTTTATATGTCTGGTCTTTCTGCTTGTGCGGTTGTAATGGCTTATATTAAAGTTTCAAACGCAAAAGTCAAGTATCATGGTTCAATTGTGCTTTAAACAGAAGCATTTATTTGGAATGCGCCCCTGACATATCAAAGTATCTACTGTTGATTTTATATGTCTGGTCTTTCTGCTTGTTCGGTTGTAATGGCTTATATTAAAGTTTCAAACGCAAAAGTCAAGTATCATGGTTCAATTGTGCTTTAAACAGAAGCATTTATTTCGAATGCGCCCCTGACATATCAAAGTATCTACTGTTGATTTTATATGTCTGGTCTTTCTGCTTGTGCGGTTGTAATGGCTTATATTAAAGTTTCAAACGCAAAAGTCAAGTATCATGGTTCAATTGTGCTTTAAACAGAAGCATTTATTTCGAATGCGCCCCTGACATATCAAAGTATCTACTGTTGATTTTATATGTCTGGTCTTTCTGCTTGTGCGGTTGTAATGGCTTATATTAAAGTTTCAAACGCAAAAGTCAAGTATCATGGTTCAATTGTGCTTTAAACAGAAGCATTTATTTCGAACGCGCCCCTGACATATCAAAGTATCTACTGTTGATTTTATATGTCTGGTCTTTCTGCTTGTTCGGTTGTAATGGCTTATATTAAAGTTTCAAACGCAAAAGTCAAGTATCATGGTTCAATTGTGCTTTAAACAGAAGCATTTATTTCGAATGCGCCCCTGACATATCAAAGTATCTACTGTTGATTTTATATGTCTGGTCTTTCTGCTTGTGCGGTTGTAATGGCTTATATTAAAGTTTCAAACGCAAAAGTCAAGTATCATGGTTCAATTGTGCTTTAAACAGAAGCATTTATTTCGAATGCGCCCCTGACATATCAAAGTATCTACTGTTGATTTTATATGTCTGGTCTTTCTGCTTGTGCGGTTGTAATGGCTTATATTAAAGTTTCAAACGCAAAAGTCAAGTATCATGGTTCAATTGTGCTTTAAACAGAAGCATTTATTTGGAATGCGCCCCTGACATATCAAAGTATCTACTGTTGATTTTATATGTTTGGTCTTTCTGCTTGTTCGGTTGTAATGGCTTATATTAAAGTTTCAAACGCAAAAGTCAAGTATCATGGTTCAATTGTGCTTTAAACAGAAGCATTTATTTGGAATGCGCCCCTGACATATCAAAGTATCTACTGTTGATTTTATATGTCTGGTCTTTCTGCTTGTGCGGTTGTAATGGCTTATATTAAAGTTTCAAACGCAAAAGTCAAGTATCATGGTTCAATTGTGCTTTAAACAGAAGCATTTATTTCGAATGCGCCCCTGACATATCAAAGTATCTACTGTTGATTTTATATGTTTGGTCTTTCTGCTTGTTCGGTTGTAATGGCTTATATTAAAGTTTCAAACGCAAAAGTCAAGTATCATGGGTCAATTGTGCTTTAAACAGAAGCATTTATTTCGAATGCGCCCCTGACATATCAAAGTATCTACTGTTGATTTTATATGTCTGGTCTTTCTGCTTGTGCGGTTGTAATGGCTTATATTAAAGTTTCAAACGCAAAAGTCAAGTATCATGGTTCAATTGTGCTTTAAACAGAAGCATTTATTTCGAATGCGCCCCTGACATATCAAAGTATCTACTGTTGATTTTATATGTCTGGTCTTTCTGCTTGTTCGGTTGTAATGGCTTATATTAAAGTTTCAAACGCAAAAGTCAAGTATCATGGTTCAATTGTGCTTTAAACAGAAGCATTTATTTCGAATGCGCCCCTGACATATCAAAGTATCTACTGTTGATTTTATATGTCTGGTCTTTCTGCTTGTGCGGTTGTAATGGCTTATATTAAAGTTTCAAACGCAAAAGTCAAGTATCATGGTTCAATTGTGCTTTAAACAGAAGCATTTATTTGGAATGCGCCCCTGACATATCAAAGTATTTACTGTTGATTTTATATGTCTGGTCTTTCTGCTTGTGCGGTTGTAATGGCTTATATTAAAGTTTCAAACGCAAAAGTCAAGTATCATGGTTCAATTGTGCTTTAAACAGAAGCATTTATTTGGAATGCGCCCCTGACATATCAAAGTATCTACTGTTGATTTTATATGTCTGGTCTTTCTGCTTGTGCGGTTGTAATGGCTTATATTAAAGTTTCAAACGCAAAAGTCAAGTCTCATGGTTCAATTGTGCTTTAAACAGAAGCATTGATTTCGAATGCGCTCCTGACATATCAAAGAATCTACCGCTGATTTTGTATTCTGTGTCTTTCTGCTTGTGCGGTAATAAAATTCCTTAAAGGCACTTGTGATGTTAAGCTGTAAACTTTGGTCAAAATCGCGTGGGTTTTTTTTATCGGATATTTTTGATTATCGATACTTATCAAAGATATTCCAACACAAAACCTATCTAACGACACTCTTAGGCACATAAAACATCTTGGTGCGAAATTACATGTCAATAGATGGAACCGTTTTGGAGTCCATAGGAAACGAATACACACAGAGACAAATTTCCTTTTTTATGATCGTAGAGATAACGATATATGTAGTAAATTATGAAAATATATGGCAATATAGCCCCTTTGTGAGATGCGGCAAACCAAGAACATCTCTCTCGGATAAGTTTTCCCCATGAGTTAGAATACAAACCGACATGTTTGAGGCAGACCTTCAGATTATCCTTAAATCGTTTCCACTGTCCTCCTGCGGGTCTTTTTCCTTTGGACTGCTCATCATAAAGGAGCTGTTTTGGAGCTTTGAATCGGGCATACGGCATATATGATTTGCGCAACAAAATTTACACTGCTGTAACATGGTGCGAACTAACGGAAGGTATGACCGGGCTAGAGCTTCTGTGTCTGGTATCTTGTCTTGCCACTTAATTTTCAACAATCTACGGAGTCAAAACATAAAACATGGCCCTTAAGCCCCTGGAGGGGCATAGGTCATCTACAACTTTTGTAGATGCTTTTGTAGCGAGTAGTTTTTTTTAAAGAGTGAGGGTGCTGGTCCCACACCCAACCTTCCCAGAAGGTACATACAGCGCCTAGCCTTCCCAAATTGTCACCCATCTGGTACAGGACAGGCTCAACGTTGCTTAACTTCGGTGATTTGACGAGAACCGGTGTGTCAATGTGATTGTGCCGTATTCTACCGAGGCAAGTCATATGGAAATGGTTATGTTTCTCCGCATGTCTGGTTGAAATAACATTTCCGTGGGCATGTAACAATTGCACGCAATGCTGTGACCAACAAAAGGAATACCTGCCGAGAAATACGGAGCCTTAAATAAGTTATCGGGCATTTTTGTACAGGCATAGACTCTACAACATTCAGTAGGTTATTGCTATACATCTTATGAGATGACTACACAATTTTTATGATTTCAGATTCAAATGAAAAACTTCAGCAGGAATTGGCATACACTCTACTAAAGTCTGATTGTCACTGCTGGTGAATTTCAAAAATGCAATCTGGATATGAGGACACTTTAGAAGAACGATGTGCAATAAAATTCTGTTTTAAACTTGGAAATAAATGCAACAGAAACGTATGGAATACTTCAGATTGCTTTTGGGTCATCTCGTATCAGTTTTTAAGTCGCATAATAGATTCAAGGAAGGCAGGGAGGTTTGTGAAGGATGATGAGAGGTGTGGGAAAAGACCGTCGTGTGTCTATAGAGACAATAAGTGCACCGTTTGATGTCAGTGTGGGAACTGTACGCACTAATATTCGAGAAGATCTGAGAATGCGGAAGATTTGCGCGATTGCACAAGTCCACGTCTCCAACACTGTCACAGACTATTTGATCAGGACGGTCATCAAGACAGTTCCTCATCCTCCCTATAGTCCAGACCTTGCTCCCTGTGACTTTTGGTTATTCTTTAAGCCCAATGAAAAACTTAGAGGTTGTAGCTATGAGACAATTGAGGAGATGAAAGAGGTTGTGACAAGAGGACTTCCATGACGCCTTCCAGAAATTGTTGGAACGGTACAAGTGCATTGCAGCCGGAGGAGATTACTTCGGAGAGGACTAGAGTTTCATGTGTGTACTATCAATAAAAGTGCGCATACGAAAAAAATGTCTAAAAACTTATTGAAGGCAACTCGTAACATTTCCGTCAGCTTTTGAGTTCCAGGGATTCATTTTTATTAAACGCGCAAATTGAACGTGCGTTGTTGCCGGTTTGTTTCTGTCTCCCGGCGCACGGTGTTCTATTGATCGACGTCCAAATGACTCGCTACAAATTCGTGAACAATTGGATGACTCATTCGATTCTAATTGCACGACAGGCATAAATATGTCATTCAATAATCATTATTTAACTCAAAATATCAGTTCAATGCATATATACACGTGTGTGTATGTGTGTGTGTGTGTATGTGTGTGTGTGTGTGTGTATGTGTGTGTTTATGTGTCATAGAATTGTGGCATTAATCATTTTGACAGTGGTATTGTTGCTGTTGCATTGACGCACAGTACTGTTCGGTCCTAGAAAATCCACCTGCTCTGGCCTCGCTTGCTCTCTAAGAAGAGCTTCTATATACTTTAGTGCAGATCTGCCGAAGCGTTCTTCTTTTAATGTAGGGCAGAGTGTACTTATCTTAATGCGCTGGTTTTTCAGAACCAGATCTAGCGTTGTGTCTAACCTCCTAATAAGAAGGTATTTTTTTATTTTTTTATTTTTGGCGTTAAGAGGTCCCAAGTCGCCTGAGGAAGTCTCTTTGACTGAAACAGATGGCTATTTGTAGAGACCATATGTAACTGTTTATCTTCAAATAACAAAAAGATATTTAACTCTTTTTATTAAGCACTATCTAACAACCTCGTTGTCCTCATTAGTCTCGGCTTTTGAACACCTCAAACCTATATATATATATATATATATATATATATATATATATATATATATATATATATATATACTCGGGGTTTTTTTATATTCAAAAGTAATGGACTAATGAATTCAACGAGGTTGTTAGATAGTGCTCAATAAAAAGAGCTGATATTTGTTTATTGTTATATATTGTTATTCATTGAACTTTTGAATAGTCAAGTCGCTGCCTGATGATATCTGTTGTTTGATTGAAACAAGTGGCTGTTTGTAGCAGCGGGATGTGAGCATGTTTATATAACAATAAACAAATATATATATATATATATATATATATATATATATATATATATATATATTAGAGGTGGGACGATTCCAAAATTTTTCCCGATTCCGATCCAATTACCGATTCCGTTCTAAATTTCCAATTCCGATTCGATTCTCGATTCCGATTCCGATTCTTTTAATATTTATAAATATTTAATTAGAGACTTGGGGTTTTTTTGTTGTTTTTTTTTTTTTGTTTTTTTTTCGTAAATTTTCAAATTATTACATAAATCCGCGGGTAATTTCCGGGTATATTTTTTTCTCAAATTTTTTCCTTGTAATGTATTGCAAATTAAAAGACAACCAAAGGTATATTTTGATTTTAAACAAAGCCAACTTGTATCAGTTTGTCGTTAGTATTCAACATGCTACTTGAAAATTTTCATAAACAGTTCAAAATAGTCGACGATTGGTAGGCACAATGAGAAAACAACGTAAGAACAAAATAGTAACAACGCCCTCCATTGTTACGAACGAATTTCTAAATATTAAATGTTAATATTTGGAAAACCATTTTTAACATGCAAAGGGTGTTGGACTTCGTTAACTGTTATGTGCCTTCCTTCTATGAATGTTTGAATTTTATTTAAATTATATAAATTTGGTGGGTTATTAAATTGATTTGCTTTGCTGTAATAAAAACAAAATCGAAATGCAAATAATAACGGGACCTGTGGAAATTCCACAGTGGACTCATTCATATGTGATGTATTGATGTTGGCATTCATGGCATAAATAGAGATGCTCTGATATTATTGTAACTCTTGTTAAAACAGCAAAAGTATTTGTCTATGCTAGCAAGGACGCCCGGCGTAGCCAGGTCGTAAAATACGCTTAAATATGATATGTTAACTCTTGCAGATTTCGTATATATCATTATAGAGTTAATATTCTATCGATTTTTATATATTATAAAATTGCGATTTCAAATAATATATATATATATATATATATATATATATATATATATACATATATATATTAAATTGTGATTCAATGAATTTCAAAAAACTCTCATTGAAATGAAATGAAGTGGTTGAGTTTCATATCAAAGAATCTTTATTATGCTAAGCAAGACAAAGAATACTTTAGAAAATTAATACCCTTAACATATAGGGTTTCGATGTCTACCATCTCATTAGAGGAGAGAAAATATTAGCAAATACTTATAAAGGTATGCACCCTATTTGCTAAAGTCAGTAAGACATGGAAAGTCAAAATAATAAATTTATTTAGATGGGATAATTTATAGAATATTACTGCCAGTAATATTTTGTAAACTTTACTATCTCACGTTTCCATAACAACTGATTGTTAAATAAAAACTATTCTGAAGTATATATATATATATATATATATATATATATATATATATATATATATATATATATATATATATGACTTTGGTGCATCAGTTTGAGTTATTTCAGCTATAATCGAAACCTAAACCAAAATTTATGAAAATTCTTTATGAAAATTCTTGATAAAATTCTTTATGAAAATTCTTGATAAAATTATTATTAAAAAAATAGATCACTGGAGTTCCATCAGCTATCATCGAAATCGAAACCAAAACTTATGAAGAATTCTTGGTAAAATTATTTCTAAGAAAATAAATGACTTCTGTGCCATCAGCTATAATCGAAACCAAAACCAAAACTTATGAAGAATTCTTGGTAAAATTATTTATTATAAGAAATGGGAATCCATAATTAAACAATAGTCACTCAGATGGAATCGTGACACACAAAATAAATAACACACACACTATCGTATTAATATATAGTATTGTTAAAAGTCATAAAAACCACGCTCCTTCCCTACTACTAACCCTAAGTATGTGTGGCAATGCAAAAAATATAGCAATTACATGTGATTTTATGATTTTGTTGATTGACCTTAGAATTAATGGTAAAAACTACTTAAAAAAAAATTAAAAAGTTATAATGTACTGAAATGGAATCAGTTTATATTATATTTATATGCACAACTGAACCCCCATTCTAAATTTTAAAATCACGTTTCAGTGTGCTCACACAAAATCGCCTAAAAAAGTAGAATCTCATGTTTCGGGTATTTTAAATGTAAATGAAAGTTTTTTTTTAATTAACTAACTTTCCAAAGTTTTGAAAAACTTGTGAAACTTTCATCTACATTTACACTTGTGTCAAAACCAAACGAAATATAAGAAAACATGAAATATTTCAAAGGATGTGGTGATCAGACAAAACCAGCGAATTTAGGAAAATTCGTCCCCGGAAAACTGGTACCCGGAAACTTGCCCCCTTTTGCTAGATAGGAAAACTGGTCTCTTATTGAATAAATATTGATTGAAAACACAGTTCTTGAAGGAGATATTGTTTTTAAAAGAAACTTTAACCCCATAATATTTTTTAGAATATTTTTACTTGTTTATTGTTGTTTTTAAAAAAAATAAAATCGATTTTCTAAGTGTCCGTTTTCTACTGAACTGGCTTAGTTGTTAGTGGTTTCACTTATTTTAAAGCGTTTATTCTATTCAAAAACGAGACTGCAGACCGCATAATATTTTTTTTTAAATATTTGTACTTATTTAGTGTTGTTTTAAAAGGGAAAAATCGATTTTTCTACATAGCTGGCAAAGTTGTTAGTGGTTTAATTTATTTTGAAGCGTTTATTGATTGTTATATATAATAGGAGTCTTATTAAAAGAGTTTTATTAAGAGAGAGAGTTTGTCGTTGTGTCTTAAAGAGAGATGTTGTTGTAAGAGAGATTTTGTTGAGAGATTGTTCGTGTTATAACGAGATTCATATTTATTAAAAGTTCATACTGGAAGTGTAGAAGAAGCTCTTTGAGTGAGGAAACAGTCTTCAGACAGTCTTAGTGTTCATATTGTGTATGTAAGATGTGTATGTAAAGACATTTTAAACCACATGATAAACAAGACATATAATAACAATTTTCACTTTACCTTTTGGTAGAATTACAAAACAAAGACGACGTTTATAAAAACACATGATGGGTTTATTTCTTCTCCCGACCGGTCGTGGTTTTCTCATCAAGAATTCAAAGCTTCATTCTAAGTTTCTAGACGTTCGAATTTCCATGTCTGGACTGTCGTCTGTCGTCCTCAGACTCTCTCTCAGTTTCTCCCCCAGTTTCTCCTCGTTTCTCTCAAGTTTCGAACTATATCTAGAACTTCCCATTTTCCATGACGTCATACACATGTTAAAACATGTGTCTTCTTTCACGTGTTCTGGACATGCGTGTCCAAAACTTTTTCCTTTGTTTACAAAAGGAATTTTAATCTATATTCCCAGTAAGCTATTTTTCCAATATGTTAAAAACATGTTTATTAAATTATCTTGTATAGTTGCATTCCTCAATTGAATTTTTCATAACAGAATTGACAACGCACATTCTTTTCTTGAAACTATTTTATCTCTAAGCTAAACAATGGTTTGTTTTACATTTCATTTTCAAATTCTCTCTCGTAATCTATTTCTAAACCTAATTTACGAGGTTCGAATTTCGTCTATTCTATTTCATTTTAATTTTAACTAAATCTCTCTATTTTTATACTTACATGAAAAGGGGGCAGCCCTTATCATGTAACATGAGTATAAAAAAAGTAGTGTCGTGTGTTACGTGAGAACGAGAAATAATGTCCGACATGATGAGATCACATTTTAGGGGTCTTGATAATCTCTAAAAAATAGAAAATTCAAGAAAATACTGAGGTAGATATAGTTCTAAAACGAGCCGTCCCCTCCAAAAGAAAATAAATTTGTACACTTTAGGTAATGTCCAAGATCACTACTCGGAAAAAAAATTAAGCTATCGGAAGTGGATACGGTTGATTATGTAACGAAACTAGTCGGAACACATGAAAAACGAAACCATATATTTATTTAAAAAATTACTTTATTTTTTAACATTTCTTGTGTTATTACGAAACAAAAAAGCGAAAACACTTCTTGTATTATCAAATAATAAAACTAATATTTTATTTGGAAAAATTAATTTAGTTTTAACACTTTTTGTGTTCACGAAACAACAAAAAGCACTTGTGCAGTATGCAGACGGCGGCCATCTCTTCTTGGTGCGTTCCACTAAACTGTTGCCAAGTGGCGCTTCTCGGTCAAAAACATTTAGGGTTTGTATTACTATACACATAGATTCGAAAAAGTTGTCAAATAACAAATATACAGCAAACAAATGCTATTAAAGGCAAGATAATCTACTTTTCTACTTAACTGGATAATTTTCAGTGTTTTTATTTAATATAACATGTTTATTCAGCTCGAAAAACATACAGTGTTTACCAATGTATTTGAAAATTACAAATAGCGCCAGAGTCTTTGTTGAACACGGTAAGTCTGAGAAAAGGAGTTAAAAATTTAAAAAAAACTATACAAAATACTGTTAAAAATTCACCGAATATATGTCAGCTTATGTTACGGTAGCATATGTGAGTTTCTAACAGTATTTTTTTTTCGATTTATTTATATTATTATCTCTTTGTAAGACTGTAGAATTTTCAACCATGATTCTTCGGAATTCAGAATGATGGCAGCCATTTTTTGTTTTTTAATGTTGCAATATTGAACTGGAGTCGGAGAGATAGAGAGTTAGTCTTCGCGACAACGTGTTTGTAGTATAGCCTATATAGTTACCCGTAATAGAGATACATTCTCCTAATAGGCAGTTAAATTGGTAAACTATATTTGGGCGTTTTACGAGGTTAGTCGTCTGTAGTTTTTTTTTATAATAGATAATGAATTTTATTATTTTATTTTTTATCGATGGGAACTACGTATCGACGGATTATATTTATTTAGAATGCTTCCATCAGTTTTGGAGTTCTTGTGTAGCTGGTTACGGTAATTTATAGGAATATGTTGAGAATTTTCTTGTTGGATATTATTAGTTTGATATAAGTTGTTAATTTGTTTATCTACAAGAGAGTTTGAGAATTGGTTATTGACTAAAACCTGTTTTATATTTTTTAATTCGCTGAAGATCCAATTATTATGGAAGCTGATTTCGTAATTATATATATATATATATATATATATATATATATATATATATATATATATATATATCAAAGTTAATGCTCCTTATCTTGAGTTGGGTATATTGAAAAATACGAATATATATATTCGTTCCGTATGCCTGACTACAACTTGGATGTCTTCAAGTCCAACGTAAACAGATTCCTAATGAACCGCCCCCTTAAGTAAACACTTCATCAAATCTCCACACTAACGTAATGTACTTGCAATAATCCTTATCCCTGAGTAGCTTCCGGGCCTTGATAAGTGGTGACCACCGTGTAAATATATATATATATATATATATATATATATATATATATATGAACAAATGATTAATAAAATATGTTAAAAGACATCTTGAAAAAGAGTTAAAAACATATTTAATTTTAGAAAAGGAAGCACAAGATAAGTGGATAGTCCTTAATCCGCGGAGTTTCGAAGAAATACTCTTATACTATATAAGCTCTATTTCCTTTTCGGTTTTATTGAGCTTTTTACATCTGGCTGAGTTTATTTTACTTGTAAATATTAACTCTTTAATATTTATAATATATTTTAAGTTTACCATTTTGATTACCTTAGTAAACTTATTGTAACTTTTATTTTATATATATATATATATATATATATATATATATATATATATATATATATATATATATATATCTCAGGACCCGTTCACGCATTATAAGACCCAGAGGTTGAAATTAAATCAGGAAAAATTTAATTTTTTTTTCATCATTATTTATTAGACTAAATGTGCGACGTTCGAAGTCGCCATATTGTTTTTAAATTTTGGCCTTTCTAAGGATTGACAGATTGGTCTTTTTAAGACCAAATTTGACCTTTTTATGCTCTTTCATGGAACCATGTTTTTATTAAGAACGTAAGAAAAGTCTAATATGGCCCTAAACAGGCAAATCTTTCAAACTTTAAAAAGGCCATTTTTTAAAAAAGCAATATGGCGGCCTCGAATGTCGTAAATTTTGATAAATGAATTTTTTCTTGTTTTATTTCAGCCTTTGGGACTAATAATGTGTCTAATATAAAAATGAAAACAAACGGAAACAAAGCAGGTTGGAAGTAGTTGACATGATAAGTAACACACTAATAGTAAATATAAAAAAATGATATAAACATAATAAATAAAAAATAGCATCGTGTAAGGGTTGAAAAGCTTCTCACAAATCGAAAAATAATTATTCATACCTGTAAACGTTTTTATTTCTTTTCAGCTCTTTGGGGGGATATTATGCATAATAATATAAGTGCAAGATTACCAGTATTTAATGTTCTGTTCATGAAAGGATTATATGTTGACATTTGGTATTATTCCTTCAACACAATTGCTTTGCCGCCATATTGGAAATATATGGAGCGTTCGTATATGTATGATGAAGTTGATTCTGGAATAATATAATTGGCTGGTCTTAGCCAATCAGATAGGCTGGATTTTAAGAAGGGAGAAATTATTTTTGGAATCGGGTAATGGAAAGATTATGTTATGTGTATGTAGTTAATAACTGGTTACGATGGATGTAAACTGATACCAATGGGAGGACTAAATATTTATAGAAAATAATAGGGACTCCTTCCTCTATAGATGTCGTGGTGTGATGGTGTTGCTCCTAGGATGCAATGTAGCGTTTTATTATAACGACCTCACGTGTGTCAAATTGTGTTCGAAAATTACATAAGATAGACGTAATGAATTAGTATGTGGCATCTGTTATGCCAAACCAGCGACACTTTAATCCAGACGGGAATTTCTGCAGTTATTTTATTTTATCGGAGATAATACACACATACATATACATATGTATGTGTACGTGTGTGTGTGTGTGTGTGTGTGTGTGTGTGTGTGTGTGTGGAAATATGTTTTTTCATTCATATTTCACCTTTTATATAAACATACCAATCCTTCAATTCATGACGCTCAGTGTAATAACAGAACATATAGCAAATAAATGACAAAAGTCTATATTCCAAATTTTAAGATGTTGACCATCTTCCGATTTATTCCATTTAAGCATACTGACATTTGAGTATGTTGACAAGAATTGTGCATGTCAACATATTTAAAGGAATAAATGAAAATATGGTCAACATCATGAAATTGTTAATATAGACTTTTTCATTTATATATATAATCATCGACATACAGTCCTGTTTCGTTGTATCACAACCCATCAGTGCCGCTAGACTAGCATCTCTCCCAAGCCAAGGATTGATCCTAGAACCGTCGTGTTGACAGTCGGCAGTTGTCCCACTCGACCATGGAATCGACGTCCGTAAATAACGGAATGTCTATTTAAATAGACGGCCGCCACCACCATATATATATATATATATATATATATATATATATATATATATATATATATATATATATATAATTTATACAATCAGAAAAAACAACACCTTTTTTTTAGTAGTACACAATTTTTGTTTTTATTATTTTTATGACATGTTATTATATATTTTTTCTTAGTCTGACAGCTGTTTCGAAGGGTAAAAGGACAAACGGTTGTTTTAATTATAACATACCGAATTTTCATTATTTACCGTTCTCTTCGGAGACAATTAAAATCAATTAATTACAGTCAAAAAATTGTTTTTAAAACTCACATGGGGATGGAATTTTTTTATCGAGGTTGCCATCTTTAAAAATTTTCCATGGGTTTTTTATAGATCTATATTTTCTTTTTGTTAGCCTTATTTTCGTATTTTTTGGTTTTTTAATTTCTTTTCAATTTATGTATCTAATATCAATTATGTTAATTCTGCATTCTTATTTTGTTTCTTCTTTTATTACGTTTGATTTATTATTTACGAAATTATTTAATTAATTTTTTAACTTCTTCTTAAGCTAGTAATTTTTTCCTTTTTTTCCGTATCTCTTGGGTGTTTACGTTACATTTTATTTTTTAGCCGTCTATACGTATTTTTTTCTGTTATTGTTTTTTTTTCTTATTTATTTTATTATTAGGCTAAAATGGTTATCATTATGTACATATTTATTATTTCTTATTCTTATATTATGTTTTTTGTTAATTATTTTCGTTATTTCCAATTTATAATGTTTAGTGTCAAGTTTGCGGTCTTTTCTGATTTTGCGATTAAAGGGAATTAACTCTATCAATTCTTTGTTTCTTATTTATTCAGTCATTAACTTACATCTTTTAGAATTTGTGCATTTACCTTATAATTTAGTAGTCAAAGGGAAATAACTTATTTATTTTTTGTTTCAATTATTAATCTTTGTCATTTTGCTAATTTTTTTTATTTATCATATTATTATTTATTAATCATGTGTATTTATGTTGTGTTCAGGTTTGTTATTTATAAGTTTATTTGCTATTCTAATATTTTTTATTCATTTATCTTAAACTCGTTTTTTTGGTGAAAAGAAAATATTTTTGTTCAGTTTTTTGTCTATCTATTTGTTTACTTATTATCTATATCTTGATATTAGGAACTTATTTTTATGCAGACATATTTGTATGTTGTCTGTACGGTGATTTAACAATGAGTTTTTATCAGATGTTATTATTTTGTAGGATTCTAGTAAACATAAGGAACATTTGCCTGATTTTGATGGATGATAACTTTTTGCCCTACCTATCACGGACCATTTCAAAGTGTACTCTATATTTTTGCTTTTTAGCTCACGTATCCATTCCCCAAGTGCAGTGTCATTATTATTTTTCTTTCTATTTGTTTCCCTCCCACTATGGTTATTATTAGTATTATTAGTGTTTGCTGTGTTATTTATTATATTTCTGCTACTATTATTGTTTTTGTTAAATGATGAAATATGATTGTTTAGCCGGGTTTTAAACTGAGTGCTCGTACTACCAATGTATGCTTTTACACCTCTATTAGTTTTAACTTCACATTTATATACAACATCTGATACGAGGCAATTTCCGTCTAACGGGCATTCCATAGCTACACGGCAGTTGCATCCACAGTTTTCATTCCTATTATTTTCTAAGTTATTATTATTTGCTTTTTCTATTTTGGCTCTGTTCGTTCCTATTATATTTCTAATTAAATTTGGTGAGGTTGAGTAAGAAATTTTTACAGTGTTTTTGTTTATGATTTTACTTAATTTATTGCTTGGTGGAAAGTTTTTATCAATTATTTCAAAGAGTTCTTTTGGAATATTATTTTTAATATGTATAGAGTATGGGATGTTGAACCATGTTTGTTGCTTCCGCCTATTCTTTCTATTTGTGTTAGTGTTGTTCTCCCTTCTTATTGTTTTTTCACGAGTGCTGGTACTTATGTTGTTATCAGTTCTGTTATTTGTTCCTATTTTATTTCTATTTCTATTCATTACTCTATTATATGATATTATATTTACATTTGTCCTAAAGTTAGTGTGTTCAACATTATGGTTCTTTATGTACTGTATTCTTTTATTGTAACCTGATTTTTTTATTGCTTCGTTATAGTACTCCCTATTTTTGTTAAATTTGTCTTCATTAATTGATATTTTAGATAGTCTTTTAGATATGTTTGGTATTATTGCAGCTTTCATGGATGGTGAGTGATTAGATCTATTATCAATGTAGTACAATGCCTGGTTAGGTTTGTGGTAAGGTTCATAAGTTTTATTTATTATATCTAGGGTAAGGTCCAGAAAGTTAACGGTTTTGTAGTTTTCATTGAAGGTTATTGTTAGTCCTAAATCATTAAATATTTTCTTTATCTTAGTTTTTGTGTTCTTAACTATTCTTAAACTACCATTTATGTAAAACAGAGCATCATCACGATATAGCCCACCTTTTAGCTCTGGAATCTCTTCACTTAGTTTCTGCAATATGTATAGGCCTACTACATCAGTTGCCTGACTGGAGTCTGCCGATCCCATCGTGATGTCGAAGTTTAGGTCCCTGTTATTCCTAGTCCAAAGTTTATTATCATATTTTATTATTGATCGTCTCGCTAAGTTTACTATATCTGTTTCTATTTTGGTTATGCTAGTGAGAGTTTTTGCAAAGGATATTGCATCTTTAAAGAGTTGTGGTGTTATGGAGGGATAATATGCGTCTATATCGAAGCTAATTAACATACTGTTACTTCTAATACTTATATTTTTGAACCAATCTATTACTTCATCTGAGGATATCCATAGGTGGTTTGTTATTTTCTGTTTAATCTTAGGTATAATGCTATCAAGAATTTTTTTACTTATATTTCCTATGTCAGATATACATGGGGATATAAGCCTAATGTTAGGGTTTATATTAAAGTTTTCTTTGTGGTCTTTCAAAGTAAATCTTGGGGTTAATGGGGTAAATACCTCTATTTTATTGCTAATGCCTATTTCTTCACATATTTCTTTAATGGATGTGTTTATGCTATCTAACTCACTGTTTTCTGCAATTCTATATTTTTTCCTCAGTTCTGTTAGGATCAAGTCATTATATTTATTATAGTCTATGGAGTAAATGTTCATAGTTTTGTCTGCAGGTACCTTCAGCATGTCATCATCTTTGATCTTTTTAAATGTTTCATTTATTTTTTGTAGTCTGGGATTCATGTATTTTTGTTTTTTCTTCTTTTTTAAGCCTTTTACCATGTTTAGCATATCAAGTTCGAAATTGTCAAGAGCAGGGATGTTTGGTGGGCTTTTTCTCGTTTTGATTCCATATTTTTTATCAAATTTTGTTGGTTCTCTATTGTTTTCTTCATTTCTTGTGTTACTGTTGCGATCCTGTTGGTTTGTTTTGTTTTCCCCATTTTGGCACCTCATGTTGTGATGGTATACCTTCCATCTAATCCTTTTTATGAATTTTTGAACAGACTGCAGCATGTCCATTGTGTACTTTTTATGGTCCGGTATTGCTACGTTCTTCGGGGAGAATGGTATTTCTTCCTTTGGGAACATTTTGGTCAATTTAAAGGTTTTTATTTAGCAGCTCAAACTTTTGGAGCAGATTTATATGTGGATTTTTTTACAATCAATTTTAATACCTTTTAAATGGTATTATATTGATTATGGTACCAATATTAACCTCGGTTTAGCTCGATGAGAATTCAGAGCAATATAATTTATACAATCAGAAAAAACAACACCTTTTTTTTAGTAGTACACAATTTTTGTTTTTATTATTTTTTTATGACATGTTATTATATATTTTTTCTTATTCTGACAGCTGTTTCGAAGGGTAAAAGGACAAACAGTTGTTTTAATTATAACATACCGAATTTTCATTATTTACCGTTCTCTTCGGAGACAATTAAAATCAATTAATTACAGTCAAAAAATTGTTTTTAAAACTCACATGGGGATGGAATTTTTTTATCGAGGTTGCCATCTTTAAAAATTTTCCATGGATTTTTTATAGATCTATATTTTCTTTTTGTTAGCCTTATTTTCGTATTTTTTGGTTTTTTTATTTCTTTCCAATTTATGTATCTAATATCAATTATGTTAATTCTGCATTCTTATTTTGTTTCTTCTTTTATTACGTTTGATTTATTATTTACGAAATTATTTAATTAATTTTTTAACTTCTTCTTAAGCTAGTAATTTTTTCCTTTTTTTCCGTATCTCTTGGGTGTTTACGTTACATTTTATTTTTTAGCCGTCTGTACGTATTTTTTTCTGTTATTGTTTTTTTTTTCTTATTTATTTTATTATTAGGCTAAAATGGTTATCATTATGTACATATTTATTATTTCTTATTCTTATATTATGTTTTTTGTTAATTATTTTCGTTATTTCCAATTTATAATGTTTAGTGTCAAGTTTACGGTCTTTTCTGATTTTGCGATTAAAGGGAATTAACTCTATCAATTCTTTGTTTCTTATTTATTCAGTCATTAACTTACATCTTTTAGAATTTGTGCATTTACCTTATAATTTAGTAGTCAAAGGGAAATAACTTATTTATTTTTTGTTTCAATTATTAATCTTTGTCATTTTGCTAATTTTTTTTATTTATCATATTATTATTTATTAATCATGTGTATTTATGTTGTGTTCAGGTTTGTTATTTATAAGTTTATTTGCTATTCTAATATTTTTTATTCATTTATCTTAAACTCGGTTTTTTTGGTGAAAAGAAAATATTTTTGTTCAGTTTTTTGTCTATCTATTTGTTTACTTATTATCTATATCTTGATATTAGGAACTTATTTTTATGCAGACATATTTGTATGTTGTCTGTACGGTGATTTAACAATGAGTTTTTATCATGTCATAAAAAATAATAAAAACAAAAATTGTGTACTACTAAAAAAAAGGTGTTGTTTTTTCTGATTGTATAAATTATATTGCTCTGAATTCTCATCGAGCTAAACCGAGGTTAATATTGGTACAATAATCAATATAATACCATTTAAAAGGTATTAAAATTGATTGTTAAAAAAATCCACATATATATATATATTTTCATCTCTTTGTTTCAGATATATATATATATATATGTATATATATATGTATATATATATGTATATATATATGTATATATATGTGTATATATATATATGTATATATATATATGTATATATATATATATATACGTGACCCTTAAACCCTTATCAATTCAATATATATATATATATCTATATATATATATATATATTACTATTTAAATAGACGGCCGCCACCACTATATATATATATATATATATATATATATATAGTGGTGGCGGCCGTCTATTTAAATAGATATATATATATATATATATATATATATATATATATATATATATATATATATAGTGGTGGCGGCCGTCTATTTAAATAGATATATATATATATATATATATATATATATATATATATATATATATATATATATATATTTGAAGTCATCGACATACAGTCCTGTTTCGTTGTATCACAACCCATCAGTGCCGCTAGACTAGCATCTCTCCCAAGCCAAGGATTTATATATATATATATATATATATATATATATATATATATATATATATATATATATATATATATATATATATACACGGGGGCGTTCTAATTGTAACACCCCCATATTTTTATTCCGCTCAAATGGATCAGCGGGGATTGTAAATAGTATTGTTATGGTGTCTAAACTTATGGATTTAGGACCTGAACGTTTCATCTTTTTGTTTCAGATATGATGTCAGACTCTAATAAAGCAATCCCTGTCATTGAATTCCTTCATACAGAAAAACATTGAACCAATCAACATTTACCGGTGCCTCTTACTCTCTCTTTCCGTCTCTATCTATCTATCTATCTGTCTATTTTTCTCTCTTTCTCTCTTTCCCTCCTACCTGTCTATAGTTGTAATATTTTTGATCCCACATATCCAATTTCTAGTCGGATGCTGGAGTCCTCATACTTTTACCAACTCTCTATCTCTGCATCGCTTTTCCTCTTTATTTAATTAATTCAAAAATAGCCGAACAAAAAAGAGTTCTGGTTTTTACAAACAAAACTAATTTCTAGCCATTTTCACATAAAAAAACGGAGTTTATCTCAGCAGATGAAGCCTTTCAGGGATCACCACACACCCTCTTCCTGACATTCGCACGTGACCCTTAAAACCTTATCAATTAACCGGAAAGACTTACCAAACCTACGTGACCTCCAGCCACTCTTCAAAGATCAGTTTGAGATTCGTCTATTTCTTGGGAAAAGGATTCCTGTAATCCTTCTGACCGTCTCTCTAAGAATATGGAGGGGGGGGGTAAAATAAATACCAACTAAAAGAATTAATTGGGACTAGCAGAACCCGTGGAAATTCCACGGTAGTGTAACATTTTTCAAACACATCATGAATAAAATGAATAAAAAATGAAATAAAACAAATAACGACGAATTTAATTTTCTAGCAAATTCTTTTTTATATACATATTAATTGTTAGGCTGTACTTGTCACTGCCCAAAGACGTTACTATCGCAAAAATACACTATGTAAGGCAAGGAGGGTCACTATAAAGATTTTTCTTAAGATGAAAGTATACTATTACTTGCGGGAGGGGAGGCGGCTTTGATCGGTCGTCATATACGCGTAAATATGGCATTTTAATTTGTCTAGATTTCATATATATTATTATAGAGTCGTTATTAAAAAAAAAAAAACAGTATGTAGGTGCCATCAGCGAGAATCGAAACCGAAAGCAAAACTGTAGCATTCAAAGCTGGTGGCGTTACCACTGTACTAACATGACACACATATTAACAAAAAGAACTGGTTAATTAAACAAAGATTAATATATAAAATGTATAACGATTTTATTTTCAATTTGGACCCCTTTTTGACCCCTTAAAACGATTTTAACCGGATAAAGACCCACAAAAGAATGGTCCATAAAAAATCCAATCATTTAAGGCCTCTAGCGCCGCTCTGCGACTTTTAGTTTCGGAAGATATAGAGTTTTAAAAACATGGAGACAGACGGACAGATATAGTGAGTTTTATAAATTAGACTTAAAGAAATTTGATATCTGTCTGTCTAAAGCCGAAACTATATCATTACTTCTATATCTGAGGCCAAAACAAATCAAAGAAAACGAAAACAACATTATCATATTTCCAAAATGGATTAGAGAAACGCGTCGTTTTTGTTTTTGTTTTGTTTTGTTTTTTGTTCTTTTTTTTGTTGGTTTTTTTTTGTTTTTTTTTTCTTTTTTTTTTGTTTTTGGTAAAAAGAAGAGGAATGGATGGAAGATTATGAGTAAAGAAAAAGAACGAAGAAAATATAATCTGACATATATTTCTGGTTCGAATCTCAAGAGTTTCTTACTAACTCGACTCCACTTTAGATATAGAAATAATATTATAGTTTCGGCTCTAAATATACTTATACCAAATTTTTATTAAGATAAAAGTAATATCATAATCTTCAGGCAGACATATACAAAATCACTCCATATTTAAGGGGAGTAGAATGTGGATCTTGGGTTTCAGCTACTACATAACTCTCGCTTCCCCTATTTTGTCCCTTAGTCCTCACATTCCGAGAGCGAATTTTCTGACAAAGAGAAAAGAACTGCTGTTTTGGGGGTCTGAATCTACTCTATCTAACACTTGTCGCTTGCAAGTTCTTTTTACCTTGAAAGAGTATTTTTAACTCTATACATCAAGTGGCTTCATACTGTGTCTGTAGCGATTTCCATAAAAGAACTATGCTATTACTTCTATTACTAATAGAAAATTGGTACATCTGAAGGCGAAACTCTATTATTGCTTTTTTTTTTATTTAAGGATGTTAAATTAAAAAAGTTTAATGATTTTCAGTTAAAAACGTCATTTACAAAAGCATTCTTTTGTTTTATTTAAATTCTAAATTTCTTCAAAGATTCTTTAAAATAAATTTATGCAAAGATTCTTTAAAATAAATTTATTCAAAGTTTCTTTAAAATAAATTTCTTCAAAGATTCTTTAAAATAAATTTATTCAAAGTTTCTTTAAAATAAATTTCTTCAAAGATTCTTTAAAATAAATTTCTTCAAAGATTCTTTAAAATAAATTTCTTCAAAGTTTCTTTAAAATAAATTTCTTCAAAGATTCTTTAAAATAAATTTATTCAAAGTTTCTTTAAAATAAATTTATTCAAAGATTCTTTAAAATAAATTTATTCAAAGTTTCTTTAAAATAAATTTCTTCAAAGATTCTTTAAAATAAATTTATTCAAAGATTCTTTAAAATAAGATTTTTTAAAATAAGTTCTGTCAGTTATACATAGATAGATAGATAGATAGATAGATAGATAGATAGATAGATAGATAGATAGATAGATAGAACAGACTAGTGTCTGTAGTTATTTAATAATTATTAAAGTAAATAACTATGTCAGCCCCTTTAAGAAACTCGTTTCCTATCGTTGAGCACTTTCAGTTGAATTTAAAAGTCGGTCAATGTAGCTCTTATGCGCATATCGTCATATAATTATTAGATCACTCCGACTGTTGTTAAAAACATTTAATGAAATAAATGTTTAAAATTCAACAGCATTTCTTGCCGTTAACCGTAACCGAATGGATATGGTCCTTGGTAATGAAGCCAGAGATGACTTTTGTCGTCGGGTTCGAATCTATCGACTGATGTTAATCGTGACACCCTGCACTGAAGATTCCCGAAAGGAAGAAACGCTAATGCCTGTAGGTATTTGATAATTATTATAGTAAATAATTATATATATATATATATATATATATATATATATATATATATATATATATATATATATATATATATAGCCGTGGTCAAAATTATGGAGCACCTATAAAAAAAACTGAGATAATAGTTTAAAACCAACGCACTTAAAAGTTAAGAATTGTACAGTGAACAGTTTAGAGCAAATGTAATATATTTAACAGTAGATTAAAATGCCTCCAAAGAAGCAGCTTTCAGAGATTAAAAATACACAAATGGAACGATATTCTCAGGTAGTAATTGCCAGGAAGATGGAATGTTCAAGAAAGGGAGTTCAAACGGGAAACAAAGTCTTTCAAAATCAGAAAGGGGCAATGCCGTAAACAGTCTAGAATCGCCAGAGAAGACAGATTTTGAAAAGAGCATACCTTGCAGATAGAAAGAAAAGTTCTTCAGAATGTCTTCGCAATGTCTCCTGCAGATTTTACGGATTTGAATAGCTCTACAGTGGCAATTCGTTTCGCTAAACCATGGGGCATATTGTCAAAAGCAATTTTCAAGTTAAACTTTATCTATATACACCTGCGAAAGATAAAAAATTCTATGAAAATTGACTAAATATAGATAATAATAGAAAGTTGTAACAGTAAATATTGAACACCCTATATATATATATATATATATATATATATATATATATATATATATATAATATAAAGCTGAATGTGTGTATGTGTGTGTGTGTGTGTGTGTGTGGTCACGAAAAGGCTTCTATATGGTTGACTATTTTAAAAAACTGATTGCATATAATGATAGAAGATGTATCGAGACACATGAATGGGTATGTTTTATCCTGCAGAACGGTGGTTCATTAAAATTGTGGGGGTCTGCGTTCGCGCCTGGTCCACCCAAGTATGGAAATAAAAAATGTAAAAATTAAAAATAACGTTTACAAGTGTTTTTGATATAGATGTACATAAGAATACTTTGATAAGTATGTTTTAACTTAAATAGGGATGGTATGATAAAATTGTGGAGTCTGCATTCGCGCCTGGCCTCCATAGAATGGAAATAGGCACAAACTTTAATAAAGACTTTTCATATCTATCTGCGTAAGTATACTTTGATAATTATGTTTCAGTTTGAAGAAATATGGTATAATAAAATTATGGGGGTGTTCGTTCGCGCCTGACCTCCATAGAATGGAAATATGTCACAAAGTTTAACAAGGTTTTTTAATATAGATCCACAGAATATTGTGATAAGTGTTTCAGTGTGAACAGGTATGGTATAATAAATTATGGGGTTTATCTATTTTTTTTTTTTTTTTTTTACTTTCATCATATTTTGCTTTGGTTTTGATACCCCCAAATTCGAAGATATCTCTTTACAACCGTTCCTTTTCATAACCTATCATACTTTCATAAATCAGAGTCCATTTTCTGTAGGCTGTTTTTGAACCCAGTCAACGACGGGTACTTTTGCTAGTATATATATATATATATATATATATATATATATATATATATATATATATATATATATATTTATATATATATACGGGTTGATTGGAAAGTAGATGGCATAACTTCGAGATTATGTTTCATATATTTACGCTTATGTTTTCCTAGACTTTTTAGTCAGTTAAAAATGGGCAAAAGTTATAGCCCGTTTAATTAGAATGAGTGCTTTATGCTAAATTGATGTTTTGATATGATTAAATCTGTGTTTGATTTTGCAATAAACACTAATCACTATTTATCCTTATTAATTCCTGAGCGTGAAACGGACGGATACCATAATATTTAGTTCGCTGCACCTAATTATAACAAAGGTTCGGACACCATTTAAATCAGATCGGCTAAGCAGTTTCCGGGAAAACGTCTAGAGTAATACTTAGTTCGTCGCAACTTGTCACTGCGAAGGTCAATCCAAAATTTCATTTAGATCGGCACAGTAGTTACCCAAGAAGAAATGGAAAGGAGAAACAGACAGATTAGAAAAATATAATATAGATAAGTCCAGATTTTTTTAAAGGTTATCGAAACAATTACTACTCAACATTCTTTACTTTAAACAATGTTCGCAATAATGCATTTTTAAATAATGGATATATGAAAACAGGTAAAATATTGTCGAATAGTTGGGTTCTGTATACTATGAGTGAGTTATATATACACTGTTGATCAAAAATGTAAGACCACTTAAAAATCTCAAAAAAAAAATTTAAGGATGGATTTTAAACTCTTCCGATGTAAGGTTACCAACACTACAAATCACCCAGGCTAGTTTTTCTATAAAGGCGGTTAGGTCCAGAAGAAAGATTTGAGCATCAGGAGACAGGGAATTTATTTGATAGCAATCTTTTATGATGCAGTTGGTATCCTACGAATGTTGGGCATTCCTATTTCGGTTAAAAGCATACAATAGAACAAATACAAGGAAATAAATAGCTTCAGCCAATACGTACGAGGTTGCTTCAATAAGTTTAAAGGCTTTCTTCGTATAGGCACTTTTATTGATAAGACGCACATCAAACTTTAGTCACCATTCGAACTTATTTTACCGTTCCAACGACTTTTAAAAGGTCCCATGGAAGTCCTCTTGTGGCAGCCTGGCAATGATCCACGTCACATCCTCGTTCATCTCCTCAATTGTCTCATAACGACAGTCTATAAGGTTTCCCCTTAGCTTAGAGAATAACAAAAAGTCACAAGGAGCAAGGTCTGGGCTATAGGGAGGGTGAGGAACTTGGTCTTGATGATCATCATTGTCAAATAGTCTGTGACAAGCATGGAGCTGGGGACTGCACCCTTCGGACAAATTTCGCGAACATCTTTCGCATTTTCAGTTCCTCCCAAATAATTGTATATACAGTATCTACACTCATATCAAACTGTGCACTTATTGTTTCTATAGAAACGCGGCGGTTTTATCCATGAAATTCTTTGTTTGGCCAATCAATTCTGGTGTTCTGATTACCCGACTCCTCCTAAACCTGTCATTATCCCTTACAGGTCTCCTAACTTCCTTGAATCTCTTATGCCACTCGAAAAACTGATGCTCGGTTCATGCAAGATGGTCCAAAAGCAGTCTGAAGCATTTCATACGTTTATGTGGTATTTTTTCCTAAGTTTAAATCCGAATTTTATTGCAGATTGTTCTTTCTCAATTCCTGGTTGTATTTTTTAAATTCACCAGCTGTCACAATCAGGCTTTAGTAGGATGTATTCCAATTAATGCTGTAGCTGTTCATTTGAACCTGAAATCATAAAAATTGGTCAGTCATCTCATAAGATGTATAGCAACAACATAGTGAATTTTCAAGAATCTACGAGAATTTTCAAGCCTGGAAACTTATTGAAGGCACATCGTTCAAGGAAATAAATAGGTTCAACATATGAACCACATATAAGGGTGTCTTTGAGGTGAAAGTGGTTCACGATTCAGACTGACATCAGCGTGTTCCAAGTTTAAAACCAATTGGTTTCACAGAAACACTTGCATCCAACCCGCATCTGATCTTGAGTCTTACCTTCTAGAGAGGGCGAAAATAATAATTACAAGCGTAACCTCAACACAAAGAGGGTTTTTTGTACATATAGAATGAGTAGTGTTGGCACCTAGGGAGAGGGTTGCTCAGAGTACCATTTCCTGCCTTGACCGGGTTTAAAACCGGCTTCAAAAACTAGTCTATCTCTGTCATATCGTTAATTTCATGACAAGTGCTCGACTGAGCTTCAATCTATGCTTCCCTTGCTAAACATTCACAACAAACACTCACCTAAATCTAAACTCAAATTCCATGTACAAACTTAATTTTCCAGATCTTCCCGTCTGTAGAACTCTATGCTACAGGCCTGCTTTCTAGTTGACTGCAAGATGGTCGTCTTCAAGTCTAATGCAAACAAATCCTTGTTGAGCCGTCCCCTTAAATAATCCAACTCTACCCAGTTTCTATAATTATTGGTCACTACGCTGTTGTCTCACTGGCCACTTTAGACACATTAACCGTTGTCCTCGAGACACTTTAAGCCTTGATAAATGGTGACTTTCTTTTAAAAAAAATATATGATATGCTGTCAATTTTGCAAACACCCTGTATACCATTAACAGATTAAAGATAGGTCACGCCTTCCCCAAAAGAGATTGGTACGTAAGCGAAAGCGAGAGATCCAATCGGACTTTCAGAGATTGTCCATTGTCTTTCCAGGCAGAAAAAAAAAGGGGAGATCGTGTTGATTACATGCACGTGGATTTTGAACGTTTCTGTGAGGGGGGAAGGGGGTGGTGGGGGTAGGATTCTGGAGAAAGAAGTTTTGTTTTGTTTTTTAATCGCCTAAAAGCTTCGCGGCTTAGGGTGGGGTTTTGTATTTCGATATTCGAATTACAAGGGTGGAGTGAAGAGGCCAACTCCTGCAGAGATATCTTATCAACGCGAGACAATATGTTTTGATACTCCCGCGGCGTTCGGATAAATACAATCGACGGGAAACCTGGTCTCAACCGGTCATATTTATAAACTCATCTCTCAAGAAAGAAGTGACTGAGACAGCTCGTCGCCCTTTTAAAATGAATAACATTACATCGCTTACGTATACTACTAATACTACTACTAATATTACTACTACTACTACTACTAATAATAATAATAATAATAATAATAATAATAATAATAATAACTAGCGGAACTTGTGGAAATTCCACAGCGGACTCTTTTATATGTAATATACAAGTTAGAAAAGCATTTCATCCAAGGCATGAAAATTGTTAAACAAAATGTTTTTTACTGTAGGCTTTAAAAATAAAGGTACAAGATTCAATTCGAAATTTATTTATCTTCAAAGTGCACTTTTATAAATTTTACAAAGTAAGGTATAAAAATTTAATTTAAATTTAATCAAAAAATTACCTTGGATTTATTTTATGTAATGTACATTTTGTTGCAATTTAAAAACATTATCTTTCATCTAGCAATTAATGATATAGATATAAAATTTTCAATTATTTTTTTTAACTGCAACAGAATGTATATATATATATATATATATATATATATATATATATATATATATATATATATATATATATATATATATATATATACGTTGCCCGGAAGTATATTTCTCTTCACACCACAACTCATTTTTTGCAACCCCCTCTGTATTATTACAGGTCTGAATATTCTCTCTGTTTCAGTTTGTATTTCTCTTCACACCACAACTCATTTTTTGCAACCTCCACTTTGTATTATTACAGGTCTGAATATTCTCTCTGTTTCAGTTTGTATTTCTCTTCACACCACAACTCATTTTTTGCAACCCTCTCTTTGTATTATTACAGGTCTGAATATTCTCTCTGTTTCAGTTTGTATTTCTCTTCACACCACAACTCATTTTTTGCAACCCCTCTTTGTAATACAGGTCTAAATAATGAGTAAATCTGAATTTTTTTTAACAAAGACTTTAAAATAACTTTTTTAGATTAACTTTTTTTTTAATTTCTTTCAGAATAGAAAATCTTTAAAATTCAATAAGGAACATATTTCAAATAGGTTTCGTTAACAAATATTCAGTGCATAACGAGAAAAATAGAGATGAAAAAAAAAAGGACTGTATAACTGGTTACGATCAGTAATAGTCCACGCCAGCGTTTACGACCGGGCAAGGTCGGGCGGTCTGCTAGTATATCTATAAGAGTAAGTACATATGTTTGCGAGGACACTTCTCAACTTATGTACTCAACGAATTTTTTATCTACAGACTTGAAATTTGGTATATAGAGTATTCAGACATGTGGAAAACTTTTTTATCCGTTTTCATCCGGACGAAAGGGCTGCAAAGGGGTCAAAATTCAAAAGTTGGTGCTTGGGAGTCATCGGATTTTTATTTGTTTGCCAACTGTTTCACGAATGCGCATGCGCGAATCGTTCATAAGAATGAGTAGGTTTAAAAGCACTTTTTAAATAACGTGTCAAGCTGTCTTAATGGTTATCACACTTGAGTCACTGTCTTTAGGTTTTGGTTTGGATCTTAGATCAAGTATTTTTTTTTACTTACAAGGCGTGAATTATTTAGAAAAAAAAACATAATACTCGCATGCATATATCTCAGTTTCTTTCTCTTTTTTTTGTCTTTTGTTTTTTGTTGTTTTTTTTTTTTACTTCATTTTTGAGAAGGATTTTTACGTTACACTTAATACCGGGCAGCGTAGAGTATATTTTCTAGTCGGATATAAATCCTCGCCTACGGTCGATTAGTTTTCGACTAGGATTTACATTTTATAGGGTGCGTCTAAGCATAAGATTTGCATATCTACTGCATTTTCAATATCATTGCTGATAAATTTAATGAAACTTTTCATTCATGAAATGCCCGAATGACCGACATAAACTCCCTTAGAATTCATTTCCGTTGCAGGAATGACAACTTTATCGCTGTACATCTCTGCATCATATCAGATACTTACAAATACTGTCGTTGTTGCATTTATTTCTCCGAGTGTTACCAGGACTCTTATCACGATACACAATATATATTTCTCACATCAACTTCAGTGTAGTATCTGTTCTTCAGGTGCTGCACTTCAATTTCTTGTTCTGTCTCAGTGGAAGAGAAATCCTTCACGACTGAGACAAATTATTTTTTTCCTTTTCTCCACGTTAAAAAATGACCCTGGTGTCTAACTTTGTCCCGTGGGGAGGCATTGTAAATAGGAACTTCAGTTTGTTGAGAGACAATCACTGTGTGGTTTCAACGGGTTCAGCCTAGACCAGAGTTTTCCGACAGGGTCCATACCGCCCACCAGGGGGTTTGTTACGAGACTTCAGGTGGGCTGTGGACAAATTTGTTGTATAGGGGGTCCCTGAGATCCTTTATTATGGGAGTGAAGGACTAAGAGATTCTAATAACTAATTTTTTCAACCCATTTTCTATAGGAGTCATAATTTTTCACATGAAAATTGATTACATCACACTTATTTAGTCCATTTTGGTGTCAAATGAAAGCTCTAATACCGCTTGAGTTAGCATCAGTAGCTACAATGATTTCACGTTCTGGATTATAATACGTTAAAAATAATTCAGAAATGGAAATATTTTTTTTAATTTTGTTAAATGCTTCCTTGGGTTTGTCATAAAGATCGTTTTCCTTCTTCAATGTCTCCTTAAGAAGCACTCTCATCGTGTATGTTTGGGATAAACACGTTATGGTAAAAGAAAACGTTGGAATTACAATGTTTTCGGGGAGCTGATATATGTTTCTGTTTATCGCACGTGCTCGCTCTGGGTGTGGTCTTTTACTTATCTATTATTTTACCCAGATATTTTATTTTTTTCCATAGAAATTTCGCATGTCTCCTTCGTCAGTTTTAAGCCAGAGTAATAAATTATTTTAAATAAGTCATATACATTCAAATTGTGTTGTTAAATAAGACGTCTATTGCTTCTTGGAATACGACGGCGCAACCTTTACCCCAAACACTAATCTTTCAAATTTTTACATCCCCTTTATACACAGTAGTTTTCACTACTCTTCGTCAATCGGTAGTTGTAGATGTGGTACTGTCGTTTATGCGGGGAGTGTTACCTCGTTGAAAAACGTCATGGGAACGGGAACCAGCTCCCCAGGTGTTAGACGCGATCAAACCATAAGCACCAAATTATTAACGATAGATTATAAATTATAATCCATCCGTTTGCCGATAGGTTGTTACCTGATCGTCATTGCGACTTTTCTAGCTTAACCGGTGTTAACAAAGGATCGTTTGCCGGGAAGATCTACTTACTTCATCATGCGAACGACATCAGGCTCCCCCGGTGTTGACAAACTTTCGAAATAAAAAATTTCTCCATTGAATTCTGCGAATATTTCCCCTTAACTAGGCAGTGGATGGTAATAATCTTTTAGTGCGTGGTTCAAACCGGTGAAAAAATCAGTACACACATATTTTTTTACTTTATTTTACGTAGTCGGGGCCATTTGCTATATTCGACTTCGGATAACAAAAACGTACCTCACTGGTGTGGACTTCTGCTTGAATGCCCAGTTCAGCTCACCGCTTCTTGAGTCGTTCTGGCTGTGGTATCTGCTTGGTCTTGATTCCTGGTTGTGATATCTGTTTGGGTGGTAAAAATGAAAAGGACCACGGGTTTGTAGAAAAAAGAACTTCATTATTTATTTTACAATATTATACATTATACATTAGTAAAAAATAATTACGACTGTCTTCTTTTGTTCTGGCTAGGCTACCTTACCTAATTCCTTGCGCGGGAAGAAGGGGTTACCCCCTTCGTCTCCCAGGGAAACACCAAAATATGCGTGTTCACTGCATGTTGGTCAGACGAGATAGAGAGAGAGAGAGTTATAAGAATATAATTATGAGAAATCTATTGTTTAATTCTTACGCGACATGCCTCATCACTCAGCAAGAATATCTATGTTACTACGCTGAAAGTGGAACCCAAATAAATAGTGCCACATAGATACACGTCATTTATATCAACTTTCGAAATAAAAAAATTTCTACATTGAATTCTGCGATTATTTTCTCTTGACTAGGCAATGGATAGTAATAATCTTTTAGTGCATGGTTCAAACCCGTGAAAAAATCAGTACACACATATTTTTTTTTACTTTATTTTACGTAGTGGAAACCCATTTGCTATATTCGGCTTCGGATAACACTCATATTGTTTTTTTCGATTTGATCTAATTCTACGTAGATTTAATTCAATGGTGAGAATTTCTGTTAAGTTCATAAAATCTTCCGAAAACTTTTAATCCCCCTTTAGTCTGGCTGTTGCAGCTTTTAAGGTTGTAGTAGGAGTGTACGGAACTTTTCCATCCAGTCCATGCCAAAAAGGTTATTCAATTATTCATCACAAACATTTCAATTTTATTTCTCTTATAACTGTAATCATCAATTCGCCTTCAAATTTTATTTGTTCTCTACGCATACAAATGCATATACACACATAAACATGTATCTATACATACGCACATACGTATACAGATACTCCTACATGTTAGGTTGGTGTAAAAATAATGTTTTTGACATGTAGTTGACAGTCAAAAAACGAGATTATTTTTGCATCACCCTAATATATATATATATATATATATATATATATATATATATATAGTAAGTTATAAAATATATATGGCGATTAAGCTTAATCGCCATATATATTTTATAACTTACTAACTAGGTCTACCTACGTATTGAGCACTTTTTAAGTAAATACTTAAAGTTTACGCATAAATTTATACTTTCGTATATTAATGTTATGTGGGTAAATGAAGTAGTTATATATATATATATATATATATATATATATATATATATATATATATATATATATATATATATATACGCAACATACACATACCTGCGCATGTAGCAATGGAACATGAACACGTGGTTAAATATATATAAGAGGAAATATAAATGTACGATCAACAACATTTGAACGCTCGTATCTCCTGCAAACACATCATCTCAGAGGTACATCTGATATTGTGTGAGATTAGATTTACAGTGCGAAATATATGAGATGAGACATGAATATATATATTTTTTTTTTTTACACAGTGATCACCACTTATCAAGGCCCGGAAGCCACTCAGGGATAAGGGTTATTGCAAGTACATTACGTTAGTGTGGAGATTTGATGAAGTGTTTACTTAAGGGGGCGGTTCATTAGGAATTTGTTAACATTGGACTTGAAGACGTCACAGTTGTAGTCCGGTGGGAAGCAGGCAGACGGAACAGAGTTCCACAGGCGTGCAGTTCATGAGTTTTTAGTCCGGTGGGAAGCAGGCAGACGGAACAGAGTTCCACAGGCGTGCAGTTCATGAGTTTCGGAAAATGATGGATTAATGGCATACATCCATATATGACATTGACATAGATGTTTGAGCATAAATGTGGATAATTTGTTTTAGTTAAAAATACATCAAGTGCATCTTCTACTATATCGTTTTTCGCAATATTTGGACCTTATACTAATTTCGCCATGGCATGTAAGTACGTAATAATGTTTTCAACTGAAATGCATTGGTTTAAAACATCACCAATGTAAGCAAGCACCGTTTAATCTTTAGTAATCTATATATCTTTAAAAGTGAAATTTTCTGTCTGTATGTGTGTCTGTGTGTGTACATTTCCCTACCAAACTACTCTATCAATTTTCAGTCACCGGACTTGAGATTTAACATAAGGGGTATTGAAAATCTTTTTAATTGGTTTTCGGCCAGAAATTTGGCTGTCAAGGGGTCAAAGTTCAACGATTTGACCTTTGAAAACTCTACCAAACTCCTCCGCCAAGTTTGACTTTGACTTTGACTTTGACATATAGATGTTTGAGGTCCAAGTTTTGCGCTTCCATTTAGGAGGATGGACAATATAAACTCGGCAGCAATCTCCAATGGGCGACAAGTCTCCTTTTGAATTCGTTTACCAGAGGAAAAAGAGGTGAAAAAAATGGTCTTGCCGAGGTGGCTACCGTGGTTTTGCCGTCACGGGCTGTCAAAATAATGCCTTTTATGCGACGTCGTGGAAGCGAGGGTTAAATGACTTGCAAAAAATCTCAGTGAAAAAACGACCCTCCCTGCAGAAAACAAACCCAGTTGAGGCTGAAGGAATTAATGTTTTTGACCTATTTTTCGACATTTGTCGTCCGAATGGTCGAGCTTCAAAATGATACCTATCTCGTGAAAATCCGTCGCCTCTGTCGAAAGTTTTAGACATACAAGCATACATACATACATACATACATGAATACAAATACTTAAGCAGACAGGTGAGATTTATATTATAGATTATATTTTGTTTCGTTCTTATTAAATGCAAATAGTTACAGAAGAAATATTACCGTAAATCGTCACAAGAAACGTTGAGTCAGAACAGCTAAAAAGAGTTTGTATTGTTTCGATTATTTCGATTGTTGAGATGTTCAGATTGTTATTCTGATCTGTAATGCTATTCTCACAATGTCTCGAACGATATAACCTCCGACCTTCTTCAGGTACCTCTAGTTGAACTCGAGATTTTTTATCAAACTTAAGAAACTTACCAAATTCCATAACTGAATTCTTTATGCAATCTTTGAAGAAGAGATTCAACGCTAATCATGGTCCAAAAACCAATCGAGGATAAAGGTTAGGTTTAGGGTTACAGTTAATGAATGAAGGGTAGACAGTAAAACAACACCGTCATGATTGGTAATTGTGTAAAATGTGTAGGGCTAGATTATTTAAGACGACAGCTGATCAAGAACTAGTTTACATTAGACTTTACAACAACCACGTTATAGTCAACTGGGAAGCATCCTCGCGGTATTGTGTCCCATATTATGTTGTTAGTCTACCGGAAAACATCGGAAATTATTAAAATGGACGATTATTATGATGAAATTATAATAATTAATTATTATGATTCCTAAAAGTATATTTTCAGAAATATTTTACAGATGTGAAAAGTGGTGTTTAATAGTTGTCAGAGATGTTAATTTGATGCTAATTAAACGGATGGAGTTTAAGCTAACCATAATATAAGCAAATATACGTGACAAAAACTCAGCAAGAATCTTTAGGCTACGTGTAGTGATGACGTAATAAAAATATAGATTTTAAGATATAGAGTAGTAGTTACGCGGGAAACCAGTTTCGATACCCAACGCTTTAGAGGTTGGTTGGTTGTTTTTGTTTTATAGCATATAAACCCTTTTCAGGTTATTTAATGCCGAATCTAGTGATTTTTGATAGAGTATATTTGGGTTTTTTTTTTAAGTCGGTTTCTATTTAACCCATAGCTGGGACCCTAACAAACACTACCACTCCGGGTCAGAGTGGACCTGGGAGCAATAGCAATTAAAGGGTGGCTCCACACTCCCCAAAGCCCGCAAGCTGGGGCCTCACCATCGGATATAGTTTTAGGTCATATCCAGGACCTGTATTGTTAGGGTTATCTGAACTACTGTTCTCATCTTGTGTGTTATTTTCACAATGTTTTCGTAACTTACAACTGAATTTTATCAAGTACTTTATCCACTACGCCACGGTCCTTGCCGATAAGATTCCTGAATTCAAAAAGATACATGTGAATAAGGCTGGAGGTTACATCGACTGAAACATTGCGTAAATAACACTCAACATGAGAACAGGTATTACCACTTAAGGTCAGGGTGGACCTGGAAGCAATGTCAATGAAAGGGTGGTTCCACTCTCCCCCAAAGCCCGCAAAGTGGGGTCTCATCATCGGATATAGTTTAAGGTCATATCCAGGACCGCTGAGCCAAGTATAAGAGAGATACAAGCAATTGCACTTAAAGAGGCAGTTAGTATCTTAAAAAGACCCCAACGCGTTAGAGACGGAAGGGGAAAGCCCATGGAAGACAAAAGAGGGTGACTTAGAAAAATCTAATCTCATACAAGCGTTCCAACTCTGGAAAAGAACCCAACAAAGAATAAATGATTATATCAAAATATAATTTCCGTCTGAGCTTTTATACTTTCGTAGAAAAGCACCCTTAATTTTAGGACCCGTGTAAGGAAGATTTGAGGTATGTTTTTGCTTGTGCTCCAATCGACAACGATATCTATAAACTGTTAATTTATCTATATACAGATCAACACCCAATAGAGAATAAAACAGACGAATCACATATCAGAACGTTTACACTCCTAAGTTAATAGAAACTCATTATAGAACACACATCTGTGTAATAGATACTGTATGTATGTACATATATATATATATATATATATATATATATATATATATATATATATATATATATATAGTAATTTATAAAATATATATGGCGATTAAGCTACACTGAATATTCTGCGTTTCATCCACTATAGGATTCGTAAGCCTGACGAATCCTATAGTGGATGAAACGCAGAATATTCAGTGTAGCTTAATCGCCATATATATTTTATAAATTACTAACTAGCTCTACCTACGTATTGAGCACTTTTGAAGTAAATACTTAAAGTTTACGCATAAATCTATACTTTCGTATATTAGGTTTATGTGAGTAAATGAAGTAGTTATATATATATATATATATATATATATATATATATATATATATATATATATATATATATAACTACTTCATTACTCATGTTTTTACCCCAAAGAAGGCACATTGCCACTTTGGTGTAGGGGGCTACTATCAGGGGCAACAACTACTGGGGTACTATGTAGGGATTTGGGCAGCAAGGTGTCGGTTCACGTTACACTTGAACTTCTGCACGTCAGTACTGTTGGGGAAGCAGGGACCTGGAATGGAATTCCAAAGTCTAGCGGTTCTGGGGAAGAAACTATTGGAGTAGAAAGATCTTTTACATCTAGGGATCTCTACAGTGTGTTGGTGAGATTTAGCAGCCTGTCGGGTTTGTCGAGGGTACGCACGTCGTGGAGGCACAAGTGATTGCAGTTCGTCAGAGCATTCACCACTAAAATACTTGTAGAACAGGCAGAGGGATGCAACATTTCGTCGATGGGACAGATGCTGAAGCTTAGATGCCAGTTCAGGGCCTATCAGGTTTGCGACTCTCTTTTGAACCCTGTCAAGGAGCGAGAGACTAGTAGCAGATGCACCAGCCCAAATGTGACAGCAGTACTCCATACATGGGCGAATGGTGGCCTTATAGAGGTACAGGATACTTTCGGGTGTTAGTAGTTGTCTAGCACGGTAGAGAGAGCCCACCTTTCTTGCAGCGGCCCTGTCAATGCCTTATGCGTAAATTTTTCAGTATTTACTTCAACAGTGCTGCATACATAGGTAGAGCGAGGTAGTAAGTTATAAAAATATATATGGCAATTAAGCTACACAGAATATTCCGCGTTTCATTCTCGTGAGAATTCGACAAGCTTAAGTTATGAAAATATATATGGCAATTAAGCTACGCCTGATGAATCCTCGACAGAATGAAATGCGGAATACTTTCTGTAGCATAGTTGCCATATATATTTTCATAACTGTCTATATATATATATATATATATATATATATATATATATATATATATATATATATATATATATACATATATATATAAGCTCGCCCTTTGCTTATAAACAAAGCAGTTAGAGCACTATAAAAGTGGTGGACGGATGTTTGTTTTAATAGAGATTATTTACGGGCGCTGCTCCCGTGGGTCGATCGGTAGAACTGCTGACTGCCAACGCGATGGTTCTAGGTTCAATGCTCGGCTTGAGAGAGGTGTTAGTCTAGCGGCACTGATGAGTTGTGATACAACGAAACAGGACTGTATGTCGACGACTACATATATATATATATACAACAAAACAGGACTGTATGTCGATGACTACAAATATATATATATAATATAAAGCCGAATGTTTGTGTGTGTGTGTGTGTGTGTGTGTGTGTGTGTGTGGTCACGAATAGGCTCCTATATGTTTGATTATTTTAAAAAACTGATTACATATAATGATAGAAGATGTATCGAGACACAGGAATGGGTATGTTTGATCTGGCAGAACGGTGGTTCATTAAAATTGTGGGGTCTGCGTTCATAAAATGCATATAAAACGATAAACAACGACACAGAATTCGCGTATAAGCCTGAGGAGTCCTAGAGTGGATGAAACGCCGAATAATCAGTGTAGCTTAATCGCCATATATATTTTATAAATTACTATATATATATATATATATATATATATATATATATATATATATATATATATATATATATATATATATATATATATGTATATATATATATATATATTATATTATATTATATTATATTATATTATATTTTGTGTACAGAAAGTTGTTAGATGAGACAAATCATTGGTACCGTCGGTTTCAAGCCCGATAATAAGGACCGTTTAAGGTATCCTTATCAAGCTCTCTTCAGCCAATATTCGACGATGATAGACGAATATTGGCTGAAGAGAACTTGATAAGGATACCTTAAACGGTCCTTATTATCGGGCTTGAAACCGACGGTACCAATGATTTGTTTCTGTACACAAAATATAAATACGCTCTTACATTTCGGATTTTCCTTTTAATTGAGCACTCTGCTGGATTTTTTTTTTTCCAAAATAACTAATCATATATATATATATATATATATATATATATATATATATATATATATATATATATATATATTTCTAGTTGTATCACAACTCATCAGTGCCGTTAGACTAGCACCTCTCCCAAGCCGAGGATTGAACCTATATATATATATATATATATATATATATATATATATATATATATATATAAGACAAACATTTATAAGTCAATTATACAGCTTCGCTGTTTATATACACCCCTTTTAAATACAGGAGGCCCTACAATATAACATTCCACAGACAGACAGTTCTAGGGAAAAAAAAATTTGTTCATGGAATTTTCGTTTAGTTTTAGGCACAGATAGAGCGTAAGGGAAATTGTCGACATTTGTTGCGCTTTATTTGGAGGTATTGAGTCCAAGTGCTTTCGCTATATTGACCGGGCTTTTCGTCTCTGGATTATCATAGTGATGCGTCCAGGTTTCATCCTGTGTGATCAGTCTTTTGAAAGACTTACCGAACGCCTCTGGTATGTAGAAGAACCTGCCTTATGACGCTTTTTTCCGACTACTTCATAATTGAAACCACGGTATAAAGCCGTACGCAGATGTGTGCGGGTGTAACCTTTAAGTAATTAATTAAATGCTAAAAACAATATTAAAGTTCGTTTTCCCGCTTCCCCTCAAACGCGATAAAGTGGTGAGGATAAGATATATTTTGTAATCATTCGGGTCGGTCTCTGCGCCGCGTTCAAAATACAAACTGATAACGCCATGTTTAATCTGGCTTTTATAGCGTGTCTGGCTTCATGGTTTCGTGGGGTGGTCCGTTCGAAAGCAAATGACTCACAGACAATTTAGCTACGGTGGGTGGGGGTGTCGCTTACACTTCAGTCCATGGTATTCTATTGATAATCGATGACAACAACAACAACACATAAAACAAAGTGGTTTCCGGTAATGTGCAATCGATGCATGTACAAATATGCAATCAACTGGATAATAATCTTTACATAGGGTCACCACTTATCAAGACCCGAGGACCATTCGAGGATAAGGGTTGGTGGATGTACGGTAGTCTTCAGGACAACAGTATGTAACGTTGCAGTTACAAACAAACAAACAAACAAAGGAAATAAATAAAGAAAAACCCGGGCCGGCATTTTTTTTTCTTTTTTAACAAAAGTTTTTATTACAGTTACTCTCCCGTCTCGAGACCATTTAAAAAGTCTCTCGCTGCCACATGTTCATCAAGCCTGATCGCGTTTCTCCTTCTTCCCACAGCATGCTGGACACAGACGGCCCATTCTCATCCTTGACTTTACACGTCTATTTTCTTCATCGTGCACTTTGCTTCTCCTGACCATATGCTGCAATTTTTTCTCCTATGTCTTTTTTCTTCTCGCGCACACTTCCTATTTCACATATGCGCTTTTCTCGATTACTGCTCTTGCTAATCTCTGGAAGTAAACATTTTAACTGGGCTGGCATTATCCGCCTGATACTCAGGGATCCGAACCTTGGATTAACCACTAAGGACTCTATCCTATCAGCAGGTGCAAATTATTGTCCTTTGGTGAATGGATTCTGGACCATGCAGTAGCTTCTGGATGTCATATTAGCAAGTAATTATTACGGTTTTACCTTATCATGGATAACAAAAAATATATATTTCTTCGTTTCTTTTTCTCCCTTACTTTCCCTCTCTGCTCTGCTCTAATCAAGTCTGTTGACCCGTTCTACAAATCTCATCACAAAATTTTCCACAAAAAATATTCGATTAAACTCACAACTTCCAATGTAGATCCCTTCACTACCATGTCTCCTTCTCCAACATTAGGGGTTCACATTCCAACCTTGAAACCAAAGTACAGGAGATTAAACCAGACATAGCATTCCTAAACAAACTGGCATTGGACCAACTATTTCCCTAGATGAGTTCGTAATTTAAGAATACTGTAACTTAACATCAAAATCTGGGCCCCAAGATCGCCATGAGCAGGGAATATGTGCCTACATTAGAGATGGCTTTCATGTGATAGGGACATATCCAGAAAAGACCCTAAATTACCCTATATGTGCTTGCATGTTGCACTTGCTCACACCACTTCGTTTATATTTGCCCCTTATCGCCTCCACAACAACAGAGTTACTATTTTTAAGAGAATATCTGAGAAAATTGCTCATTCTTCGGCTAACATTCACGTCTATGGAGACTTCAGTCTTCACAATGTGGAATCGTTAGCTCACTCAAATAAGACAGATGATGATGGGAAGTTCTGTCACGATTTCTCCATCGCCTATAACCTAACTCATATTGTTCACGAACCCACTCGTGCCCGACACTGACGGTCAGTATGAAAGTCTCCTAAACCTTTTTCTCACAACTTGCTCTGAACTATGTTCATCCTCCGTTCTGTCTCCACTGAAATCTTCCAACCACTCTGTTGTATTCAGTTAAGATAAAAACGAAATATAATAAGTCCTCAGACGTACCTGTCCATCGTGCAGTATATCGATACTCTATAGCTAACTGGGATAGCTTCGGTACATTTATATCAAATCTACTTCTGCCTTTCATGTTTAAAAAAGAATGTATTCTCTATAGTATCAGATCTGACGGAATGGTTAAGTGTAGGTATAAACCGCTTCATACCCTTCAAAAAATTCCAGCAAAAACCTAACAGCCATTCGTGGTTTCTCTCCAGGATGTGCTGCTGCCATTGCGCACAGAAATCACTTTTCCATTTCTTCCAACGTAATGTAATAGATGTACTGCGATTAAAGCAGCTTTCAGGACTGCCAGCGACCACTGTAAATATAATAAAGAACGCGGGAGAGTTGTATGCTCAATCCGTTAAGCCCAAAGTAGCTAAGCAGCAGCTTGGTTCTCACCAGCTTTGGCAAATAGCAAATAGGGTCCTAAAAAGAAGTGTGTGCTCTATCCCAATCATCATCAATGAATTTGAGGTAATCTCGTCAGTATCAAAGACAAACTCTTTGACAAGAATTTTGCAGCTAATTCTACCCTACGCGATCAAGATCGCCCCCGCCACCGTATTTCCTCTTGTATCTAAAAACACGCTATGCGAGATACAAATATGTGTGCGTGATGTTGCCAAGCTAATCAAAGCTTTCGATTCCAGTAAATCAACTGGCCCTGACGGCATTCCAATTATAGTGCTTAAAAAGTTTCAACCAGAACTAGCTCCCATACTTACAAAACTGCTTAAGTGCTGTCTTAAGGAGAATTGCTTCCTAACACTCTGGAAAACCTCATCAGTTTGCCCCGTATTTAAGAATTCAGGTGATAAGTCGTCTCCCTCCCAGTACAGACCAATAAGTCTTCTGTGTGTCATGAGTCAGTTGCTGGAATCCATATTACATAAAGAAGTAGTCAACTACCTCAGCAGAAATAACCTTCTTAGTGAGATGCAATATGGTTTCGTTTCTGCCAGATCTATAGCAGATGTGCAAACGGTTATATCTCACAGGATTAGTGAATCTCTTGACAAAGGCTTCCTCTCTCGGGCAATTGCTCTTGACATATCAAAAGCCTTCGATAAGGAATGGCATAAGGGCCTACTTAACAAGATTTCCAGCTACGGTATAACTGGAAATGTTTTCTCAATCATTAAATCATTTCTGTCTGATAGGGTCATAAGAGTAGTGGTTGATGGGCAGAAATCAGAGGCCCTCAGTATTAATGCTAGAGTCCCTCAGGGGTCCATCCTGGGCCCAACTTTCTTCCTGATCTACATCAATGATCTCCCAAAACACATACTTAAATCATTCGTTGACATCTATGCTGATGACACGACCATCCATGGCAACACATCAAAGGCCGTAAATGACAAAGTTCTCTCTGATTCTCTCTCCTCTGATCTCGAGCCCGTTGTACAGTGGGGGAAGAGGTGGCTGGTTACTTTTAATGCATCTAAAACCAAGCTCCTATGTTTACATCATCAACGCTCTGACCCCCATCTGGCATCAATTGAAGTGGATGGATCTCGTCTAAGGGAATCCCCATGTTGTCTTAAGGAGAATTACTTCCTAACACTCTGGAAAACCTCGTCAGTATACCCCCTATTTAATAATTCATGTGGTCGGTTATATCCCTCTCAGTACAGACCAGTAAGTCTCGTGTGCATCAATGAGTAAGATGCTGAAATCTGTGTTAAATAAAGAAGTAGTCAGTGACCTCAGCTAAAATAACCTTCTTAGTGACATGCAATATGGTTTCCGTTCTGCTAGATCTACAGCAGATGTGCTTGTGGTTATATCTCATAGGATTAGCGAGTCTCTTGAGGGAGGCTTCCTTTCTAGAGCAATTGCTCTTAAGAAATCAAAGACTTTTAATAGGGTATGGCATAAATGTCTACTCCACAAGATCTCCAGCTACGGTATAGCTGGAAATGTTTTCTCAATTATTAAATCATTTCTCTCTGATAGGTTCATAAGAATAGTGGTTGATGATCAGAAACCAGAAACTAACAATATTAATGATGGAGTTCCTCGGGGTTCCATCCTGAGTCCAACTCTCTTCCTGATCTACATCAGTGATCTCCCAAATTACTTACATATCATTCGTAGACATTTATGCTCATGACACTAGCATCTATGGCAGCACAGTGAGTGCACAGTAAACGAAGCATAAAAAACGACTAAGTTCATACTTTGCCCCCCCCCCGCCCCCATTTAGACCAAAATTCCCCAGGGGACGTCAAATCCTGGTGAAAATCAACAAATGGTGCAATTTTAGGCCTTAACATATGTAAATGTAAATTCTGCACCAGGCAAAAAAAAAGAAATGACTAACTCCATCATTTGCCCCCCTCATTTAGCCCCAGAAGTCCCCAAGGCCTTAACATATTTAAATTTGAGTTCAGCATCATGCAAAACTGCTAAATAGACATACACAGAAAATTTTGGACAAATATGGTAAAACAGTCCCCAAAAAGATCCCCTGGGACACACCCAAAGAGTTATTGCGAAGTATTGCAAACAAAATTATATAGAAATCAGTTAGTTACAACTTTTCAGAAAGTTTTATAAAAATTCAACACATCAGTTTTTTTTTTGGGGGGGGGGGTAATATATATATATATATATATATATATATATATATATATACATATATATATATATATATATATATATATATATATATATATATATATATATATATATATAAGCACAAAAGTGTCAATTTAGCCATTTTAAGCCGAAAGGCACCCCTAGGGGGGCAACCGGAGTTTTCTCGGAAAAACCGTTCCGTTACTTTTTTACTCATATCATGTGTAAGGAAACGTTTACGAGAAAGAAAGGAAAAGAAGAAAGGATTATAACAAATAAGAAAATGATGAAATGATAACGAGAAAAATAATAAACGATTATTATCAAGGAGAAAACGGAGAAATGATTATGAGAAAGTAGAAAAAGAAGAAATAATTACGAGAAAGTGGAAAAAGAAGAAACGATTACGAGAAAGTGGAAAAAGAAGAAATGATTACGAGAAAGTAGAAAAAGAAGAAATGATTACGAGAAAGTAGAAAAAGAAGAAATGATTACTAGAAAGTGGAAAAAGAAGAAATGATTACGAGAAAGTGTAGAAAAATAATCAACGATTATTATCAAGAAGAAAATGGAGAAAGGATTACGAGAAAGTAGAAAAAGAAGAAATGATTACGAGAAAGTAGAAAAAAATGATTACGAGAAAGTGGAAAAAGAAGAAATGATTATGAGAAAGTAGAAAAAGAAGAAATGATTACGAGAAAGTGGAAAAAGAAGAAATGATTATGAGAAAGTAGAAAAAGAAGAAATGATTACGAGAAAGTGGAAAAAGAAGAAATGATTACGAGAAAGTAGAAAAAAATGATTACGAAAAAGTGGAAAAAGAAGAAACGATTACGAGAAAGTGGAAAAAGAAGAAATGATTACGAGAAAGTGGAAAAAGAAGAAATGATTACGAGAAAGTAGAAAAAAATGATTACGAAAAAGTGGAAAAAGAAGAAACGATTACGAGAAAGTGGAAAAAGAAGAAATGATTACGAGAAAGTAGAAAAAGAAGAAACGATTCCGAGAAAGTAGAAAAAGAAGAAATGAGATTACAAGAAAGTGAAAAAAGAAGAAACGATTGTGAGAACAAAAGAAAAACTATTACGAGAAAAAAGAAAAGAAAAACAATTACGAGAAAGAAGAAAAGAAAGTCAGTTTAATGCCAATAAATCTAAGAGCAGGAAGAAACGTAAAAATAAACTGAAAAAAAAGAATAGGTGAAATTGGAATCCGTGGAAGACTGAGACTATTTAACGTTATCCTTAATATGCTAACAAGTAGCAAGGAAACAGAAGAAAAAAGATTGACTTTCTTTTTTTACAAAAACCTTTATATCTGATATTTCCAAAAAACGCATTTTTTTCTAAATATTTAAATAGTTCATTTTCCCCCCCCCAACCACGTTTCTTGAACACTCTCGAGCACCACTCCCCTGTCTCGAACGCGTTTTTTGTTTTATCTCAGCTGTAACGACACTTCGCGCAGCCAGCTTGGTTATTTGCATACCTTTATAAGAGACACCGTCAATAAAGCGATACTGGATGCGATGAAACAAGGAAAGACAAAAAAATAATGTTTGCAGAGGAAGAGCTACATAAGAATGACAAAAGAAGAGAATAACAAACAAACAAACAATATGGCTAAGAAAACGACGCATGAACAGAGAAACAGAATCTTTACTGACAGTTTCACAGAACAGTCGTTAAGGATCAAGGAGAATGGAAAGACCAAGAAGAGAAACCACTAAACAGACCTCCACTGGTTGAGTGCGAAGAAAATTGGTGCCACCCAAATTACAGGGAAGGCGAAATGTCGCTGCCAACGAGAAATGAATGGTAACCGGCTGTTGCAATAACGCAAATTCATTTGAAAAGGTCATCGGAAGAGGTCGAGAGCACTGGAAACCTGGGGAGGCTTGTTGTCACTAACGCTCTAGGGAACACTACAGGTTGTTGACAAAGAGAAATATTTGATAATATCCTGTGTGAAAACTCCGTGGGTACTACTACTACTACTACTACTACTACTACTACTACTAAATATAATAATAATAATAATAATAATAATAAAAGACAAAAAATGATGATGATGATGATGATGATGATGATGATGATGATGATGATGATGATGATGATAAGAAGAAGAAGAAGAAGAAGAAGAAGAAGAAGAAGAAGAAGAAGAAGAAGAAGAAGAAGAAGAAGAAGAAGAAGGACGACGACGACGACGACGACGATGGCGACGACGACGGCGGCGGCGGCGATGACGACGACGGAGATGACGACGACGACGGCATAGAAGAGGAAGACATAAAGAGGAAAATATGTAAAACCAGAAGGAAAAGAATACGCAAAAGTAAGGAAAAAAACTCATTATCTATTTTCAGTTGGCTGAACGTGCGTGGGTAAGGGTTTTTTTTTTAGGTGTGTGGGTGTCAGTGTATGGTGCTAAGTAAAGCAACACCCTGTGACTAATGCATATATAAATACATAGATAACACATGTACACACACACACAGAAACACACACACACACACCACACACACACACACACATATATATATATATATATATATATATATATATATATATATATATATATATATATATATATATGCACGAGAAAAGCGGCGTGAAAATAGTTGAACGAACTGTCATCAGGTAATTTTTCCCGAAATATATAGAACGGAACATATTGAAGGAAGAAAAGAAGTGGGAAGAGGAAAAGATGAATGAAAGGACGTAGAAAAGGACTTAAATGATAGATATTATACAGATGTATCTATACAAATAGACGGATAGATAGATAGATAGATAGATAGATAGATAGATAGATAGATAGATAGATAGGAATAGGCTTAAATAGAGAGAGGGGGCGAGAGTGATAAAGAGACAGAGAAAATGTTAGGGGTACTATGTAGGGAGTTTGGCAGCAAGATGTCGGTTCACGTCACACTTGAACTTCTGCGTGTCAGTACAGTTGGGGGAGCAAGGACTCGGAAGGGAGTTCCAAAGTCTAGACGTCCTGGGGAAGAAACTACTGGAGGAGAGGGCTCTCTTACATCTAGGGATCTCTGCTGTGAAGGGGTGGGATTTAGTTGCTTGTCGGGTTTGTCGGGGGTATTTACATCGAGGGTGTACAAGTGCTTACAGTTCGTCGGAGCATTCACCACTAACGTACTTGTAGAACAGGCAGAGGGATGCAACATTTCGTTGGTGGGACGGAGGCTGAAGCCTAGATGACAGTTCAGGACCTATCAGATTGGCGACCCTTTTTTGAACCTTGTCCAGGAGCGAGAGACTAGTAGCAGGTGTACCAGTCCAAATATGACAACAATACTCGATACATGGACGAATGGTGGCCTTATAGAGGTACAGGATATTTTCGTGTGTTACTAGCTTTCTAGTACGGTAGAGAGAACCTACCTTCTTCGCAGCGGTCTCGGCAATGCTCTCAATGTAATTGTTCCAACTCATGTTTCCTGTGAACGTTAGGACGAGGAGTTTAAAAGATGTACTTCCAGATAAAGATTCATTGGCCACTGCTATTGGTGGCAGAGAAGGTTTCTTGTAATTATTGAAGGAAACAAGTTTAGTCTTCGCAGCGTTAAATGTGACCATCCATTTTGTTCCTCCATTCCACTAAAAATTGGAGGTCATCCTCTAGTGTTTCTGCCATTTCTTTAGGCATGTGTTCATTTGTTTTCCTGTCATGTCTGGTATAGAGCGTAGTGTCATCAGCATATATACCCATCTGAGAGACAAGTTTGTCAGGGATGTCATTAATGAAAGGAATAATAGAGATCCGAAGATAGACCCTTGAAGCAGTCCCGCATTTATATCATATAGTTTAAATGTACGAACGTCGAGGACAACCTCGATTTTTCTCTTATCTAAAAAGGATTTAATTATGTTAAGTATTCATCCAGTGATACCGTATGATCTGATTTTCCTGAGAAGACCTTCGTGCCATACCATGTCAAAAGCCTTAGATATATTTACAGCTATCGTTCTACCGTCCCCTGCTTTGTCCAGTGAATAGTATACGATAATTACTATTCCTCGTCGATTCTCGAATCTGACAGAAAGATTCCCGAGTTCGACAGGATACACCTAAAGAAGGTCGGCCGAAATTGCGTGCGAATACTACTCAAGATGAGAACAGTAGTCTGAATAATCTAAATAATGCGAATTATCAATCCTCATCTAAAAAATTTTTTTAGAAACGTAATAATAAATTATTTTCCTTTATATATTATCGTTTCGAATTCTGTACTTGCATTTAACGTGACCACTTTTCCATGCAACTTCGCATTACTATAGATTAATAAGAATAATGTCCTGTTATATAATATGGGTCCTACGTCGGTATGTAATGATTACGTTAACTAGTATGAATCTCGGATATGTTATATTGATTACATGTTGGGACAGCCTGGTGGCGAACGGAGATAGACTCAGTGCACCTAGCGTAATTGATGTGGGGGTGCAGAGATCAGCTTCCTAGACAAAACATGCTAGAAGCAGATGTCGATGATGATATAAAACAATGATCACGTTTTCGAGGATTGAAACAGAGTTTTCGAGCAGGAAGCGACCGGATGAGACGTGCAAACGATGCAGAAATCTTAAAGAAAACTTTCTCCGAGACCTGTCGGTTTGTCGACGATATCTCTAAGGCTTAGTAAGAAAATTAAATAAGGAAATTACTTTTTAGCTTTTCTTTTATAAGGAGTTAATTTTTTATGTCTCCCCTCGTGAATAATTTTCCTTCTCTAATAAAGCCTTTAAAACCACCAACAAGTATTCTTTGTGTTTTATGCAGAAGATTTAGCCACTGGACGACCGAACGATAGAGATCAACGGTTATACACAGGAGGAAGCGACGATATAAAGAATGAAGACGAAACCGTATGTAAAGAAAGTCTTATTTTATTAACGTGTTTCTCGATAGTTCACTAGTTACAACCCACATATGCACAAGCACGTGTATATGTGAAAAGACTGTGTGTTAACTATCGGTTTAACGTTCTTCATTTAATATCTCTATTATTATATAAAAGGAACTTTGTTTGTGTTTCTGTGAGTTCGTTCTTTATGAACTCGAAAACGGCTGGCTCGATTGTCATGAAATTTCACACGAAGGTACTTTATGTGCCTGGCAGTGTTCTTAGATAAATGTTGTGCCGGAATGTCTTCGATAAGTATCAATAATCGAAATAAGCCGATGAAAGAAAGAACATGCGATTTTGACCACAGCTAATACCTTATACAGCCTAAGATCACAAGTGGATTTGAGAAGTTTTATTACCACACAAGCAGAAAGGCCCGACGTATAAAAATCAATAGCAGGTTTTTTTTTATGTGACAGGAGCGCGTTCGAAATAAATGCTTATGTTAAAAGCATAATTAAAGCATAATACTTGACTTTTCACTTGAAAGTCATTATATATATATAAATAATTTTATAAAATCAACAGTAAGCTCTCAACAATACAATGCAGACTACAATATATTTCATTGAAAAATGGGTTATTTCATAGATTTCGATGAGAATAAAAAATGAAAGTGTGAACCATTCGTTGATCGTCATTTAATTCCGGGCAACGTCGGATCTCGCTGCTAGTGTATTTATAAAAGTGCTAAAGTTGGTCATTGTATATTATACGAGGGGCGTTGCAAAAGTAACGCCTAATGGATCAAAGGGGCCTGCAAATTGCATTCTTATGCTAATTGATCTTTTACATTCATGGTATGAAAGTTTCATCTCTTTGTTGCAGGTATTGACGAAGTGAAACTAATAAGTCAGCGCCTGTCGTTGAGGTGCGTCAGAAGCAGAGATGTTATTGGATTCCTAGCAAAAGTACGTTGTTAATAGAGGTGACTATGTAAAAAAATTCTGGGCCACAAAAGGTCACTCGTTTTAATGGTATCATTTCCGTTTTCATAGCTCTTCAATTTTGGAGTCAGAAAAATAGAAGGTTTTGCTTTTGGAACAACACTCGTATGACAAACCGCGCTCCGGACGCCCATGCACATCTCCTGCTCATTGTTGGCAAAAATGCATTGAAGATGGAGGCGACTATAGAAAAATAAATTCTAGATCACGAAAGGTGGCCCGTTTCAATGGTATCACTCCTGTTTCTGTAAATCTTCAACCTTTTTAGTTAAAATAATAGGATGATTTGCTTTTGCAACGACGCTCGTGCGAGAAAGCATGCTGTGGACGCCCATACATATCCATCGTTCATTGCTGGAAAAAAAATGCATTGAGAAAGATTGCTGTTGCATATTGAAGGGTTTTTTTAGTTAGAAATGAAGTAATTTCAAGTGTTTCGACCCAAAATTGGCGGAGGAGTTTTGTAGAGTTTTCAAAGGTCAAATCGTGTCACTTTGACCCCTTGACAGCCAAATTTCTGGCCTAAAACCGATTATAAAGATTTTCCCAAATCTCAATACACCTTATGTCAAATCTCGAGTCTGTAGACTGAAAATCGAGAGTAGTTTGTTAGGGAAATGTACACACAGACACACCTACACTCTAACAAGTTCGCTTTTATACATACACTAGCATGGGTGCCTGGCGTTACCCGGGTGTTTGGAGGTGTATACTGAGCAAAAAAAAAAAAACGGTCAATTTTTTTAACTTTGACCCCTATTATGACCCCTTAAAATTTATTGTTTTGGGCTCAACAGTTATTAAGTTAGATCCATGTCCAAGGAACATATATCTAAAATTTCAAGTGTTTAGACCCAAAATTGTCGGAGGAGTTTGGTAAAGTTCTCAAAGGTCAAATCGTTGAACTTTTACCCCTTAAAAGCCAAATTTCTGGCCGAAAACCGACCACATTGATTTTCCCAAATCTCAGTACTCTGTATATCAAATTTCGAGTCTGTAGATTTTAAATTGACAGAGTTATTGCGTAGGAAAATGTACACAGACAGACACACACAGATACGTTCACTTATATATATATATATATATATATATATATATATATAGAGAGAGAGAGAGAGAGAGAGAGAGAGAGAGAGAAATAGATAGATAGATAGATAGATAGATAGATAGATAGATGTGGACTCCCCAAGTATTAGGTCTCGTCTCGTCTTTATAACCTCCATAACAATTGCGTCTATATAGAAAAATAAATACCGAAAATATCACTTATTTTAATAGTACCACTCCTGTTTTTGTAGCTCTTCAACATTTTAATTAGAAACAAATAGGAGGCTTTACTTTTTGGAATAATATTCGTACTGTGTGGTTAAAAACTGTGTTTGGCTTATTTTTTTTACACTAGAAGTACATCGTTAAAAAAATTTTAATGAGAGTTTTAACCTCCTCATTTTAGAAATACCTTCAGCGTATGCTATTAAAAGCAATTTCAACCGCAAAAATGAATGGATTTAATACAGTGCGGTTAATTGACATTTTTAATTAGTCGTTTACTTCGAAACATGTGTGAATGATAAATATCGTATTTTACAAATAGTTTCAGAGGAATGCCATTACCTTGTTTACTAATGGATTGAGTCGAGCGGATGTTAAGGTTATGGTGCCGGATGTGAAAGCTGAAATAATTTCAATTAAAAAGAAAAAAAAAACAATTTTTATTAAAATGTGTTTATTTAAAAATGTGTTTTTTTTTTTTATTACTTGAGCATTAATATTGTTTAATCATTCTTTATAATTTATGTTGTGTTAGATTAAACATCGAGATATGATTCGAACGAACGCTAAAACGCAAACGGTTTTACTTGCTTACTCTCTTCTTTTCTCCAGTTTGTTTCGAGGCAATCTTCGTCGCTTTCTAAAACTATCTTTTTACATGAAAATGTGAACACGAAGAGTTTTCAACCAATGGAAATATTTCCAAGCTCCAGAAAGTAACCTATACTCTTATATTTTGCACTTCCGGGCGTCGTCAAGTCACTTAAGCGAGGGAATTATTATTATTATTATTATTATTATTATTATTATTATTATTATTATTATTATTATTGGCTTACAAGGAGCTATCACACAGATCATCAAAGATCTCTCCTTGAAAACAGCCTGCGGTGTTCCCTGGAAGCTGAGTGACAACAAGTCTCCTCAGGTTTCCAGTAATCTCCATTTCTTTCGATAACATCTGCAAATAAATTTGTATTATTGCAATAGCTGCTTGCCATTGATTTCTCGTTGGCAGCGGCTATTGGTCTTTACTAGATTTTGAGTGGCAATAAGCCTCCCCAAGATCCCAGTTCTCTTCGCATTTATCCAGTGGAGGCCTGGTCAGTTCCTCGGTCTTTCCTTCCTCCTTGACCCTACTTGGTTATTACGTCTCACTCTTTGGGGGAGCAGTGATGTGGCAATGGGAGGATGGGGGGGTTAGGTTGGAGAACTTAAAGATATGCGGCTTCCGTGTTCTTTGTTCCATGTAGTGTTTATTATTATTATTATTATTATTATTATTATTATTATTATTATTATTATTATTATTATTATTATTATTTTAGAGATGTAGATGTTTCAGAAACTTTAAACTTTAATGCAAGCCATTATATATATATATAAATAATTTTATAAAATCAACAGTAAGTTCTCTACAGTGCAATGTAGACTACAATATATTGTGAACTTCGTCACTGCGAGAGGCACATAATTTTATAATTACATAGAAAAATGTGAGCATGAAAAGTAATATGGTTAAGAAAATCAAAACTGAAAATTAAAATTGAAACTTAGAAAATTAAGTCGGACTAGTCGTTCAAACTGGAAACATATAGATAAGATATTCTAGTAAAAAATATCATAAATTTATAACTTAAATTATTGCAGCATTAAGAATTTATATATAATGTTAAATTGTTTTTTATCTTAATGCTGCAATTTTTTAGTTATAAATTCATTATATTTTTACTAAAATATCTTGTCCGTTTCTTTTCCAGTTTTAACAACTAGTCGTTTTACTTGTCTAAGTTTAATCTTAACCATATTACTTTTCATGCTCGCATTTTTCTAGGTAATTCACAATTTTTCCAGGCTTTGCTTTGAAATAATATTTTCTTTTTTTTTTTTTTTTGTTCGGTATCATACGCATTGTTAACAATTCATAAAAAGTATCACTAACTTCTTAGGTTGACTAAATAAAAAATAAAATAAAAAACTTAATTAAGTCAATAAGGGACAAAAAAGAGAGAAACAGAATTAACGGGCGACGTTGTATGCAAAGGATTATCAGTCTTAGCATGGCAAAAAAGAGAGAAAGAGAATTAACGGGCGGTGTCGTAAGCGAAGCATTATCAACTCTAGCATGGCAAAGAGCATCACTTTTGTTAACTCTCTCTATGTAACCTAAATAAGATGGCATGCGAGCGACATTCCACTATGATTTATAAAGGTGTCGAGGACATAAAGTTGCTACGGTAACCAACAGCCAATCAGAAGAAATCGTCTCGAAAACGTCAATGTTGAAAAAGTTGCTATGACAACCAATCAGAAGAAACCGTCTCTCACGTTCCTTACTTATTCTGAAGACTTTTGAACACCGGTAATTTTATTATAATCTTTGTTTTAACGAACGAAAATTGAAAATTTTCATTTCAAAATATAGCTGAAAAAGTGACCTATGAACTGTAAAAATTGTTGGAAATCTGATCGAAATATGAGTGAGTGGTGAAGCTTTAAAGCAGTTTAAAATGATTAAAACTAACACTTAACCATGTATTAAAACACGGTAATGTTTGAATGATAAAAATATGTTTCTGTGATTTATTCTATTGGCCGCCTCTAAAACAATCTACATGTGGTAAAGTGCAAGATTGGATTACAAAGATTTTCCCAAATCTCAGTACCCTGTAGATTAAATTTCGAGTCTGTAGACTAATTTTTTTTTTTTACACAGTGATCACCAATTATCAAGGCCCGGAAGCCACTCAGGGATAAGGATTATTGCAAGTACATTACGTTAGTGTGGAGATTTGATGAAGTGTTTACTTAAGGGGGCGGTTTATTAGGAATTTGTTAACGTTAGACTTGAACACATCCAAATTGTAGTCCGGTGGGAAGCAGGCAGACGGAACAGAGTTCCACAGGCGTGCAGTTCTAAGAAAGAAGCTTTGTTCATAGAATCCGCGTTTTGATTTAGGCACAGATAAAGAGTGGGGGAACTTTTGACAGTGAATTCAGCTAGACGAGTGTTTTTCGTGAAAGATTGGCGAGGGGGGACCAGAGATTGGAGTTCAGACGAGCACCTGCCATGGAAATAACGATAAAACAAGAATAGGCTCGCAACGTCTCTTCTGTGGGAGAGAGGTTGCAGGGTAGAGAAAAGGGCATCCCCCACTAAGCCACGAAGTCTATTTTGTACTCTGTCAAGGCAGAATAGGCTGTTTTTAGCAGCTCCTGCCCAGATATGGCAACAGTATTCCATCCTTGGGCGTACTTGGCTTTTATATAGATAGAGAATTGCATCAGTAGTGGGATATCTTCTGGAGTGGTAGAAGGATCCCACCATCTTTCCAGAGACCTTGGCAACAGACTTGATGTACGTGTTCCATTTCGGATCAGGAGTAAAGGTCAAACCCAGAAGCTTGTCAAAACACGGGGCCTCACTCAGACGAGAGCCATCCATCACAATTGATGCCAGCTGGGGATCAGAGCGTTGATGATGTAAGGATAGGAGTTTGGTTTTGGATGCATTAAAGGTAACCAGCCACATCTTCCCCCACTGAAGCACTCGCTGGAGATCAGAGGAGAGATAATCAGAGAGAACTTTGTCATTTACAGCCTTTGATGTGTTGCCGTAGATGGTCTTATCATCAGCATAGATGTCAACGAATGATTTAAGTATGTGTTTAGGGAGGTCATTGATGTAGATCAGAGAGTTGGGCCGAGGATTGACCTCTGAGGGACTGAGTTATTGCGTAGGAAAATGTACACAGACATGCACACACAGACACGTTCAATTTTATATATATATAATAGATAACAGAGTACGATTAGGTCCTTCTTTATCTCTACATTCGTTATATAGGACCAGTAAGTAACAGTACGTGTGAAAGTGATAAGTCAACGTTAACTAAGAAATTTCTATAAGACTTACTATTTATAATGCCTCACCAGGGAACATGGTCGGTTTTTAACGTGGAGAAAAGGAATAAATGTAAAAATTGCCTCAGTCGTGAAGGATTTATCCTTCTCTGACAGAGAACAAGAAATTGAAGTGTAACATCTGAAGAGCAGATACTACATTTTGATCTTGGTCCGAAAAATGTCGCTCGTTTCAATGGGACAAGTGTTGTCTTCGTAGCTCTTCAACTTTTTAAAGTTTTAAAAATAGGACGCTTTACTTTTGGAACTCGCCTCGTATTTCTTTAAATATTTATTCATGGCGTTTGGCTTGGTTATTTTGTAGAGGAAAGTTGTTATTGTTGATGTTGGTGGTGGTGGTGGTGGTGGTGGTGGTGGTGGTGGTGTCTTTTACATAGGTATCACCACTTATCAAGGCCCAGAGGCCACTCGATGCTAAGAGTTAGAGAGTGTACAGTGGTCAATTGGACAATATAGTAATCGTTAGTAATGGAAATTCGGTAAATTTGTTAACAAGTGGAACGGCTCATCAAGAATTTGTTTACGTTGGACTTGAAGACAACCATATTGCAGTCAGCTGGAAAGCAGGAAAACGGAAGACAGTTCCACGGGCGTGCAGTTCGAAAAAAGAAGCTTTGTTCATGGAATCTACGTTTAGGTTTAGGCACAGATAAAGAGTGGGGGGGGGAATTATTGATAGTTTTTTTTTCAGCTAGACGAGTGTTTCTTGGGAAAGTTTTGCGAGGGGGGGCGCATTTTGCAGAACATGATTGATTTTTTGTAAAAAGAAAAGGGAAAAAACATTAGTAACATGATATTTGGTACATTTTTGGTCAAGAAGCCAGTATCTTCTGGCAGTATGATCTGGTAGCAACAGTTCATATTTCTGGAAGTGATGAAAAAGAAGCAAAGAAAAAAGAAAAATAGAAAATGAGAATTCATACGATGGATAATCGGGATGATAGATTAGAGGACGGCAAATGTTGGCTGGTTCCAAATGCTCGCCATTTCAAAACACGATCATCTTATTAAATCTTACCGCCTGTCTTTTTCTGTTTAACCAACAAAAAATCATTCCATTATTTGACGTGTCGTGTTATTTTCGTTTCATTTCGCCGCGTCTGTTTTTTACATTAACTTTCCCTCGCACGAATGTCTTTTCTCGTTCTTTGTTTGAACAAACATCTCGGAATGTTAACACGGCTGTCATTTGCGTCTCGCGCTTTATTTTTACAGATTTTTTTTTCAACTGGTGAAAATAAGACAAAAGTTAAAAAAAAAAAAAAAAAAAAAAAAAACAGAAGGAACAGGAAAGTTAACCCAACAGACGATAATGATTTACGTTTGTTTGTTTTTTTTTGTTTTTGTTTTTTGTTTTTGTTTTTTTTTTCGTTTTTTCTTTTTTATATTTATTTTGTTTTCGTTTTTATTTTTACTTGGCAACTTGAATCTTTCAATCAAGCCTAAACGAGATGTGAATGTAATTGGGGGAGAAAAACGCTTACATTTTATCCTGGGTACTTCTAGAATTACAAGAAGGAAAATAAAAAGCCTCCAAGGTCGATAACTCCGCAGAATAGTTAGAATGCCGGCATGGTCGCTCAATCAAACCAATCTCATTTGATTCTCAAATCGTATGCTAAAGAAGTTATGGGTGGATATTGGTATAGCGAATCATGAAGCTTCAATGATTGATAAAAAAAATAGACTAACAGATGAAAGAGTAGAATATATAGAGATTGAAAGATTGGAATATATATATATATATATATATATATGTGTGTGTGTGTGTGTGTGTGTGTGTGTGTGTGTGTGTGTGTGTGTGTGTGTGTGACTAGACTATTTCATTTAATCACATGAATTAATTTATAAAAGTATAAATTTAAGTATTTACTTCAACAGTGCTCAATACGTAGGTAGAGCTAGGTAGTAAGTTATAATATATATATATTGCATAAGCCTGATGAATCCTAGCGTAAATAAAACGCGGAATATTCTATGTAGCTTAATTGCCATATATATTTTATAACTTACTATATATATATATATATATATATATATATATATATATATATATATATATATATACTATATATATATATATATAACTTACTATATATATATATATATATATATACTATATATATATATATAACTTACTATATATATATATATATATATATATATATATATATATATATATATATATATATACTAGTGTGACGCCCGGCCTTGCTCGGCCATACAATACGCTTAAACATGATATTTTTATTTATGCAGATTACGTATGCATTATTATAGAATCTATCCTCTGTTGATTATCATATATTATAAGGAATAATTTTCCCGGTAAACTAATTTGCAAAAAAAAGTAAATAAATAAAAATAAAAAGTAATAATGATAATCTAGTTCATCAAATTCAGTCTGTGTTTGTTTACAATATCACGTCAGCTGATATTTGGGCTTGACGATGAATGCCCTTGAAACTCCCTTCTGATTAATGCTTAGTTTTGAAATAAGCACCAAAAAAAAATGATTTGCGGCTATTTTAAATGGTACCTCTCCTTTTATTGTAAATCGAAATCATTAATACGAAAAAATTAAAATAAATTGAGTTAGGTACACCATGGATTGAACACGGGATTAAGGAATCTGTAGACGAGTGATCTACCACTGAGCTATGTTTCCAGACGTCAATAAATCAGGGGGGGGGTTCTAATAAGAAATTATTTGCTCAGATTTTATTATCTCCCTTGCCGGTGCAACCTAAATTATTTCCTTGCCTTTTTCGTTTATTTTATTAAATAATATATTTCTGAATTCATTTTAGAGGTGTCGTGTACTACTAGATGTTGGTAGATAGAGCTGTAAGGGGAAGACAGCTGAGATATGAGCCGGACAGAAGTACTAGTAATGCTGATATATGAATTGTTTTTCTTAAATAAGCAAAATGAAAAACTTAAGACATTGATTCACACACACTATATATACATATATATATATATATATATATATATATATATATATATATATATACATAGTAAGTTATAAAATATATATGGCAATTAAGTTACACAGAATATTCCGCGTTTCATCCACGCTAGGACTCGTTTGGCTTATGTATATAAGGCATACTCCTGACGAATCCTAGCGTGGATGAAACGCGGAATATTCTGTGTAGCTTAATTGCCATATATATTTCATAACTTACTACTAAGCTCTACCTACGTATTGAGCGCACACACCCACACCCACACACACATATATATATATATATATATATATATATATATATATATATATATATATATATATATATATATATATTGCGTATATGAATGAAATACACTATTTGTTGCTACCAATCTATTCCTTGTTGTCTTTATTTTGTTAAAACAAGTTATATAAATATAATTATCCACTGACACGTGTTTCGTCGTCTATGATTCATCAGAGTGGCTGAATATATATATATATATATATATATATATATATATACATAAATTAATGATGGGATAATTCCAATATTTTTCTAAATTCCAACACAGTTACCGATTTACCGATTCGTATTAAATTCCCGATTCCGATACAGTTACCGATTCCAATTCCGATTACTTATAAATTTTAAAATATTTAACTACAAAGTCGTAAGCTTTCTGAACTAACGTAAAAACATTTGCTAAATGTGAAGATATTTTCTCAAACGTAAAAATACATTTGTGGGGAATGATCTATAGATTTTAGTTTTACTGGTAGTTTAAAATCAATAAATATTTATTATTTTAGCATTATTACCACAAGTGAAATAATTTTCATTTAAACAAAATCAAATAAAACAAAGACAATTGAAAGAATCGATTTTGGCATCAAAAAATAGGTACACTTTTTTTCGATCCCGATATTGATTCTGATACCCCCAAAAAAAATCCGATTTTTCCGGTTCTCGATTCTGATTCCGATTATTCGCCCAAACACTAATATATATATATATATATATATATATATATATATATATATATATATATATATATATATATATATATATACGTGTGTGTGTGTGCTCGGAATTAGAATCGGGAATCGAAAAATAGAAACTTGTCTGTGTGTTTGTGTGTGCGTGTGCCTGTGCATCTGTGTGTCTGCGTGTCTGTGAATTCGTTTCCTATGGACTCGAAAACTGCTACGCCGATTTTTATGAAATTTCACATGAAGGTACTTTATGTTCCTGGCAGTGTTCTTACGTTTTTTTTTTTTGTCGAAATGTCTTCGATAAATATCGATAATCGAAATAATTCGATGAAAGAAGGAACTTGCGACTTTGGCCAAAGTAAACACTTTACACAGCCTAACATCACAAACGTATTTGAGAAGTTTTATAACCACACAAGCCGAAAGTCCAAAAGGTTCTTTGATATGACAAGGGCGCGTTCGAAATAAATGTTTTTGTTTAAAGCACAATTGAAGCACGATACTTGACTTTTGCGTTTTAAACTTTAATGAAAGCCATTACATATAAAAATAATTTTATAAAATCAACAGTAGCTTCTCTACAGTGCAATGTTTACTACTATATATTGTGAACTTAGTCACTGCGAGAGGCATATGAAGCTTCCTCCAGGGGCACCACGATGGGTTTCCAATTAGAGCAGACAATCAATCGATTTGATTGAAAAATGAGCTAGTTCATCGATTTGATGACAATAAAAATATGGGAGTGTGAAACATTCGTTGATCATCTTTCAATCCCGGGCAACGTCGGGTCACCCTGCTGGTATATATATATATATATATATATATATATATATATATATATATATAGTCTTGGCAGTTTTTTTACCTTTAAAACTAAATTTTTCTATCATTCGTTTGAAAACTAGTTAGTAAGTCATTTAGCCACCTGCAATCAATGCATCACTTTGCTCTCTTGAATTCACTATAGTCCTATTGTTAATTTAAGGGATCATCAGTTGTTTACTATGAAACACTGTTTCGATGATTAAAAAACAAAACCGTATATTAAAATCATGGATACCCAGCAGTGTTGATGAAACACCACCTCCTTTAATTACTAGAACAAAAAATGTTCCAGATATTAAATCGTGTTACCTGCTCATGATTAATTTGGATAACCTATTCACGCTATAAAAATGTCTTCCTTCTCTGTGAGATTCGTCCCTGTCTCCAAATTCAAAATGGACACATTTTTTTTTAATTTATCAGTGTTGTATTTATAAGATTAGGATTAATCCATTATATTACTTATCACGCCCAACTATTATTAGTATTTTATCTATTTACGTTCTTATTTATTTATCTATATAGATAAAAGCGAAAATGTGTGAATGTATTATGTATGTATGCATGTGTGTTTGTGTGTCCACTAAAAACTTTCGACAGACAGAAAAAAAATTCACAAACTTGGTACCATATTGAAGCCCCATCCTTCGCCCGAAAAATATCGAAAATTGGACAAAAACGTTCATTTTTTTCGCCTCGAAATCGACAATTTTCTACAGGGGGGTCAACAAAAACGGTCCTCTCGTGACGACGACCGGTTCTACGCATGCGTCAGATGACGTCATGACCTGATTTACTTTAAATAGTTGAAGAACTGATTACATTTCATGTACGTTGTGTTAGCTCAGTTTGTTAGCACGTTGGTTCATTATGTAAACGTTTTGGGTTCGAATCGTGGTGTGAGATTTCTTTTTTTTTCGATTTTTTTAAATTTAAATATTGAACCAGTGTTATTTAAACAATTTTTCACGTAACGTTGGTTTTTCCGGGTTTTTTTTTTTACTTTGCGTATCCACCCCCGACCACACACCCAAAAACACCCGGGTACCCACCGATTTTTTAAATTTTAATATCGAAACAGGCTTATTTAAGCGATTTTTCACGTGTTTTTTCAACGTTCGTTTTTCTGTTTTCTTTTTTGTTCTTGTTTTTCAGATTTTTGCATTTAACATCGTTCGTTTGCCTTACGTTAGTTTTTTTGTGGTTTTTTTTCGATGTTTTGATTACCCCCTGTAAAAAGTTTTTGACTTCTAATGGGGGTATGAGACGAATGGCCAATCATTTTTATAACCAACGGCTGTGCTAAACAACATATGAAAAACGTCCCAAAATTATAAAAATTGTCGAATTTTGGATTCAATCAGTTCGTCGTTTACTACGTCACGGACCGCATTTAATTCTTGGCCGCCATCTTGGTTACTGATCTGAACTACGCCGCCATCTTGGTTACTGATCTGAACCACGCCGCCATCTTTGTTCAACACAATGTCTCAAAACTTAACAGGTTATGGACCCAGTCTTTGACAGTCTAAAACAATACCCCGCTATACTCTTTCTATCCTCAGAGTTAGCCCAATCTGAATCCGAAAAGCCTTCTAATTTTAGAGGATATGTAGATTTTTTTAAATCTTAAAGATTGTTCCTTAGTTCCTTTTAGGTAACAAAGGATTTGTTTTGCACGATTAAGGTCTTTAATTATCGGTTTCGATAAGTTTGGAGATAGATTTGTTACAGTGTAACATATGTCAGGCCTTGTTGCGGTCATCAAGTAGATGAGGCTTCCTACCATTTCCCTGTATATTCGGTTATCTATGAATTTTGTTTCGGTCCCTATATTTTTATTTATGTCCATTTCGATGGGAGTTGAACGCGGCTTACAATCTTGCATTCCGAACTTGAGCAGAATTTTTTCAATGTATCGTGATTGGTTCATAGTTATAGTTTCATTTTCACAGGTAAATGTTATACCGAGGAACCATGACAGTCGTCCAAGATCGGCCATTTTAATTTTTTTATTTAATTCATTTTTAACATCTCTTAAAGTCTTGTCACAGTTTGGGGCGAGTACTATATCGTCAACACAAAAAACCAAAATCAATTTATTACCTACATTTTGAGTATACATGCACGCATCTACGGGACATTGTTTGGATTCCGGTTCTATTAAATAATTATGGAGTGTTAAATTCCAATTGTGTGCACTTTGTTGTAGTCCATATAACGATTTATTTAATTTCCACACCCAATTTTTATTTTTCATTTTAAATCCCTCTGGAGGGTAAATGTAGATTTCACAGTCAATCGGAGCATTTAAATAAGCATTTTTTACATCCATTTGATGTATTTTTACATTGTATTGAGTGGCAAGTTGTAATAAAATTCTAATTGTCGTTAAATTTGTCGTTGGTGAAAATGTTGTACAATATTCCACTCCAGGAATTTGTGGGAAACCTTTTGCCACAAATCTTGCTTTAAAAGTTTCACTGCCAGAAGCTGTGATTTTTTTGGAAAAACCCCAGCGTGAAGAAATTATATTTTTTTATCTGTTGGTTTTGCCACTATTTCGTATGTGTTATTTTCAGATAAAGCTTTCAATTCGGATACCATAGCTTGTTCCCACTCTTGGTGATTTTCTGAATTAATCGCCTCATTATAACTTTCCGGTGCGCTATTCAACGAATAACAGTAATCCACGGCGTAATCTTGTATCTTTTCAATTTGTAAGAAGTTTGGCCTTTTTCGCTCCCTTATTGGGTATCGACGTGTCTGATTACTGCTTTCGTCAGAAGTACTGTAATTGTCGTTGTTATTAATATTTTCATTGTGATCGATTAAGATGCTAGGCAATATTTCACGTTTTTCATTCACTGGATCGCCATTTTTTAAATTTAATGTATCATTGAATTTTACACATCTAACCCTTTTTATGGCATTTTGAGCTGCAAAGTAGATTAAGTATGTCGGGCTATTTCTATCGTAACCTACGAAAGTACCTTTTTCGCTTTTAGTATTTAGTTTACAGGTGTTTTTTATAAATGCAAAAAAATCAGAACCAAATAGATGCATTCTGTTCATTTTAGGTTTTACACCGCAAAACGCTTCATACGGCGTTTTTCCTAGCCTCTAATTGAACGATCTATTTCTGATATATGCTGCTGCCATTAAAGCGTATGTCCATAAACTATGCGTGTTTAATACGGTGGTTAATTAATAGAAGTTCAAAGTCTTTACTAGTAAAATCAGTCCCATTATCTGAGCAAATACATTTTACTGAACCGTACGGGGCAACATCAGCGGCGAGGATAGTGTCGGATTTGTTTTTTAGAAAATAAACCGTAATTAAACCGGAAAAATCATCAATAAAGTTCAAAACGTACCTTAGATTGTTTCTCCCCATCGGGCTGATCGAACCTGCTAAGTCACAATGCAAAAGTGAGAGAATTTTCGAGCTTTTTTTGTCTGGCGTTCGGCTTATATCTTTTGTCATTTTCCCCTGTGCACACACATCACAATTTGGGAGATCGTCGGAAGGTATTATTTTCATGCCTTCGACTACATTTGGTAATTTTTTAATATCAGCTGTATTGCAATGTCATAGAATTTTATGCTAGGTTTCCAAGTCGTGACAGACAGTTTATGAGGGAACCATGCTTTTTAAATAATATAGTCGGACATTTTCTTTAATGTCAAATACAGTTCCATTGGGGTATGTCAATTTTGATGTATTTTGGCCAAATTGTATATTCGCGCCTTGTTTAATTGCAGCCTGCACGGAAAATATGTCTTGCTTAAATGTAGGTATGAACAGAGCGTTCTTTAGAATACAGTTACAGATTTCGCCTTTATTATTTTTTAGGGATATTTTAGCATCGACTCTTTTCAAGACTATATCATTTATTTGACTACCGTCGGCAAGTTCGACAAAATGACTTTGAGGATTAAAGTTTGAATCAAAATTAATAAAATCAGATTCCTTGGTAATAACGTGCGCTGTAGCACCACAGTCTACAAGGATATTTTTACCGTTTGTGGTATTTTCAAAGTTACATGTGAATAGAAATGTATGTTCTTCCTCAAAATTCTCAACGTTTTTTACGGAGTTCATTTTAGAGCGTTTATATCGATATTGGAAACTTTTGTGGTTGAGTCGTCCACAATTATAGCAGATAATTTTATTCTTTTTCTTGGGAAAATTACTTTTGGAGAACACGTTGCGGTGAGGTGCGTAATTTGGTGGTGTCTGCTTTCGAAAAGCATTTTTGAACTTCATAATATTGCTGGAGTTATTATTGTCCACGAGCATACGATTAGTCTCTTCGTAACTGCGCAATGTCACTTTAAATTCGCTGAAATTTATGGGTTTGTCTTTCTGAGTTATAACAGTTGTAAATGGTTTAAAATCGGCTGGAAGTCCCTTGAGGGTCATTGATATCAACAGGCTATCGCTTATTATTTCACCTGAGAGTTTTAAGGCATTGGCGGTTGTTTCTGCCCTTATAACGTAGTCGGTAATAGTTTCATCCTCGTTACGTTTCAATGACGTTAATTCTGTATAGAGGGATATTATTTTCGGTTTCCCTTTTGATAAATAATGTTCTCTTAATATGTTCAATGCTTTCCTCACATCATCAAATGCGTCTCTTATAATCAGAGACAGACTTCTATCGTCTAAACATTGAATCAGTTCTGCAAAAACAGTCGCGTTTTTTTTTTTTTTCGAGAAATTCGGGGTCGTTTGGATTCTCTGTTGGAGATTTATGACTTTGTGTAGTTTTCGAATCCTTAGATATCCCAGAAATTTTACCTGCCACAATTCGAATTTAGATTCCGATCCATCAAAGAAAAGACGGTGGCTGGGCGCATAACCTTTTTGACCGATGAGAATAAAGACAAATTCCCATAAAACCAGAAGAAGAAAAACAAAAAGAAAATAAAAACAATTATTTTATTGGTTTATTTTTCTTTGTTCATTTATTTTTATTTATTTATTTTTCTTTCCTTTTCTCAAGTGAAACCAAAATTGAATCCGAAAGGATGTTTCCATTATATCAAAAGAAGGGGGGGGGTAAAATGTTTTTGACTCCTAATGGGGGTAGTTATTTAAATGCTGCCCACCTCAGCGTTATTTGGCACAAGGCCTGAAAAGTGGGAACCCCGCAGGCTCCCCTAAAGGAGGGGCACTCCTGCAATATTAAAAATTGCCCGAGTAACCCCGTCGGCATTCCCCGGTCGGGGCGCCTCAGGCAGCAAGCAATAAACTTGCCCCACCGGAAAGCCCGGTAGCAAGGCCTGGGAGGGTGGACCTCCTAGGTATTACCCAGGCGGTGTACCTCAGTCCAGCAGGTGCTGGGCCGGTTCCCGGCCCCTCACCTGTTGGGCTGAGTGTCAAGTGATGAATCCTTGACTTGTCTCCCTGCAGCCGAAGCCGCTAGGAGACCATCCCCATCAGAAAGGACTTCTAATGGGGGTATATATTTAATTGCCGCCCACATCGGCAATATTTGGCACAAGGCCTGGAAAGTGGGATACCCGCAGGCTCCCCTAAAGGAGGGGCACTCCTGCAATTTTAAAAATTGCCTGAGTAACCCCGTCGGCATTCCCCGGTCGGGGCGCCTCAGGCAGCAAGCAATAAACTTGCCCCACCGGAAAGCCCGGTGGCAAGGTCTGGGAGGGTGGACCTCCTAGGTATTACCCAGGCGGTGTACCTCAGTTCAGCAAGTGCTGTCCGGTTCCCGGCCCCTCACCTATTGGGCTGAGTGTCAAGTGATGAATCCTTGACTTGTCTCCCTGCAGCCGAAGTTGCTAGGAGACCATCCCCATCAGAAAGGACTTATAATGGGAGTATGAGACGAATGGATTCGCCAATTATTTTTATAACCAACGGTTGTGCTAAACAACCAATGAAAACGTCCCAAAAAAATTATAAAAATTGTCGAATTTTGGATTCAGTTCGTCGTTTACTACGTCACGGACCGCATTTAATTCTTGGCCGCCATCTTGGTTACTGATCTGAACTACGCCGCCATCTTGGTTACTAATCTGAACTACGCCACCATCTTTGTTCAAACAGTGTCTCAAAACTTAACGCCCCCCCCCGCTTAAGTTTTAACGTTCGTTTTTATGTTTTCTTTTTTTTACTTCGCTTATAACAAACAAACCTGGTCATTGACCTCATTAAAAACAACTGCTGAATAGCTATTGCTTACGTTGTCGCCGTCGTTGTCGTAACGCTCACACAAAATCTTAACTCTACGACTTCCGTGCGGGCACCTGTCAATTTTTTTCTTACTTAAATAAATTCAAACATCTTTCAGTAATTCATTCTGGGTGGCCGAACAGTTCATGCTTTTTTCACAGTTTATTTTCCAACTTCGCTTCAGGGCTTCGGGTTCGATCCTACCAACTTACCAAAACTTTTTGCCTCCCCCCATCCCGGTTTCTTTTTTATTTAAGAGCACACACACCTCGAAACACCCGGGCAACGCCGGGTACCCCCGCTAGTCTATATGTATAAAAGCGAAAATGTGTGTATGTATGTTTGCATGTGTTTTGTGTGTCCACTAAAAACTTTCGACAGACAGTACAAAAAATCACAAACTCGGTATCATATTGAAGCTCCATCCTTCGCCCGAAAAATCTCGAAAATTGGCCAAAAACGTTCATTTTTTAACCCCGAAATTGACAATTTTTTACAGGGGGGGGGTCAACAAAAACCGACCTCTCGTGACGACGACCGGTTCCACCCATGCGCCAGATGACGTCATGACCTGATTTAGTTTAAATAGTTTAAGAACTGACTAAATTTCATGTACGTCGTGTTAGCTCATTTGGTTAGCGCGTTGGTTCATTTTCTAAACGTTTTGGGTTCGAATCGTGGTGTGAGATTTCTTTTTTCTTTCGATTTTTTTTAAATTTAAATATTGAACCAGTGTTACTTAAGCCATTTTTCACGTAACGTTCGTTTTTCTGTTTTTTTTTTTATTATTATTTACTTCGCTTATTCTTAGGTTTTCATTAACACCCCCGACTGACCACACACACCAAAAACACCCGGGTACCCACCGATTTTTTTAAAATTTTAATATCGAAACAGACTTATTTAAGCCATTTTCCCCATTTTTTTCTTTTTTTTGGGGGGGGGGGGGTTTAACGTTCGTTTTTCTGTTTTCTTTTTTGTTTTTTCGATTTTTACATTTCACATCATTCGTTTGCCTTACGTTAGTTTTTTTGTGTTTTTTTTTCGATGTTTTGATTACCCCCTCCTCCCCGCTTACATTTTTACGTTCGTTTTTATGTTTTCTTTTTTTACTTCGATTATTTTAGGTTTCATTAACAACCACACACACCGAAAAACACTCAGGCAACGCCGGGTAGCCCCCCGCTAGTTAAATATATAAAAGTTAATATATATATATATATATATATATATATATATATATATATATATATATATATATTTTAAGAAAACATTTTATACATTACCTATATGGTTTTTCTATACATTACTAATATAGTTTTGGATTTCCTTTATTAATATTAACGAACGAATGCTTTATTTAACTGTTTAAATATTTTAATTTTATCAATATATATATATATGTGTGTGTGTGTGTGTGTGTGTGTGTGTGTGTGTGTGTGTGTGTGTGTGTGTGTGTGTATATTTACCTTGATTATTGCACCACTTCAACCTTATTTTGTCTGGGTCATTGTGACATTGCCTTTTCTATTCTAAAAATAACTCAATCATCGTTCATCTTTTCTGTTTCTTTATTTGTATTTAAAAAGTTCGGCCTCGGCAGAAGTGCCTTAAAACTTCTCCATTTCTTCATCGTACAATTTATCTTTCTTTTAATAATAATATTTTGAACTCATTTGTTTCTTTCTTGTACCCATTTGTGAATTATTTCACATCTAAATATTTTGATTGATTTTTACTTGTGGATATCGAAC
>NC_136520.1:65809932-65884932 GCF_053919585.1 Euprymna scolopes
AAAGCACTAGGTCCCCCTTCGACGTAAATACCCTCAACAAGCCAGAAGCAGCACAATCACACCCCTATACTGCAAAGATCCCTATATACCTCGAACTGCTAGACTTTGGAATTCTCTTCCGGGTCCTGGGTCCCGGGTCTCATGTCTCGGCTTCCCTGAATGTACTGACATGAAGAACTTCAAATGTAATGTGGACAGACATTTCACTGCCACACTTCCTTGCAAATCTGGTCCCAAATAGTAGCCCCTTACGACTAAATGGCTTTGTGCCTTGTTTTAAAATGAACAAAAAAAAATCAGTAATAAAAAAAAAAAAAAACGAAAATGTCGACTTGACGCTGCGGTGAAAAGTTTTCGAAGATTTAAATTCCCGTTTCGCATCTTCCTCTTTCATATTTCTTTTGTTTTATTTTACTATTTTTAGTTTTTTTTTCTTTTTTTAAGCATCCTCATCCTTTATTTGTGCTTTTGTGTTTCTTTTTTTTTTTTTTTGTATCTTTCAGAACTTTTTTTATTTTATTTATTCTTTTTTTTCTCGTTTCTTTTTCTACAAGTTTTTTGTAATTTTTTATTTTTTTATTTGACGCGCCTGTTTGTTGTTGTTGTTGTTGTTGTTGTTGTTGGTGTTGTTGTTGTTGTTGTTGTTTGTTTCCTTCTTATTCTCTTCTTTCTTATTCTTTTCTCACCTCGTAAAATGATTCGAGAGCAGTGAACGAGATCAGTGTTTTCCCCTCATTCAATCGCCCTTTTTTTTTTTTCGTCACACACTGCTAACTAGGAACTCATTACTCCCCGCGTTTTTCTACTTGATGAATTCTCACAGTCGTAATCTACTTCTCGCTATTCGCGAGAATCTCGCGCAATACGTTAACAACTTAAGCGAATAGTGTTTTTTTTTCTTCTACCAGCAATGTTTATCTGATTGTTCATGATTATGTTTTTCTACATAATTTATAGTTTCCAGATCCCCCCTCTCTCTCTCTCTCTCTCTCTCTCTCTCTCTCTCTCTCTAAGCTATCTATCTAGATATCTATATAGTCAACGATTTTTTTTATCTAAAGACATGAAATATAGTATATAAGCGTATTCAGACATGTGGAAAACTTTGTAATTCCTCTTCATCCGGAAAAAAAGACTGATAAGGGAGCAAACTTGAAAAATTGGTACGTGAGAAGCCACCGAATGTTTTTCAACTATTTATCGACTGCGCATGCGCGTTCGTGAAATATAAGTTTCCTTATGTTAAGTATGAGTTGGTGTGAAAAACTATTTACAAGTCATATATATATATATATATATATATATATATATATACTAGCTGTACCCTGCCACGCGTTGCAGTGGCTCAATTTGGTGTAATGGAAAAATTTAATAAAAGAGAAAATGCATGTTTCTTATATTAGTACAGCAATCCACTGCAAAAAGTGAAAAAGAAGGCGAAACTGAAAAAAATGGTGCTCTTGCAGAATTTGATCTGGATCCTCGAGAGTTTCTGTCAATCATTCATGTTTTGGACTTGACCAACAATCAGTGGATGAAGCCGAACGTAGCAAAAATGTTGAAACGCTAAATGCTTTTTTTTTTGTTTTAAAAAATGTGATTTAGTAATTAATATTTGGTTGATGGTGGGGGGATGGGGGTTACTATACACAGATTCGAAAAAGTCGTCCAAAAACAAATAAATGAAAGCAAAGGTAAGGTAATTTACGTTTCTACCTAATTGGATAATTGTTTAGTGTTTTTATGTAATGTAAAATGTTTAATTGGCTCAAAAAACAGAAATGGTCGCGAATTCTGTTGAATACGTTAAGTTTGGGAAAGTAAGTTGAAAACTAAAAACTATACAAAACAGTGTCTGAAACTCACCGAACATATGTTACCATGACATAGGCTGGCATAATGGATAGGTTTCTGACAGTATTTTGTATAGTTTTTTTAGTTTTAACTCACTTTCTCTAACTTAAAGTAATCAACAGTGTCCACCACCATTTGTAGCTTTCAAATACACCAATAAACACTGTTTTTCGAGCCGACTAAACGTTACATTAAATGAAAAGGGTTTATATTACTAAACACAGATACAAAGAAGTTGTCAAAAAATAAATATATAACAAATAAATGTTATCAAAGGCAAGAAAAGTAAGTGTTCTACCTAACTGGATAAGATTTTAGTGTTTTTATGTAATGTATAATCGGTTCAAAAACATTCAATGTTTATCGGTATATCTGAAAAATACAAATGGCGGCAGACTGTATCGAACATGTTAAGTTTGGGGAAATTTTGGGAAAATGAGTTTAAACTAAAAATACTGTTAGGAACTCACTCAATATATGTTACCATGATGTAGGCTGGCATATAATCGGTGGTTTTAAACTTTTGCTCGATACAGGTGACGACTTTTAAAAATCCCTTTTAGTGATTACCTGGTGTGAGGATATTTGTACAACTAAACGGCAAATCTGCTCAAAAAAATCCGGTATTATTTTACTTTAAGGCCCGTTTCACGTTCATATATAACGAAATATTTTATTGTAGATTTCGGTGTGCTAAAAACGAATCTGCAAACCGTTTACGTAGCAAAAAAAAAGTTTTCATGACATTCCTGAAATTACTTTTTCGAAAAGTGGGTGATCACTTTTCAATGTAAATTTAACTTAGAATGAGCACCCACTTTCTGGCCACCTGAGAGAGGGGCATTTTTCTGTTTCTTGGCTAAAAAGTTTTTTGTTTGATTTCTTTTGCATGGTAATAACCCCTGAACTCTGGGACTATTTTCCATTTAACAGCCGTAGCCTTCGTTTACGCTATGCGTATGCATAAACGAAAGCTGTTTAGCCAATAAACATGGGAAAAAATCCCCCCTCTCTCAGGTGGCTAGAAAGTGGGTGCTCATTTTAAGTTAAATTTACATGGAAAAGTGATCGCCACTTTTTCGAAAAAGTAATTTCTTCATATCATAAAAACTATTTTTTTGTGACGGAAACGGTTTGCAGATTCGTTTTTAACACACCAAAATCTACAAAAAAAATTTTGTTATTTACGAACGTGAGACACAGCCCTTAATGGAAAATTATATCAAAAATCCGGGGGAAAATAGTTTTCAATAAAAACAGCAAATGAATTCGATAGAAAAAAAATTGATGCTATTTTTTTTTTCTTTCTGTGTGTTTCTTGGCTTAAAAGTCTTTTTGTTTGATTTCTTTTGCATGGTATTAACCCCTGAACTCTGGGACTATTTTCCATTTCACAGACGTAGCCTTTGTTTATGCTATGCGTGAGCATAAACGAAAACTGTTAAATATGCATTCGCGTACCAAACTGCCTTGTAAAAAAAACCTTTAAGCCAATAAACACGAAAATAAATGCCCCTTCCTCAGGTGGCCAGAAAGTGGGTGCTCATTTAAAGTTAAATTTAGATGGAAAAGTGATCACCCACTTTTCGGAAAAAAAAATTTCTTCAGATCATGAAAACTATTTTGATACTCCTTGGGCGTTGAGTTCCATGGCGACCCGCAGAATTATTTAATGGTCGTTCCCTTAGTACCCTCCTAGTAGCAGTGTCAGAAATTTCGTGAAAATAGCGAATAATTCCACCCCATCTTTTCAAGCTTATAACTCCTCGAAAAATGCAATTCAAGCCCTAATTTTTTTTTTCAATTAAAGGACCAAGATTTCATTAAAAAAAAAATAAAAATAAACGTGTTTTTTTTAAAAAGGTTTTAAACTTCGGACTTTACAGGTAAAATTCTAAAAGAACACTATGTTTTTTTTGTTTTAAATTTGAATATATTATGTTATGTATTGACCTTTTCTCTTCAATTTGTGAGTAAATAATTATGTACTTATCGGGTTCTAAATTAATTATTATTAGACATTTACAAAATGGGAGGCGTGAATTATTCGACCCCCTGTCTTTCCAAGCTTATAACTCCTCGAAAAATGTAATTCAAGCCCTAATTTTTTTGTCAATTAAAGGAGCAAGGACCAAGGTTCCATTAAAAAAAAAAAAAAGAAAAAACAAATAACGTGGTTTAAAAAAAAGGTTTTAAACTTCAAACTTTACAGGTAAAATTCTAAAAGAACACTATGTTTTTTTTTTAAATTTGAATATATTATGTATTGACCTTTTCTCTTCAATTTGTGAGTAAATTAAATATTTATTTTCGGGTTACTAAATTAAGTATTTACTTTTTAATAGACACTTAAAAATTGGTATGGGGGGGGTCGTGAATTTAAAAAAAAACTTTGTCTAAAATATTATATTCGATTTATTGGAAAGAACATAAAATTTCACATTGACCCTGAAAATATCGTAAAAATAGAATCAATAGAAAAATTTTGATAGATTTTTAAAATTTAAAAATTGAAAAATATTGAGTTTAAAAATTGAAAAATATTGAGTTCGGAAAATTCATTAATGTTTTAAAAAAAAAAATATTTCTATTACTTTTAAAACAACTGTAATAGTTTATTTTGGAAGAATAATCCATAAATAAAATAAATAACCCACTTTTAACAGAGAAATTCCGAGATGTTTATATTGTATTCGCAGTTTCGTGTTAGGGGTGTCAAAAATTCCTACAAAAATTCTGATACTGCTACGCATGCGCACGTAACATTTTTTATTTATTTACTTACGTGGTGGAGTTTCTATACTGATAGGTTTTTTGAAATTTTTTCACTGGATTATTATTGATTGAACACTAACCAGATTATGAAAAAAATTGAAAAAAAAAAAAAAAAATCATTTCAACATTTGAAAGGGATACTCACTTTTTAGTTACCACGTTCTGGTAAATCGGTCACTTTTTATTTATTTATTTATTTTTTTTTTTTCTAAATACGGAAGTGTCTTCGGGAGATATAAAATGGTCGCATGTTGACGAAGCAATGTATCGGGAGGCGTACGGGATTAAAAATTATTGGTAAATTTTTAGATTAGGTCCACTCCGCCTCCTCAATTTTCTTTTAAATGACGACTTGAAATGGTTTTCGACTATGCTGAATACGAAAATCGCATCGAAATTTTGCAGAAATAAGTAGTTATCAAGATATAAAAAGTTGTATTATGCATTGTAATCTTTGGCGGCCATCTTTTTTACGTGTGTGTATTTGTTTATGGCGCGTGTGCACGTAAAAAGATGGCCGCCGAAGAATACAATGCATAATACAACTATTTATTTCCGCAAAATTTCAATGCAATTTGCGTGTTCAGCATACTTAGAAACCTATAAATGTCGTCATTGAAAGGAAAATTGTGGAGGTGGACCTAATCTAAAAAAATACCAAATTATTAAACATTTCTCCAGCATGTTAGTGAAATTTATAATACTTTTAAAAAATTAAAAATAAACAAAACAAAAGTTTTGAAAAAACCTCACCTTTCACAAAAGCAATTAAAAAAAACACACACAAACTGTGTGTGTTTTTTTTGTTATGATAAGTAAAAAAAAAATAAAATAAAAATCTCGAAACTTTATTTTCATGAAAACAATTAAAAAAAGTCCTGTTCTCTCTATTTTTTTTTCTTTGAGAAACAAATATATTTCTGACTTACAAATGCGGTAGAGACTCATTATTTTTACTTTATATGGTTTTGATATACCGCGTTTTTATTGCTTACAAAATGGGTGACTGATTTATCAGAACGTTGTAACTAAAAAGTGAGCACAGACAGCACCAGTGCACCACTTTCAAATGTCGAAATAATGATTTCTTTTTTACATTTTTTTTTTTAATAATTTGTTTAATTAGTGTCCAATCAATAATAATCCAGTGAAAAAAAATTCCAAAAACCTATAAGTATAGAAATAAAGCATGGGAGTAATGTTTGTACAACGTAACGACGCCTTTCGCACTTTTACATTTTTTTAAAAAAGTAACTAAACCATTTATTGATAATTTGTCACGTGTACAAACATTTATTTATTTACGTAGGCTTAACTCCTTTCATGAATAAGAAAAGTTTTACTCTTTAAGAATAATAAAAGGAAAAAGTTACTGAACATTTATAAAAGGACTTCTTTTCATGAAGGCCAGAGGAATAGTTGGCCGAAAATTCGTGAAACAGCAACAATAAATAAAAATGGTGCTAATGCAGAGAGCCGCACTATTTTTTAAATCATATTTCCACGTTTAAATAACGTTTTACGATTTTTTTTTTATTTATTCAATTGTAAGGTTAAAGTACAGAATAGGTACAAAACATCCTTACCTCCCCATGTTAAGAATGACTTTTTAAATAATAACATTATTTCAGCACGGATCACTCTCTGCATGAGTAATCTTATATAGAAAAAAAAACTCAAAAGCAAGCAACAAACTTTTTTGGGGGGCCTTATATAATAAAGAAAAGATGTGTAAATTAAAAAAATTGGAAGATAAACAAATGAAATATGTTTTTTTTTGCTTTTGTTTTTTTACTTATCGAGTTAACAGAAAATTATACCTTTCGTCAAATCGTGGCTGTGAAATGAATCGAACCGGAAGTTCAGTTTTATCAACAGAACAGATTCGCAGAACCGATAAATAAATATATTTATTTTATTTAATATTTTAATTTTAATTAGGTAAATTTATTTTAATAACATAAAAACATACCTCGACTCTAAAAATTGGTTGTCTGAAAATTTCAAATAAATTGGTAACGTATAAACATGGTTTTATTTCTTTAGAACGAACCAACTTTACATTTTTATATATATAGATAAGTAGTAAGTTTTGAAATATATATAAACTACAAGTATGCACCTATACAGTTGAGTTTTCTAACATTAGTATTAAATGTCTTATTGTTCTATTTGAAAATTATAAAAACGAAATTCTTAATATACTCCGTCATTATTATGTGAGCATATTCATAAAGGTGAACTATTTTGCATCTATCTTTAAAACGAACTTCCATCAACTAATTATTCTTTTTTTTTATTCTTTCTTATTGGATGATTGGTTGCATTTAACTATTACGCTCAGTTCTATGTGTGCATAGTTTCTACATTGTGAATAATTTTGTAGTATTTTAGATGAAAGATTTCTCGCGCACACATATACATAAGTGACTTTGTGTGTGCGAAATAGTCGCTACCAAACTCCTCTTAATTTTCAATCTAGATACTTAAAACTTTATATGTTGACGATTTAAAACCTGTGGTACAAATTCGATTTGTTTTTTAGCCGGTAAAAATAGCTGCTATTGGGTCAATGTTTTTTTATCCATCCGTTGATAGCTCAAATGGTAACTGGAGCGCTAATTGTCTTAATTTCGATTTTAGCTGATGACACGCAAGTGATTTTTTTTAATCATTACTATATATTATGTACAATATAAGAATACATAGAAAAGTGACCCTATAATAATAAATACAAAACCTGCATAAAATTATATTTAAGCATATTTTACGACCAGGCCACGTCAGGGGATACTGCTATATAATGGGTGCAATATAATAATTAATAGAGGATACGCTCGTTAATAATAAATACGAAATTAAAATATCGTATTTAAGCGTATTTTACGACCGGGCAATTTTTGGCCTGCAGACTTAAAACTTGACATACAGATGTTTTGCTCTGCTAGAATATATATATATATATATATATATATATATATATATATATATATATATATATATAAGAATACAAATTTAAGGCAGTAAGACAGTAAATTATATCAACAGGATGCTCAAAATTTAAGACAGTAAATTATATTATATCAACAGGATGTTCAAAATATATTGAAATTTCCTTGATCCGTTGAGTTGCAAAGAAATGTGTTCTCATCAAAGGAATGATATTAGCAAATGGATATTATAGCGAAGCTATGAATTTGCTGATACTGACATTAATCGATACTGGCATTAATCGATACTGGCATTAATCGATACTGACATTAATCGATACTGGCATTAATCGATACTGACATTAATCGATACTGGCATTAATCGATACTGACATTAATCGATACTGGCATTAATCGATACTGACATTAATCGATACTGGCATTAATCGATACTGACATTAATCGATACTGGCATTAATCGATACTGGCATTGATCGATACTGACATTAATCGATACTGACATTAATCGATACTGGCATTAATCGATACTGACATTAATCGATACTGACATTAATCGATACTGACATTAATCGATACTGGCATTAATCGATACTGACATTAATCGATACTGACATTAATCGATACTGGCATTAATCGATACTGACATTAATCGATACTGACATTAATCGATACTGGCATTAATCGATACTGGCATTGATCGATACTGGCATTAATCGATAATGACATTAATCGATACTTGCATTAATCGATACTGGCATTAATCGATACTGACATTAATCGATACTGACATTAATCGATACTGGCATTATATGAAAACTAGTCATAAATGCAAAAAAAAATATGTCCAAAGAGTTCAGAAAATGAGGAAAAAAATTTTAAAGAAAAGGATGAATCAAAAGTTAAGGATTAAAAAGCAGGTGAAAAGATATGGAGAGGTTAAGTACTTTTAAGACGAAATGATTACAGGAGAAAATGTTCCCATAAGAAGAATCCAGAAAGATACTGTTTACAAGTGGATTCAAAATAAAATCCAAAATATGTGTAATCCAAGTTTGTCGAAAAAAAATAATTTGCAAGCAGCCGAGGAATAAAGATTATTTCGAATTATTAAAGTTTTTTTTTTTTCACTTATGGACAATTTAGCCGAAATATCAACTATCATGGCTGTGAATTATGGTTTAAAGTAATAATGGAAAACAAGATTTCCAAAAAATAAAAGAAATAAATTACAAAAGAAAACGGAAGTTAAAAAAGAACTCTTTTTATTTTTCTTTCTTTTCTTTTTGTTGGTTTAGCAAGCTTCAGATCCACTCCAAGATTGGAGAAGACACCCGGAAAGCCAGCTGGAGATGTGGCTATACACCATTAAAGCAGACGTCGAACCTAGCTCCGGCTCACAGATCTACAGTGTTGACCACTGATCCTGGGCCTAGCTAGCCATAACTATTTCGGCCGCTGAAGACTGTCGTGTCTGCTCTGTGCTCATCCAGGATACTGTGTATTCTGTGGAATGATCCAGCTCAACCCATCCTGAGTGAATGTCGACTCCCCATTTATAGTGCTTTACTTGAATTCCAAAAACTAATGGTTCCCAACCCTTTTCACGTGGCGGAACACTATGTAGTTATTTTTTTTTTAATAATTTTCGTGAGATACCAATCACGAAAATGAAATATATTTCACTCATAAAACATTTTTGCAATAGAACACTTACAATATGTTAGGTGACAATGTATTAGAGATGTTTCATACGAGCCAGCAATCAATTCACCTCTGAATTTTAAAACTACAAATTCTTTTCAATTGTTTTCACAATTCATACGAATTACACAAGAGTTAGAATACATTCATTTGGAAGATTATCTATACGTCTACTGCATAAAGTTAAGCTGACTTTCTTTGTCCGACAACTTTTGCATTTAGGAATCGTTTTTGGTATTGAAATCAGGTCTGCATTATCCAGCTTCAGTGGCGATTCCTTGATGATATCCCCATTCAGTCTCGAAAGACAAAGGATACAGCTCCAATGCCGATTCCCGATACTATGAAAAACTTCTGATATTCTGATTAATCGTCGCATCACTAATAGAAACCATAAAATAGCTTACGAATTAGTATGCGTGAATCGTTTAGATTCCAGAAATTCGACGATTTTGAATTGATAGGTGTCATCGTGATAAATGTCTTTATTAAAGAAGATGAAATTAAATGACTTCTATTTATTATCTCTTCGTGAAACATTACTAATGTACTGCGGCGCTGTAGTTGAGAACCACTGTTCTAAACCAATATCTTGAGGTTCTCATACTACTGATACACCAGTACAAAAAAAAACTAAAGAAATCATAATGACATCATCCAGGCACCCAAGATCACCAAGAACGACTAAACCAATACCAGTGAAATCCGCCGGAATATTTTGCCGGTTACTTACTCACAATAAACCAGGGTAGAAGGCATTCATTCTTACCCAAAGAGTATTATACTCACGTATTGGAAAGGTAATAATGGAATTGAATTGACTTCTTGGCAGAAAATACTCCACTATTTGATCTGCAAATGTAACCGAATTCAAACGAGAAGTTGAAACGTTGAAAATATATGCGTATGTATCGATGAATCTATATAGATTAGCACACAAAGACATATATATCTACTATTATAAAAAAAGGGAACTTTGTCTGTGTGTGAGGTTCCTATGGATTCGAAAATTGGGCCGATTTTTATGAAATTTCATACGAAGGCATTTTATGTGCCTTGCAGTGTTCTTAGATAGGTGTAGTACCGGAATGTCTTCGATAAGTATCGATAATTGATAATCGACATGAACTGAGGAAATAAGGAAAAGGTGATTCTGAACAAAGTTTACATTTATACAACCTAACATCACAGGGGCCCCTACGGTTTTTCGGTGTATTACTTTTAAAGCACTATATATGTTTTGTAGCGTTAAAATGCTATGTATGTATGTATGAATTATGAATGTATGTATGTATGTATGTATGTGTGTATGTATGTATGTATGTATGTATGGTGTGAAGCAGGGTGATATAGCTGCACCAACATTGTTTTCGCTCTATTTGACTGCTGTGCTCTGGTATGGTTTCCACGATTGTGATATGGGTGTTTATATTAGATTCCGAACGACTGGAAAGGTGTTCAACCTCAGAAGATTCCAAGCCAAAACACTTGTTAGTGATGGACTTGTTAGGGAACTGTTGTATGCTGATGATGCTGACCTGGTAACACACTCCCCAGTAGATATGCAACTAGTGATGGATCTCTACAAATGCTTGTACCTGCTTCAGACTGACAGTTAGCATTAAGAAAACTAAAGTCATGTACACTTCCGCTCCCGATGATCTGTATGTGGAACCTGATATCTTCGTCTGTGGAAAGCGCCTTGAAGTCGTAAAAAATTTTGTCTACCTTGGGAGTGCCTTATCAAATGATGGCACTCTTAATGCGGAAATAGACAGAGAATCAGCAAGGCATCTGATGCTTTTGGAAGGTTACAAGATAGAGTCTGGTCTGATGGTGATCTAACTCTGACAACTAAAATTTCAGTATATCAAGCATGTGTAGTACCATCCCTACTCTACGCATCTGAAACTTGGACCTTGTACCGGTCACATATAGAATTGCTCGAGAGGTTCCATCAGCACTGCCTTAGACACATTCTTGGTTTAAAGTGGTATAGCTTTGTCCCTGAAACATATGTCTTAAAAAAGGCCAAAACAACCAGTATTGCTACAATTGTTATTAAGAACCAGTTGCGTTGGGCGGGTCATCTCATCCGGTTTGAAGACTATCGACTCCCAAAACAATTGTTCTATGGTGAGCTCTTTCTTGGAAAAAGACCCCAGCACAAGCCCAAAAAACGTTTTCGTGATAGCATCAAGGAGAGTCTGGTGAGCTTTCATATTCCTGTTGACAGTTGGGAGTCACTAGCGTATGATCGCAAGCAGTGGAGGACACTGAAATACAGGGGTGCAGAACACTTTAAAGCAGCCAAAATAGACCGAGCTAAGCTTAAGAGAGCATGTAGGAAATGCCAAACCTTACCGCCCAACCATGGAGATCTCTGGATCTGTAAGGTGTGTAATCGGGTTCTGTTGTCTAAGGCAGGTTTTGTTAATCACATGAAAGCCCACGATAATACAGGTTCCGCTGCTGTTAGTTTCATACAAATCAGTGAACGTTTTCAGTGTCATGTCTGCTTGAGGGTGTGCAAGTCACTGGCAGGGCTAAAAAGTCATATTCGGGCACATGGATTTTAGTGACTGAGGGAGTGGCTCTCGTCTGACAAGACGTTGCAAGCATCGTGTATGTATGTACATGTTAGGTCATGTTGTAATGTTATGACCCTTTAGGCTGTGATCATAGCGTAGTATCTGTTAACTGTGGCAAGCGGGAGCAATGGTCAAAACATTATTATTATTGTTATTGCATTCTTATTAATTGATTTGAGCGACGGATGCTCGCTGGGTCAGTTATTATGATTAGAACAATAAACAATTAAATTGAGGAAGAAATGATTGACGTGTAAATCGCAAAAGGAATGCGAAAATAGAAAATAGATGTAAACATTCTTTTGGATTTGGATAAACAAATAACTAGATGGAAACATTAGGTTGGTCTGAGACACGTAATTAGGTGACGTGGAAGAGCACGTGATGTAGTTAGTTTTGGAGAGATTCAGAGAGTTGAGGATTGACCACCAGAGCGGACAGACGTCTAGACAAGGGTGGGTAGACAGCTAGGAGCGAGCTGTATAAACAGAAAATGTAGACAAACTGCAGATTCTGTGAAAACCATTTGAGACAACTGTAATAAATTTATATTATGAAAATATAAAGAGTTGTTTTAATAGTTTTACACATAAGAACAGATGTCTCAATTATATGGTGCTGATCGCTTCATGGTTGTCACGGAGCAGCGGGAAGATACAGAAGAACACTTCAAGAAAAAAGGTATGAAGCATATATTATTCTCCTTACATATGAACTGTAAAAATATCCCATGTGATTAGTCTCATACAACATTATTCAAGTTACATGTCAATATCATGTCCTCCTAGCTAAACAACATACATACGATTTATACGTTTATTATCGATCTGTTAAAAGAACAATATCTTACATCCACTAGATAACATATGACACGCTTTAATATACCATCTCCTCTAATATAAACAGTATACTACATATATTGATTTTGGTGTCCATTGACCAGTTCGCATCGACGATGCGATATCGAACCTGGGTTGTGAAAGATACAACGTGGAAGCAGGTCCTGAAATTGGAATGGAGATTTCGTGTAAAGAAAAAAAAGACAAGAAAAACTCATAAAACACAATAAAATGTCTGGAAAAAAAGAAAAGAGAAAGAACAATAGAAAAAAGTAATACACACGTACAACCTTTTCACAAAGAAAGAAAAGAAAGACATACAGACACACAGATGTAAAACTTTATATATAAAAAATAGTTAAGAAAAAATGTTTATCGTATTAGAAATAAGCTCGTTATGAACAGAAGAAAAACGTCACTTAATGTAAAAAATAGAAGGAAAAAAAAGAATTACGTTATTCTGTTTAAAGCAATGGACCGATGAGAGAGAGAGAGAGAGAGAGAGAGAGAGAGAGACAGTAAGAAAATGTAACGGCAACACGCACAGATAAAATTGTTTTGAATCGTGTCAATCATGATTTGAAATATTTACACCGTTGCAGAAGTTTATAGAGGAAATGGCCATCGCTTGTTTTGAACTGGTTAAAAAAAGAAAAGAAAAGAAAAAAAAAAGAATCGATGCTCTTTTTCAGGTCAGAAGCAATGGACAGTTTCTGTAAATCGTGAACATTGTTTTTCCAGTTTTAACGGCATTTTTTAACATTTTTTTAAGGACTGAAGAAGGTTTTTTATGTAATTACTTAGAAGTTACTGTTCATTGTTAAAAAAAAATGTGTATTGATGATTTTATGTTGTATTATATAATGTATAATTGTTGTTTTCCAGGAGTCTGCAAAATATTAATTTTAAAAAAATAAGAGAAAGAAAAAAATCAGGAGATTAGATTAAGATAAAATGGTCGGTCTAGTCAAATTAGAATTTTAAAAAGGGGACAGGATTAAATTTACGTAGGCGGTTAACTATTTTTTTTTTTTTTGAAGAGATTCACAGGACCCTGCAATAATTTTTTAATAGGTTTTTCGATTATGAAAAATGCTATTTTCGCCGTCTGTATGTAGCTTGATTAAGCTGACCGGTGTTACGGTTGAAAGATCATATTCTTCGCATACAATAAAGACGGGAGACTGCATGCCTATGGGCTTAAAAGGCTTGTTGGAGCTGCAACGAGGGTGCGCGATAGAATGCACCCACATAGATTAAGCTTGCAGATAGGGCCGTTTGTGAGCTTCGGCTGATTGAAAATGGCCAATCCGGTCTGTCAAAAGAACAATATCTTACATCCACTAAATAACACATGGCACCTTTTAATATATCATCTCCTCTAATATAAACAATATAGTACAATGTCATATGCTACTGGTACCATGTAACCCAATACTACCTGCCTCATGGTCGGGTCACCGGCGACTAAACTGGTTCCCCCACCAGATTTGTTTGGTGAGGAGGGTGACTAGTCTCCCTGAAGGATTAAAAACAAGACCTTCCAAAGGGCTTATGAACTCTTTTTCGGGGTCAACAGCCAACTAGTACCGTGTGTGTGTTGGGGTGGAGAGGGATCCTGTAAGCGGTGGTGAAGGCAACCTTTCTAGGAGAAGCCAATCTCTGATTTAAAAAACTATAAAGCGGGAAACCAGTACCCGCATTAAGCTGGTCTGCAGTCTAACTTGTCCCTGGCTTTCTTGCCCTTGCTTGTTGCTGGATGTCAACATTTTAAACCGAGCTAAAGACTTAGCTGTCGTACAAAGCTAAAACTCTGTAACATCATCTGTGTATAGATACTCCTTCAGGCATTTGTCTATTAAAATGGTCCGGTGGCGATGGAAGTCCTTTTTGGGCCCATGGACTTTAAGTGTCTAAGGGAGTGGCACTCGTCACACAAGACGTTGCAATCATCATGTATGTACAATATAATTATATTACCTTACATTTGTTTTATTTGACTTTAGTTGAAGTGTTCAGGGGTTAATACCATATTTCTATATGAAGATACTTATTCAAATATTCCACTACATTTTTATGTCTTAAATGATGTTAAGAATATTCATTTTTTTCTCTCTACATTTGACCAGTTAAATATGTTATGGTATACTTTTCTTATGATCTCTTGTTATTACTGGATTCCAGGATAAGAATTCATCAGGTCTGGTGGAGTACCCATTTAACTGATGTTATTATAAGCAACATAACTTGAAGAAGGTGTATCGTTCCTCATATAAGCCAGTGCGGGTTAGTCATACCATGGATATCTTATTTGGGCCACGAATACTATGTGATGTTGAATATTTGGCCAGGGTTTACTTCAAGAGAAAAGTATCCTCGTGCCAGGTTGTCATGAAAAAACCTGTACAGAGAGACATTAGACATTCGAGGATAGTGTCGAACAGGCATATTAATTAGTCTCTTAACGGTAGCCCTTAAGGTAATCCTTGAGCATAGGGAATAACTAAAAGTCACAGGGAGCAAGACCTGGACTATATGGAGGGTGGGGAACTGTCTTGATGCCCATCTTGGTCAAATAGTCTCTGACAAGGATGGAGTTGTGGTGCATACGTTTCTATATTTTGCATGCATCCACATATATGAGTATATACATATATATGGTGATTGTTACTTCTTGACAGAAGAAGACCATCTTTCCCTTACTTTATTGTTGATTACTCAATTATTTTCATGTATTTTTGAATATATATATATATATATATATATATATATATATATTAATATTATAATTATGTACACATATATACACTTACACACACACATATATACATGTGGAGATGTGATCAAGAATGCATCAATTCCTATTTTCTGTGCGAACGAAGGTGGCTCGTCAGACCAGCCCTGCTTTTAAACAGTCTGTTGCAAAGGTCACACTTAAACTGAGATTGAGGGATGCCAACTGGTGCTGCTCTACTGTGGACGCTCATATGACGCTTCAGGCCTCCACTCGATTTACAGACCACAGAGCAAACAGAACATCTGTGCCCTGCAAAGTTTACCCCATCAAAGAAAGATTGATCTCCATGTGAACACTTGTGGCTAGCCAGGCCAGTTCCGGATAAAGTCATTTTACCGCATAAATCACAGGTGTGGTTCTGCATGAAATCCTCCGACCGACCTGATATATCTGACAGATTTTTCTTCCGGATATTACGCTTCATTTTTGCATGCTCATATTTTTTCTTCTCAAAACTATCACAGCCATGATAGACTAAGGAGCGCCACTTTTTACGATCATTAGAAGCACTTTCCCAACTGAACACGTTAATACCAAGAGCTTTAAGATTATCTTTGATGCTATCCTATAAGCGTTTCCTCGGTTTATGTTGTGGACGCTTTTCTTGTGTAATTTCACCATAGAACAGGCGCTTTGGCAATCTATCGTCGTCCATCCTTGTCAGATGTCCAGCCCACCTCATCTGGTTGCGTATAATCAACTTCTCGATACAAGGTACATCAGCCCGCATAAGAACATCCACATCAGATATAAAAGTGCTCCACCTGATGCCCAGAATGTGTCTCAGGAATTTCTGGTGCACTCTCTCCATGACTTTTATGTGTCTACCATAAGTTGTCCAGGCCTCAGAAGCGTAAAGCAGGGATGGTAAAATACAAGATTTATAGACACTGATCTTTGTATGAATAGTTATACCCCTGTCAGACCATACTCGCTTCTCTAAGCCACCAAAAGCCTTAGTGGCACGCTGTATCCTATAGTTGACCTCAGCATCCAGGGTTCCATCTCTGGCGAGAGTACTACCCAAATACACAAATGTGTCAACCACAGCAAGTCTCTGGTTGTTGACAAAAATATTTGGTTCCACATACAAACTACCGGGTGGAGGTGTGAACATGACCTTAGTCTTCGTAAGCCCAAAAGACGCACATGCCCCCGAAAACAGATCCATGATACCCTGCATATCCCTCTCACCATGGGCCATGAGATCGGCGTCATCCGCATAAAGCAATTCACGAACCAGGTGCTGAAAGGTCCTTGTAGAAGCATGAAAACGACCAAGATCAAAGACCCTACCTGTGGTTCTGAAACGCAAACACACACCTAGAGAACATTCCCTAAAGGCATATGATAACATAGTTGCAAAATAAATTGAAAAAAGTGTAGGTGCTAGGATATCACCCTGCTTCACACCATTGTCAACCGATATGGGTTCTGACAGGCATCCGTTGAATTTCAGGCGAGCCTTCATATTAGTGTGGAACTCCCTGAGCAATCGTAGAAATTGAGGTGGGCATCCCAACCTCCCCAGAATTATCCATAGGGCACTTCTGTTCACCGTATCAAAAGCCTTCGTCAAATCAACAAAAACCTGATAAAGCAGAACACGGTGTTCAGTACATTTCTCCTGCAACTGCCGAGCAGAGAAAATCATGTCCGTGGTTCCTCTGCGTGGACGAAAGCCACTTTGGCTTTCTGGAATGACGGATGGACAAATATACTTTAACAATCTATTGAGTAGAACTCTGGAAAATACTTTGCCAACTGCTTCCAACAACTTATCCCACGATAATTCCACAGTCGGTCATGGGCCCCTTTCCCTTGCACAGTGATATAAGAATTGCATCAACCCAATCCTGATGGACGGGAACACCCCTCCAGACATCAGTGATAAGATGAAGAATTTCATGAACAAGTTTATCACCCCCATGTAAGAGGACTTCCACAGGAATACCATCAAGCCCTGGAGCTCTCCCAACGTTCACTTCCTTGATTGCATCTCTAATTTCATTCTCAGATGGAAACACGGACATTTCATGCATAAGCTTCTGTTGTGATAAAAATTCATTGATGACGTCCTCATCAACATTAGAGGGGTTGTCAAAGAGATCAGAATAATGCTCGGTCCAACGAAGGAGAATCTTGTTAGGATCCTTTATAAGGGCAATTCCATCACTTGAGAGTAGGGGAGATGTAGATAGTGTTTGAGGACCAAAAGCTTTTTTAAGCAAATGGTACATGCGTTTGAGGTCTTTACAATCAAAAGCCATCTGGATTTGGTTGGCGAGTTTAGCCCACCACTGATTCTTCATTTGTCCGAGTCGCTTTTGGAGAATACCCTTGTTTGCTTTAAGTGACTGTCGGAGGGACTCTCGACCTCCATGAGAGGCAGACAACATCTTATGGTGCAACTCATTTTTAGCACTTAAGAGTTGAGTAATTTCAGAATCATTATCATTAAACCAATCTTGATGTTTAGATTTGCGGAAGCCAAGAACATCTACACTTATTTCATAGATTGCATTTTTAAAATGCGCCCATGACCCATCAAAATCTGCAGAATTAACTACGGATCGAAGCTTTTCATGTACACTTGGATCATCCAGCCTGGACACATCAACCCGCCTGGGAATCCCAACACCACCCAACCTACACTTCCTCCTTATACAGACCTTCAACTTCCTGCGTACCAAAAGGTGATCTGTGCTGCATTCAGCTCCACGCATAACACGCACACTACAGACGTCCCGCAAATCTGCCTTCCTGGAAATAATTTAATCGATCAAGTGGCCTTGTTTTGAACGAGGATGGGTCCAGGTAAACCTATGGACCTCTTTATGGCTGAAGAAAGTGTTACAGATAGCAAGGTCAAACGGAGTGCATAGATGGAGAAGATGCAGACAATTACTGTTGACCCTACCTACACCAAACCGGCCGAGTGAGTCCCAGGTGCGATGATCCTTGCCAACCCTTGCATTTAGATCACCCATGAGTAAGATCTTCTCAGATAAAGGAATAGAGGAAATGGTACGACTGAGATCTTGGTAAAACGCCGTGATGGTGTCTTCATCATGACCCATGGTAGGGGCATACACAGATAAAATCGTCATATACCTACTGTGTGCAAGAGGGAAGCGCATCATCATAATTCTGTCACTTACACAGATTGACTGTTCAATCCTCTTCACCAAATCAGAACGCACTGCAAAGCCAAGTCCACCCTCTCGTATCCCGAGCCCACTTCCACCAATTGATCTTGACAATGCCGCAATGTCTATGCTGTACCTAGCGAGCTCTCTTGCAACAATAGCTCAGGTCTTTCATTATCCAGGACATCTAACAAAGTTCTCACATTCCACGTAGCAACAGTTAGGTTATTTCTCTCCTGATAAAATTTGGATTTTCCTTATTTATTATTTTTCTTCAACATTATCTTGTTTCTCCTGCAAATATAGAGCAGCCGCCGACCGCAGGAAGCCGACCAGCTAATAAAAGGGTAGACAATTTTTAGGTCACCTTTTCTAGACCCTTCCCAAATGCATGGGTGAGCAGTGTATCCCTAGAAAAGGCTGCTCAGCCGCCAGAGCATCCACCGAAGTTGCTTCCACCCTGTAAGCGATTTAGTCGACGATGTTAGATAAATCACTGGCCGCCTATATGCAGATTTGCAGCTATGCACTTCCATCCCGCTAAGCCTGTGCACGTCGCCACTAACCTATCGCCATAGGACTTCTTTTTTTTTCTTTTCTTCGAAAGATATCTGCACATAAAGATCGCGACACAACATCTTTTTGCTACACATATTGTACCCTCTCGCACCCTACCACTGGTTGCACAGTGACAAACTGATATAGTGAGATGACTGAGCTGTGGCATAGTGTGCATGTTTTATTATCACAGAGTTTTAATCTCTCCGGCAGCTGAACATACACACACACATACACATAAGCAAGCAAACATGCATATGTATTTATATATCCCTAGTTCTCACAATATAGTAACCCTCCAGAACTTGAGAGGGAGGCTAACAGGTACTACACCTTGCCCAAGGGTGACCTGACCTGAAACCATGCAAGGCATTCATCTCCCTGGGGTAGTAGGCTACTTGCATACCCGGTATATATATATATATATATATATATATATATATATATATATATATATATATATATATATAGCTTAATTGTCATATATTTTCATAACTTACTATATATACATACATATATATATATACATGGATAGTAAGTTATGAAAATATATATGGCAATTAAGCTACAATTGTCTATATATTTTCATAACTTACTATACATACATACATATATATGCATAGTAAGTTATGAAAATATCTATGGCAATTAAGCTACACAGAATATTCCACATTTCATTCTCATTCACCTGACGAATTTTCACGAGAATGAAGCGCGGAATAATCTGTGTAACTTAATTGCCATATATATTTTCATAACATTTCATAACTACCTAGCTCTACCTATGTATTGAGCACTGTTGAAGTAAATACTGAAAATGTACGCATAAAACTATATCTTCGTATATTAATTTATGTTATTAAATGAAGTAGTCATATATATATATATATATATATATATATATATATATATATATATATAAATAAGGGATTAGTCACCAACAATGTGTATTTTTAACATTATTTTATTATTCCGTGTCTTGGTTTTTCATTGAGAATTATGTTTGGATCATTGTAATAATGTTTTTAAGTCATTGAAATCGTTTTTACGCGCGTTTCAGACGTTCTGTGATGCGTCCTCGTCAGAAATTATTTTCAAATGTGTTGGTGATGTAAAAATGGCGATTTTCGTAGTTAATTTGAAGTTTTTCAAGGAGTGGAGGCTTGTAAGTGTTTATTATTCATTGGCATGCTCAATTTTTATTGCTCTTTTATTGGGCTTGTGAGAGGGAGACCGTTGACCTGGCTGTAGTCGCTATCTCTTTCTCCTAATGTTTTTTTCTTTTCCTTTAGGGTGGGGTAGGGTTTGTGTGTGTGTGTGTGTGTGTGTGTGTGTGTGTGTGTGTGTGTGTGTGTGTGTGTGTGTGTGTGTGTGTGTGTGTGTGTGTGTGTGTTTGCTTTTATTGGTTTGGGAATGTGTATATTGTTTTATCGTATTTTGGGGTTATTTGCTTCCTTAGGAAGGCGGCTGTGATCCGAGGTCATTACTAATGTGTATGTGTGGGGAGGGGGGACTAGCTCTTCTGAAATAAGGGTAGGGGTGCTTTCATTCTATTTTTATATTTATTTTTTGGATTCTTGGATTTTATTATTGTGATTTTTCGTTTTAGTCTTTTCGGGTATTCTTTATATTGTGTTTTTTTAGAAAGACGGATGTATTTAAAATAGGGGATTTTTTAATGTTTCTATTTATTTGTCTCCCCATGTGGGTATGGCCAGACCCAGGATCGGTTCCTAGTGAGGGGGATATTTGAGGGGGGATAGGTATAGGAGGGGGATGATAGAAGGGATGATAGTTGTTTCAGTCATGAGGGGGTTCTCCTCCACTAACTGAGGAGGGAGCGAGGTGTTGGAACAGATATACTATGGTTCTAGGTGTTTCCTAGTGTTGTTGGTTTCGAGGTTAAGTAGGGTTGGTGTTGTTCAGTGTGTTGTATTAGAGATAGAGGTGTTATGTCTGTGTGTGGTTGTATGCACGCACGTGTGTGTGTTTTAATGTACCGATTCTGATTTATGTGTGGGTGTGTATATGTGTATGTGTATGGGTGTGCATGCGAGTGTACCTTGCATTTCATGTTTTTGTGTGATGGTATTAGGTTCTGTTCAGTTCAGGAATGAATCTGGTGATGAAGTTTTTTTCCTGTGTAAGTAAATAAAAATAATTGTCTGTTTGTATATGTTATTAAGATATCCATATCAAGTTTGTATATGTTATTTAGATATCCATATCAAGATAATACTCATCTCTGATCAGAGATGAGTATTGGCTGAAGAGAGCTTGATATAGATATCTAAATAACGGTCCTATTTATCGCGCTTGAAACCGGCGGTACCAATGACTTATCTGATCTAACAACTTTCTGTACACAAAATACAAAATATTAATACGCTCCTATTTGTCGGATATCTTCGACGGATTTTCCTTTTAATTGAGCACTCTGCTAGATTTCTTTTTCCAAACAAAAACTAATCGTATATATATATATATATATATATATATATATGAGGGAGGTTCTGCGTGTATGTGATATAATATATTATATATGTGTGTGTGTGTGTGTGTGTGTGTGTGTGTGTGTGTGTGTGTGTGTGTGTGTGTGTGTGTGTGTGTGTGTGTGTGACATAATATATTCATGTTTGGTTGGTAAGTAAGGTTTATGTGAACTGTTTCCGATGTTGACATTGACTAATGCATTTGGGACGTACGAGGGGGGGGGTTACCCTGCTTATCATTGTGGAGATCTTTTGGTGGCGACTAAGCGCGAGTGTCAAAACTGGGACGGATGAAGCCATGGGTGCTACGATTTATCATGTACTGGTGGAGGTTAGCGTCTCGAGCGAAGAAATGATTGCGAAACTTATTCTGTAAACTCGTGTCGTGTCTTGAAGACTAAACGGTCTTGATATTTGAAAAGCAATTATGTGCATATTATATACGTGTATGTAGATGTACATACTTATCTATCTACCTATCTATCTATCTATCTATCTATTATATAAAAAAAAAAGTTCTGTGTCTGTGCGTCCGTGTGTGGGCTATTTCATCGATTTCGATCACAATAAAAATATAGGAGTGTGAAACATTCGTTGATCATTATTCAATCTCGGGCAACGTCGGGTCACTCTGCTGGTATATATATATAACTCTGTTGATCGTCTGACCACCCTTGCTTGCACCTTGTATATCAAAATATTGTTGTCATGGAAACCAGTTTGTATTTAATAAAATTAACACTTCTTTCCACAGTCCAACCATATTGAGTACGAATAAACTTCAATCTTTTCTTAACTTTTAGACATAGTTTCAATTATGAAAGTATTTTCTGTTATTTTTGGTTTCGATTTCGATTCTAGACCATGGCACTCAAATCATATGTTTTAATTTTTTTTTCTTTGTTTTTTTGTTTTTGTCTTTTTCTAACTTTTGAAGTCTGGATTATATATTGGTTACAATATAATATGAAATGGTTTATTCTATAATAATAAAAACTAAATCTGCGCAAATTAAATATCATATTTAAGTGTATTTTACGACCTGGTAACGCCGGGCGCTCCGGATAGTATATATATATATATATATATATATATATATATATATATATATATATATATATATATATATATATATATATATATATATAAATTAATATACGAAAGTGTAAACTTTAAGTATTTACTTCAAAAGTGCTCAATACGTAGGTAGAGCTAGTTAGTAATTTATAAAATATATATGGCGATTAAGCTACACTGAATATTCGGCGTTTCATCCACTCTAGGATTCCTCAGGCTTATATGGTCCTCTTCTATTGAGGATTTAGTTAGCTAATCAGCTTTCTAATATCCACCGCGCCCCTTCCTATCAGCCAATGGGCATGCATTTTATCGGACAAAGGATCTGTTTTAAAACTAGGTTAGTGGGGCTTTTGGGGGGGGGTTATTGTTAGTTTATATATAAATATATATATGTACACACATATATGTACATATATGTACACTTTTGAAGCAAATACTTAAAGTTTACGCATAAATCTATACTTTCGTATATTAATTTTATGTGAGTAAATGAAGTAGTTATATATATATATATACATATATATATATATATATATATATATATATAGTATTCTTCTGAAACCAGGTGTATTTATTTCACACTCATAGTATTTTATTCATACGTAAATATAATACGTGTCACACATTTTTCGTTGAATAGTTGTAATTCACTAAACAACTCATCAGCAATAGATAATTTCGTATGTGTGAAAAATTGGTTTACAGAGGTTGTCAACTAATGGCTACGGTTTCGTTTGTTTAAAAAATTGGTCAACTAATTGTTCACACATACGAAATCATAGCCATTAAACAGAGAGTAACACAAAGAATACGAAAATATCTACGAAGCCAATAACTTTTCTCTTTTCTTTTCCAAATTACAAGTAACAGTAAATCGACCGAAACGTTGCACAAATAACACTCAATATGAGAATAATAGTCCGTTCGATACAAACATATAAACAATTAGCTTTCACCTAAAAAAAAAATCAGAATTTTAATGAGATTAAGTGCCCCATGAAAAATTCTTAACTAAATTTTCGAAGCTAAACTTACAAACTCAACTTTTAACAATGCATATTAATTTCTCTCGTAAATTACTGTTCATTTTCTTTTCAAATTAAATTTAAATAGTCCTTTAATGTATTTATTTGCTTCCCACCAAAGCAAATAAGGCACAAGGTCGTTTTTAATGTGGGGTAAAAACCAGCTCCCCTAAAAGTAGGCAAAAAGGGGCACTCTGGTTACCAAAAATAATAATTGTCCTGGTATAGAAGGCTTCCCCTCCATTGACTGGTACAAATTATCTTAAGGGTAGTATCTACAGAATAGATACTACACTTTGATCCCGACCGGAAGTCCAAGAACAAGATATTTATTTGCTCCCCTACCGACCAAATTAGGCAGAAGGCCGGGGAGTAGGGGAGCTGGTTAGTGACAATTGGTATGAAGGGTTGCCCCTACATTGACCAAGGTCTTATAATGGTCTTTGCTTGCAGTATCTGCCGGAACAGATGGTATTTATTTGCTCCCCCACCGAGCAAATTAGGCACAAGGCCGATTTTTAATGTGAGGAGTGAAGGGGAAATGGGGACCAGCTCCCCGGGGAGTAGGGGAGCTGGATAGTGACAATTGGTATGAAGGGTTGCCCCTACATTGACCAAGGTCTTATATGTGGGGTCGCCCCCACATATGGTCTTTGCTTGCAGTATCTGCCGGAACAGATGGTATTTATTTGCTCCCCCACCGAGCAAATTAGGCACAAGGCCAATTTTTAATGTGAGGAGTGAAGGGAGGGGGAAGGGAAAAAGGGGACCAGCTCCCGAGAGGTGGGAAATGGGAGCTGGTTAATGGTCAGGCATGTGGGGTTGCCCCCACATCCGGTCTTTGCTAGTCATAGCTAGTCATAGCCAGTCATAGCTTGCAGTATCTGTCGGAACAGATAGTATTTATTTGCTCCTCCACCGAGCAAATTAGGCACAAGGCCAATTTTTAATGTGAGGAGTGAAGGGAGGGGGAAGGGAAAAAGGGGACCAGCTCCCGAGAGGTGGGAAATGGGAGCTGGTTAAAGGTCAGGCATGTGGGGTTGCCCCCACATCTGGTCTTTGCTAGTCATAGCTAGTCATAGCTTGCAGTATCTGCCGGAACAGATACTACACTTTGATCCCGGCCCGAAGGCCAAGAAATACAGAAAAAAGGTAAGCCTAGTTCTTTAAATTCATATCCTGATGGCATTATTAAAATATTTATTATTAAATCAACTAAGCAAAATCATTATTAATTTACCATTCTTGATTTACATTCGATAAACTAATTTTTACATTAAAACAAGAACACATGACAGATAACTGGCTTTTATTTTCTAACTAGCAATTCAACCCGGCTTTGCCCGGGCCCTATGTACTGTTCATAACTTTATGTGCATATGTATATATTAAAAAGTCTGCATATGTACCGTAATGCCTTTCTATATAATAGGCTCCCTTAACTACCATATGGAAAAGTTGATAGAAACAGCAGAGGTAAAAAAATTTTAAACTTTGACTCTAATATTGACCCCTTTGCATTTATTGTTTTGGCTCAAATCAAATTAAAAAGTTTGATCGATGTCCAAGTAACCTACATCTAAAATTTCAAATGTTTAGACCAAAAATTGGCGACGGAGTTTGGTAGAGCGTGTAAAGGTCAACTCTTTTAACTCTTACCTCGTGGCAGCGAAATTTTGCCTCACAAACGGATTAAAAAGCTTGCTGCGTGATTTCAAATGTTTAGACCTAAAATTGGCTACTTAGCTTGCTGGAGATCGCAAAGGGAAAATCTTTTTAACTTTGACCCCTTGGCATTCAACTCTTCGCCCAAAAAACGATTAAAAAGCTTGGTCTATGTCTAAATACACTTTATGTAAAATTTCAAATGCTTAGACCAAACATTGGCTGAGTAATTTTGTAGAGACCGCATAGGTCATTTTTTAAAGTTTGATCCCAATTATGACCCCTTAGCACTTATTGTTTTGAGTCCAAATCACATTATAAAGTTAGATCCATGTCCAAGTAATCTGGCTCTTAAATTTCAAGTGCTTAGACTAAAGATTGGCGGAGGAGTTTGGTAGAGTTCTCAAAGGTCAAATCGTTGAACTTTGACTCCTTAACAGCAATATTTCTAGCCGACACCCAATTAAAAAGATTTTTCCCAAATCTTAATACCCTGTATGTTAAATTTCTAGTCTGTAGACCGAAAATTAACATAGTTATTTGGTAGGGAAATGTACACAAACAGACAGACAGACAGACAGATATATTGATGTATAACCCTTACATTTGAGATTCAAATTCTTATATAATATTTATTATAAATTTAACCATTTCAAACTTAAATTATTTTCAAAATTTGTTTTAATCATTAAATGTATCATTACCTCAAATATTCAATAGAAATAAACAAGATTCAAATTAGGTAAAGGATAATTATTAGTGCTTGAAAGTTTATCACATTAATCCCTCGCTACGCAAAACCATTGTCTATTTATACTGACAATTTCTTATGTAAACATATAATTATTTAAGATTTTTGTTCCTTAGAAGCGCTGGTTGAGTTTGAATAAAATACAATACTTATTATATACGTTTGAAGACAAAACCTTTTGTCTTCAAACGTATATAATACTATTTTATTTCATTCAAACTTAACCAGCGCTTCTAAGGAACAAAAATCTTAACGTGAATCCCGCGTGACCAAATGCACCGTTCCAAGATTTAAAAACCTACCGTAAAAACAACAAACGGACTTCTACTTGCTGATTCTCTGCTCCAACAACAACATGGCAAAAAAAGGACATACTGAAGATGAAGGTTTCCTTCGAAATATATTTATGAACTTCAATTGAATTTCAAACAAAATAAATGTTTGCTTATTTTGTAATAATGCGTTGTTTTGGCTTCAAATGTATATAAAATGTATTTTATTTTATATAATTATTTGTTTTTACTATCCAAGTTTCTTTTTAAAGTAGTAGGTATATTTTATTTTTATTTTATTCATTTATTATATTTTATTTCATTATCCATCCATGTATGTATATATATATATATATATATATATATATATATATATATATATATATATATATACGCAGATCATCATATAATGATTAGATCACTCTGAAAAACGTTAAAAAGCATTTAACAAATAAATGTTTAAAATTCAACAGCATTTCTCGCGCTTAATGGTAGCCGAATTGATTAGATCCTTACTAATAAAACTAAGGATGGCATCTGTCGCCGGGTTCGAATCTATCGACTGGTGTTAATCGTGACAGCCTGCACTGATGATTCCAGAAAGAATGAAACACTGATGTTTGTAGGTATTTAATAATAATTATAGCAAATAATTATATATATATATATATATATATATATATATATATAAAGGCGACCCAATAAAAACGGTCCCCGACTCTAATTAGGGCCCGTTTCTTAGCGTTTCATCCGAATGAAATGAAACTTTGGTCATAACTAGTTTATTATATTCAAAACATCACATCAAAACACTAGGGTCTTTGGCCCTTTTTTTTCTCCGTTCTACAGCATATGTTCTAGATATACTTTCTATGTTTTTTTTTGGGGGGGGAGGTCATCCTGCTATTAAAATTGCAGATTTTCATATTCAAGTATTAGTTATTAGGATACTGAATGGAGACTTAAACCAAATTGTTTTCTCCTCTTATTTTTTCTCTCGTTCTTTCTATCCTTAGGGATCATTTCCTCTCTATTATTTATATTTATTTACAGTAGCCACACGTTGTATGTAGGCAGTCGCAAGGAAATGAAGACAAGAGAAGAATTCGATTTACTTTTTTCTAGTTGAAATAACAGACATTTATTTGCAGGTATTTCCAGAATAAGCCTTGTCTCTTGTTCAAATGTCTTTTCATACTCCAAGGTACTTCACAAGGCTCTGCCATGTCGAACACTTTGTAATTTGTCTTCGTCCGGCCATAGTTAGCATACGTCTTTTCCTGTCGCTCTAGGGCCACGTGTGTAACACGTCTATTTCTGTCGTTCTCCAGATCACGTTTTCCTTTTTTTATATAACTGTTTCTTTCCTTCTTCCTCGCTGTCGCGTCACCTCGCACACAGCTCGGTTATTTGAGTACAACTACTGCTGCTACTGCTGCTGCTATCATATACACGTCTGCGCTCTGTTATATTTCGACACAGGACCTATAATTGTCAAGAGTGCCAAGCCAATAAATCGTAATAGACAAGTCAAGAAACATAATAATACGTCTTTTCCTGTCGCTCTTGACCCATCTGTGTAACACGTCCATCTCTCTCCTTCCCTGGGTCACGTTTTTCTTTATTTAATGCTTTTTTCTTTGATTCTTCTTCGCTGTGACGTCTCCGCACACACGGTTTGATCATTTGCCATTTGCGTAGAGCTGTTGCAACTACGTTTGTCATACACGCGTCTGAGCTGTTACATTTTGACACACAACCTACAATTGTCAAGAGCTGTTACATTTTAACACACAACCTACAATTGTCAAGATTGCCAAAAAAATAAGTCGTAACACATAAAGTAAAGAAACGTTATATAGCAACAAGGGTCGTGATAGATTAAGGAAAGGACATGTAACATTAAAAGAATTTTCAGAGAAAGTAAAGGAACGTAATTGGGTTGTGTCTTCAAATTAACTAACACCGTTTCTTTCTGAGTAATTTCAAAACCGGAAGTCGTTTGCATCGGTAAATACGCGAAATAACCGAATTAACATTTACAGCTGAAAACGCGTAAATAAAACGGACGTATCTCTCAAATGTCTGTTTTCCTTTTTGGGTATTTAGTGCCAGCAACCGACCTCGTCAATTCCCGCGGGAAAAAAAAGGGGTCTGAACAGATAAAGCTAATAAAGATAAGAATCCCCTAACGGAAACTTGGTTCGGGGATGGGAGGGAGGTACTTCAAGAGTGGTAGGAGTAGTATGGTTAGGGTTTGACCATAAACCGAGCGCCAAAAAGGCAGACTCCAATAATATCAGGTAGCCCGTGCAGAGAAATTTACGAAGTGCCATGAAGTGACCCCTGAACCCTGGAAAGCAAAGCAATCGAACACGCCACCCACCACCGCCTCTAAGCGCAACAGGTCGGCTCCACACACCATCCGCTACCCTCACGTGCCGACGAAAATATCTGGCAGCTGGCTTTCTTCCATCCGCTTGGATTTGACATATCCTGCACATCACCTCATCCACCCAACCACCCGAGAATCAAAATGCTAATCAGGATGGAACCCCACCTCCGCAGTGGATGTATACTACATCAGCAATTTCCGTTCCCCTTACCTTCGACCCCTTTTTCTATAAACGGTCAATGTGTACATAAATATTAGCCCAGTCTTAATGTTCCCTCACACATACACACACACACACACACACACACACACACACACACATATATATATATATATATATATATATATATATATATATATATACTAGCGTTGCTGTGGCTCAATTTGGCGCAATGGAAAAAGTTCCAAAAATGAGAAAAAGCATGTTTCTTATAGGTTTAATTTTCCATTTTGCATGGGTACACAGTTTTTGTTGTTCCATTTTCTTAGCTGATGTAGAGATTTTCTGGTTTGGTGACTCTTGAATACATAACATAAATTGTCCATGTGAAAAAACAGTCAGTGTGTTACTGTAAGCCACACCATTGTAAAAATTGTTCCCTGTGCTTTGTTGATGGTTATTGCAAATGACAATAAAATTGGAAAGTGCAATTTCCTAAAGTGTAATGATGTATTCGGTGGAATCATAGGAATGCATGGAATGAAGATATATTCATCTGTAAAACGTCCTGTTAAGATTGTTGTTTCTATGATATTGTTTGTTAATTTTTTACTGCAAGTCATGTGCCTTTGCAAAGCTTGGATGGTTTATATTTCATAACATGATAATTAGTATGCCAAATTTCAGTTGCAATACATGCGGTGGCATCCCTGGAAAATATAGCTGTTGGATAATTAACTACTTTATCTGCTTTCACAACAGTGTCGGTGGATTTGTATTTGACTACCTCATTTGGAATTTTACATTGAATAATAGCGTAGACATCTTTGTATTGACCTGCAAGAATAGCTCGTTCACTCAGTCAAGTGAAATTCTTATAATTTGAATATCTGCAAAAACCTTTTAAACTAACTTTTCTTTTGATGTAATAAAATTACAGAAGTTAAAAGTCAAAGAATTTTGCCCTTATCTCTGATCAGCTGGCACTTTTCCGTACCCAATTTCCCACAAGTGATGCAAAAGTTTTTGTGCGGATCGAACAGTCTGCAACTGGATATGCATATTTTGAGTTAAGTTTAATGTCTTCACATAGAATAAAAAAAAACAAAGTAGAGTATTTGAGGCAAGCATTTATTTCGTCTGCTGGTGTTGATTGAAGAATAACAGGTAACATTTGTCTGAAATCTCCTGCAAGCAATATTACTGCATTCCCAAATGGTCTGACATTGCGACGCAAATCTTGCAAGGATCGACCAAGAGCCTCAAGTGATTTTTGCGTACCATTGTGCATTCATCCTAAATAATAAATTTGCATTTCTGCAATAGTTTCCCGCATATTGGATGTTTTGGAGATGTCGCTCATGAGATTTTTTGAAAAATTGAATGTTTCAAAGTAGAATAAATAATTCTTCTACTTGGCAGCAAGGTTGCAGGTATTCCTCGTGCAGCAAGGGCTAAGGCTATCTCATTTTGTTATCGAATGGCTGCCAAAAACAATTTAATTAGAAATGTTTTACCAGTTACTTCTGGTGCTGTTCAAGGTAGCAGTAATTTCTAAATAACTTCTATTCTCACAGTCAGCAAATTAGGTGACTAAAATAGGATTTATCCATGTTTTGACAATGCCTTATTCACTGTAATTAATTTAGAAGACAAAAGTATGATGAGGGATTAGAAATGGACGGATAGAGAGGAAGATATATAGATAGAAAAGAGAAAGTGAGAGGAAAATAGAGAAAGAGAAGGAAATAGAGAGAGATAAAGGGATTGATAGATAAACAGAAAGAGGGGAGAGTTAGAAACAGAGAGGGCGAGACAGAGGAAAGGAGAGAGATAGAGGGAGTTAGAGAGAGAAAGGGGCTCAAAGAGAGATGGAAAGGGTGATATAGAGAGAAAGATAGATTGAGAGAAGGAAAGGGAGAGATGGATAGAGAGAGATATTAAAAGAGGAAGAGAGAGGGGGAGAGAAACAGAAGGTGAACTACACTTCACCGTTTTTTTCTCGTTCAGTACAGAAGAAATCTTTCGAGACTGAGGCAATTTCAATTTTTTATTACTATCCAGAGTACCCCTTTTTTCGGGAGCAATATTTTCCACACATTAGAAACCGACCGGGTTATCTGTACTTTCACCTAACAAATTAATAAAAGAAAAAGATTTGAATTTAGTGTGAAAATACTATTTTTAAAAAATAGCACGATAACATAAGTGCATAAGTGCCACTTTAGGTACTCCTTGGGCGCTGAGTTCCATGGCGACCAGCATAATTATTTAATGGTCGCTGCCGTGGCTAAACCCCCCCCTAGTCAAGGCTAATGCATGCGCACGTAACATTTTTTATTTGCTGACGTTGGCTTAGTAACTAAACGATTTATTGATAATTTCGTAACCCTTAAACGCATGCCGGAAGATTTAAATTGATTCATTATTGTTGTAATGAAAAAAAAAGTTTCATTCAACACAAAACCAAAAACACATATTAATGATAAATGATTTATTATTCTATTCATTGAAATTTACTAATTTTTAAATTAAAAAAGTTTTTAAAAAGTTAATAAAAAAATTGTTGCTCATGTGCGCATGTAAAAATGTTTGTAAAAGTGAGAAATTATTTTAATCATTTAAAAACCTTGGTATTTTTTTTTTTTTAGATTAGGTCCACCTTATAATCATCCCCAACCTCCTCATCTTAAGAACAGCTTCCGGAATAAACACCATTTTTGGAGGGGGTGAAAAACTATTTGCAAAATTTAACTGATATTTGTTGTCAGCATACCCACCCAAAAACACTATTTTAAAAAAAAAGAGGGGTTCAGTGCCCGTTGCAGAGAAGTAGATTTATTTATCAATAAAAGCCGTAATTTAAAAAAGAAAATAGTGGAGGTGGATCTAAATGTAAATATTTACCCAAAAATTATCCACTCATGTAAATTAAAAATGTCTGTAAAAGTGAGAAATTATCAATACATGGTTTAGTTATTTTTTTTAATATTCATGAAAAGAGTTAAGCCAACGTAAGTAAATATATGAATTACAAATGTTTGTAAAAATGAGAAATTATTAATAAATGTTTAGTAACTTTTTTTCTTTTAATATTCATAAAGAGTAAAACTTTTTTCCAATATTCATGAAAAGAGTTAAGCCAACGTAAATAAATAAATGTTTGTAAAAGTGACAAATTCAGCTTTAGTTACTTTTTTTATTCATGAAAAGAGTTAAGCCAACGTAAATAAATAATGTTTGTAAAAGTGCGAAAGGCAACGTAAGTAAATAAATGATAAATGTTACGTGCGCATGCGTTAGTCTTGACTAAGAGGGGGGCTAAGGGAGCGACCATTAAATAATTCTGCTGGTCGCCATGGAACTCAACACCCAAGGAGAACCCCACTTTATTTTAAATATTTATTTTCCAAAGGACTGTTTGAATAAATCAACAATGAATAAAAGGGTGCTTCTACCCTTTATTGCCGAAATTGGAGACGCCATTTTTTTTCACGCACTTGCTACCCAAATCTAGGGGAGACATCATTATATGGCCAAACGATTGCTTCCGGAAAGGGAAAGAATAAATTTACCAAAATTAACATTTATTACTTCCAGAAACGTTAAATTAAACTAAAATTATCATTTATTACTTCCAGAAACTTGGTAAACCGATATTACTGGAGAAAATGAATCTTGACAATTCAAAAGAATGTTTAAAATTATTTATTTTTTCGAAAAAAAAAAATTAAACTTCCGGAAAGAACTATGAAAAAAAGTAAATAAAGAAAGTGAAAAAGAACATATATACATAATTGTTTAATTGGAAATGTTTCGATTTGATTAATGAGAACGGGAAAGTTTTTCATGGAACATTTTTTTTTATTATTAAAAACAGAAAATTGAAATGACATGTTCATAATGGTTTAAACTGGGCGAGCACCATTTAAAAACCAAAACAAAACCAAAACATTTATTAGTTCTTTTTTGTTTGTTTTTTTTTTGTTTTGTTTTTGTGTGTGTGTGTGTGTGTGTGTGTGTGTGTGTGTGTGTGTGTGTGTGTGTGTGTGTGTGTGTGTGTGTGTGTGTGTGTGTGTGTGTTTTCGAACAAATATATAATTTTATACATTTTTTTTAATTAAAGCAACTTTGAAGGCCAACAACAAATTAATTTAAATGATGCGAGAAACATTTACCTTGGTTGTGGTTACAGAAAAGCTCATTTAAATATTAATGCATCGTCCAATTTTCGTATCCTTACTTAAGAACAGAGGTCTGTGAAGTTTCTACGGGGAGGCTTAAGCCATCTAAAAAAGAAAAAAATTTTTTTAAATATATCCCATTTGTTGGGTTCCTAAATTCTTTTATTTCCCGATGATTGATTTTTTGTAAAAAGAATTTTTTTAAATTTGGTATCTATAAAATTATTATTATTATATTCGTAACAACCTTGTAAAGATGTTACGATTAGTTTTAGTTTCGTATTAGTGGCAAGTAATGTTTATAGATTATCGTTTTATTGGTACATGGATTTAAGACCATTTCAGGTTTAGAATTTGATTGAATATGAGAATAAAGTAAAAGTGGTTTATTAAATATATATAAGCCTTGTAGGACATTTCGGGTGAAGTGTTCTAATCTATTTACTGTCTGAAAATTCATAGTTATTCTACTTGAAAAATGTCTTTGTGTCGTTGCTTGGGATGATTTGAAAGGAGATAATCCAATTAAGTTGTTAAGTAATGCTAGTTAATTCTGTTTGACACTGGGTCGATTTTGTTTCCTATAATGGTTAAAGGGAGGTAATATAAATATATCATTCAATTACGGTAGTGTTTGAATATATGGTTAAGTGTCAGTTTTAGTTGTTCAGAACTGCTTTAAAGCTTCATCACTCACTCATTTTTCGATCAAATTTCAAGCAATTATTACAGTTTATAGATCACCTTTTCAACTTCATCGTGAAAAAAAATTTCAATTTTCTTTCAGTAAAACAAAAGTTATGATGAATTTACTGATGTTCGAAATCGTAAAAAGAAAAAAGAAAATAAAAAGGTGAGGGACGGTTTTTATGACTGGTTTCCATAGCAACTACGCCGCTTCTACCAATTCACCGCTCTCGCGAAAAGAGAAGTAACAAGTGAAACAGAGAGAATGAAAGAATTCAAGGGAGATAATTGGGCGGATTTTATTAAAGCAGACGAGTGTCGTACATTGCTAAAATTAAACAAAGAACAAGTGAATTTACTGGAAGCATGGAAAAATCATGGATTACAATAGAAAAATGCTAGTATGAAAAGTAATACGGTTAAGCTTAAACATGGAAAAATAACGGACTAGTTGTTAAAACTGGAAAAGAAAAAGACAAGATATTCTAGTAAAAAGTATAATAAATTTATAACTTAAAATATTGCAGCATTAAGAATTTTTTTAAATTCAATTTATAACATTTTATGATAAATTATATATATATATATATATATATATATATATATATATATATATATATATATATATATATATTAGTATTGAACGATTAATCGGAATCGGGAATCGGAAAAATTTAGAAATATGGGAGTATCGAAATCGGAATCGGTATCAGAATCGGTATCGGAATCGAAAAAATTGATGCCTATTTTCCGATGCAAAAATGATTCTTTTAATTATCTTTTTTTTTTATTTGATTTTGTTTAAAGCAAATTCTTCCATTGCTGGTAATAAAATAAATAATATTTATTGATTTTAAATTACTCGTAAAGCTAAAATCGATAGATCATCTTCCACAAGTGTATTTTTACATTTAGGAAGACATCTGCATATTTAGCAGGTGTTTTTTTTACAGAAATCAGGGAAAATAACGACTCTATAGTTAAATAATTAGAGATTTATAAAGAATCGGAATCGGTAATTGTATCGGAATCGGAAAATATATTGAAATCGCCCCATCACTATTGTGTGTGTGTGTGTGTGTGTGTGTGTGCGTGTGTGTGTGTGTGTGTGTGTGTGTGTGTGTGTGTGTGTGTGTGTGTGTGTGTGTGTGGAATGTTTTCTTCAATTATATTTCACCTATTATTCATACCATTCCTTAATTTATGAAGCTCAATGTAATTACAGAGCATATAACAAATACATAGCAAACGTCTATATTCCAAATGTTAGGATGCTGGCCATCTTAATCTTTATTCCTTTAAGTACGTTGACATTCACAATTCTTGACAGCACCTGTTTCGTAGCGTAAAAAGCACCCGTTTAATTATTAATCAATAAAATCTATTCTGCTCTTAACTCATCAGAAGGAATAGCACCTATCAATCCATTAAAAAATAAAATGCATGTGTGCGGGAGCTCGGCGAATACTTGGCAGATAGCGGCGATCGGGCTGGCTTTGGTGTTGTGTGAGGTCATGTTGGTGATGTTCTCGACGTATGACCAGCGGGTTCAGGTCGGGGGAGGGGAAGGAGCTATTGAGAGAAGGATACAAAATTGTAGCACTCTTTCTGAATACAAACTTGGGTCTCTTTGGACTTGTGGGCCGGTGCTGAGTCCTACTTCCATACCCATGGCCTGCGATTGGCCCCCTGATTGTACCAGGGGATCAGCACACTCTTCAACACATCCAGGTACACTTTGACGTTCACTTTCAGCTGACTTCGAAGATGTGAGGTGGCACAATATGGCCCTCACTTGAAACTACATCAAAGACCATAACCGTGGCTAGAAACTTCGTTGAGCTGAGCTCTCAAGCGTCGAACCGTCCGGATTTGCATTTTGAGGGTGCTGGTAATGGTCCTGTTGTAATAACTTGAATCAATAGCAGTAGATAACATGAGTTTTAAAGCGGCGTATCTCCGATCTCGCTCGTTAAACATTGTATCACTTTCAGACATAATACAAGGTTTCTATCACCGTGAGATTTTTACGCAACTGGCCAACTAGTAGATGGTCTGCAACAATGAAAGAAAACCGGTTTTCATCAAACCGAAATGGAATCATGTCGTCTTTTCTAGGGGGACAATTCTATCGTTCCATCCTGTATATATGCGTGTGTAAGAGAAAGAAAGAGCGAGAGAAAGAGAGAGAGAAAGAGAGAGAGAGAGAGATAGGGAGAAAGAAAGAGCGAGAGAAAGAGAGAGAGATGGGGAGAAAGAAAAACTCGTTTTTATGTTTTGTTGTTTGTTTGTTTTTTTGTTTTTAATAATTTAGCTATTCTCCATCTGTTTCTATATGTTCACCTGTTACTGTTTGTGTATCTCGAGTCCAACAGCGATCGAGTTAATTATTAATGACACTATATATATATATATATATATATATATATATATATATATTTTTTTTTTTTTTTTTTTTTTTTTTTTTTTTTTTTTTGTAAGCCAGCAAGTGAACTTGGACCCCCATTAAGTTGACCTCACTATAAAGGTCACTTGTGTTCTCTTTTTCGGTAGGGTTCAACTGGGATAATTTTCTTTCTTTTATCTTTCATTTTGTTTTGTCTCCTCTTGTCAATGTTAAGTCAATCTTGTAACCGATGCATTCAAACAGTGACGTGACGTACTCTTTCTGTAAACGTTTCGGAAAGGGTCTATGGAGCTTTGGCAAAACGATGAAATCAAATCAAAAAGATGAAATAAAGTAAAATATGGCCACACACATTTAGAAAACATTTATTTTGAATAAAATTTAAATGAGAAATTTGAAAACTTTCAAGTGTCGGGAATAATGATAAACTCATTTTTATTTACTTTTTGTTGTTGTTGTTGTTGTTGTTGTTGTTGTTGTAAGTCCAATATTTCGTTAAAAATAGCTTCATCAGGGTAATAAGTGCGGTCCGTATTTTTTCTTTTTTCTTTCTTTCTTTTTTTTTCTACATTTTGGTGTTATGGAGAAGGTGATCCCTCGGAGTAGAAGAGAAATATACGTGCTGTTCCGGTAGTTTCTTAAAATTTTCCGCTCCAAGCTGGAGCAAAACTACACGTGAAACTGTCATCTAAATCAAATCTATGCATATATTTCTCTTCTCTTCTACTCTGAGGGGTCAACCTCCTCCATAATACCAAAATGAAGAAAAAAATTTAATTTAATTTGATCGAGTAGTTTTTTTTTTTTTTGTTTTTTTTTTTGTTTTTTTTTTACAGAAGAAAAATACGTGTTTATGAGAGCGCGTTGAAGTCAGCCATTATTGAAATTTTTAACACGCCACGGGGAGATAACTCCATGTAAAACGCCGAGACTCCCTCCCTATGTTTCTTACTAGCTTTTCTCACTAAAAATCGAACCTTTTGCTCGGTATCATAACAAATTGTTTTTTCGCTGTAAAAAAAAAAAAATAAAAATAAAAAAATAAAAAAAAAAACTATTTGATGAAATTAAGTGAATTTGTTTAGAACTTCGTTCCATAACGGATATGTACAATATAACCTTTTTTCGATGTTTTCATTTTTTAATGTCTTCATTAAACTGTATAGGTAGCAAAGAAAGTAAATAAAAATGATTTTATCTCCGACACTTCAGAGTTTTCAATCGATATTCTTAAAGCTAACTAGCCATCCATGACCCCATTGTACTACGCGCTCCAGGCTTGGGGGAGAGAGAATGAGATAGATATTGGTCATTGCCGACATTTGAAGTGTTTCTACAGATGGTATTACTTTTCGCATACGTGTTAACAAATAATTGTAAAACATGATTTGGGAGATCATTGATGAAAATACTGTTAGATTCAGATTTCTGTCCATTGACTTTTTTAATAAAACTATCGGAGACTGTTGAGATGATATTTCACAGCTGGAAATCTTGTGAAGTAGCCGTTCGTGCTAACCACTATCAAATGACTTAGACATGTCACAAGCGGTTACATTTCCGACCCGTCTCCCAGATCGACAAGAATAACAAACCACACTTCTCGATGTATTTCTGACGACAATTCCTGATGATTGTGCAACAAATGCCCATAGTCCATTCGGGAATGCTGATCACGTTGTAATAATGGCTGAAATAACCGTAAACTCTCGACCCAAAGCTGATGAGCTATTACTCGAATCGACAAGTACTATAAGACGGCTAACTGGGAAGCCATCAGGGATCACATCAGAGACGCTCCATAGAGTAATATCTTTCCTCTTCCTGCGGAACAAAGTGCAAATGAGACCACTGAATGGTTCAAAACAACAATTGAAATACACGTTCGAACACGGAAGTACTTTATCAAACCATACCCTCCACAGTGGTTCATTTCTGATTGTGCAACTACTATTGCTCAAAGGCAGCATGCATTCCACAAACTAATCCGACATAAGTACAATACAAATAGGCAAAAGTATGTAGAAGCTAGAAATAATTGTAAGAGAGAAATAGCTGCAGCCAAGAGAAGACAATCCGAAGTCATCAGAAAACGCATCGAGTCACAGAAAGTAGGAACTCGTGATTTCTAGAAAATTTATAACAGTGTAATAAATCATAGACAATCGACAATTCCCCCACTATCCAAACAATCTGCTTGCCCAACGTTTTGGCTCCAACTCTACTTTAGACCCAGCAGGCCACACCCTCTCAAATTTACCCTTGCGGACAGTAGCCACGATCGATAACCTGAAAATCACCCCTTCCTTTGTTTGTAATGTCATAATAAATCTAGACACCTCGAAGGCATGTGGGGTATGATCTTATCCCTGCTACACTATTTAAAAAAAAATGCTCCGCTGAGGTTGTTCCAATTCTCTCCAAGCTCTACAATAAACGCCTTAATGAATCTTGCCTTCTCGACTGTTGGAAAATTGCTTCTGTTGTAGCAGTTTACAAGAATTTTGGCGAAAGAACTGACCCACTCAATTATCGCCCCCTCTCATTGCCAAAATCTTATAGTCCTTAATCAACCCAGTACTAGTCCGCCATCTAACAGACAATAAAATTTTATCTGACAGACAGTAAGGATTAAGAAAAGCCCGTTTTATCGAAGTGCCTTCAAGACTTTTCAGACTTTTAACCTGAAATGTCAAATACAAATTCTCGAATATGTAATTAAATCAAATCAAAGTTATATTCATGTAAAACTTACACACACGAAGTTGTCTCATACGAGGTGCTTTCAATATGTTTCTAGACGTTTGTCTTATGGGCACTTTTATTGATAGTACACAAATGAAACTTTAGTCCTATTTAAAGTAATCTCCTCCGGCTGCAATACACTTGTACCGTTCCAACAACTTCTGTAAGGATCATCTGGACATCCTCTTATGTGAGCATGTCAATGGCCCTTGTATCTTTTATCTTCTTAATTGTCTCATAACGACAACATTTAATGTTTCCCTTGAGCTTAGGGAATAACTAAAAGTCACAGGGAGCAAGGCCTGGACTATAGGGAGGGTGAGGAACTGTTTTGATACTCATCTTGGTCAAATAGTCTGTGACAAGAATGTTGTGGACTGATGCATTCACACAAATCTTCCGCATCTTCAGTTCCTCATAAATAATTGTGTGTACAGTTCCCACACTGACATCAAACTGTGCACGTATTGTCTCTATAGACACACGACGGTCGTTATCCATGAAATTCTTTATTTGGCCAATCAACTCTGGTGTTCTGATTCTCTTATTCCTCCAACGCCTCTCATCATTCCTCATAGACTCTCTGCCTTTCTGTAATCTTTTATGCCACTCAAAAATTGATGCTCGATTCATGCAAGATGGTCCAACGGCAGTTTGAAGCATTCCATACGTTTTTGTGGAATTTCTTTCTTCTAAAGTGTCCTTATATCCAGATTGCATTTTTGAAATTCACCATTTGTGACAATCAGGCTTTTTGCAAAAAAATATATAAAATTTAATAAACAATACAAAATGCAACTTTTCTGGAAATATATATATATATATACATATATATATGTGTGTGTGTGTGTGTGTGTGTGTGTGTGTGTGTGTGTGTGTGTGTGTGTGTGTGTGTGTGTATGTGTGTGTGTGTGCATAAAAAATAAAAATAAAAATACCAGCGGTGGTTGACGTTATGTTTGTTTTTTGTTTTGTTTTTTTTTTGGGGGGGGGTTATTGAAATAAAAATTCAAGAAAAGAAAAAGTCATAGCCCATACGAAAAAGAGAACAGTTTTTGAATCCTACCCATGTCGGGAAGGACAAACATATGTGTGTGTATGGGAAGGTTGGGTTATTCAATGTCTATATATATATACACTTTAAAAAAAAATTTTAAAAGTGTATATATATATTCAAAAACTCTTTTTCGTATGGTCTATGACTTTTTTCTTTTCTTGCATTTATATTTCAATATCCTAAAGATGTCTTCTGAAATAGGGACGAAACGTTGATTACTTTAATCATTTCATTCGGTTTTTCTATTTATATATATATATATATATATATATATATATATATATATATATATATATATATATATATATATTCAGTAAATTTACGGCTTTTGTTACTTTTTATTTGTTGTATTTCCATTTTTTTTTTTCAATTCGTTTCAAGTCAGATACTGCAAGAGTACCAAATATTCTTAAACATTTATTTATTTTTTTTATGCATTTTTAATACTCCCAATTATGTTACTTTAATAAAGTTGAAAATCTGCAGAATGTCTGTGAAAATTTGCCGGTAACTAAACGTGTATGTGATGTGTGTGTGTGTATATATATATATATATATATATATATATATATATATATATATATATATATATATATATATATATAAACATATATATATATAAACATATATATATAAACATATATATATATAAACATATATATATATATATAAACATATTTTATGAAAACATATTTATGAAAAAACATATATATAAAAAAACTCATAAAGATAAATAAACATTATTTTTTCATTTTCATCCCAAACAAGACACAGTGCCACTTTGATGTAAGGGGCTACTATCTGGGACATAATTTTCAGGGATACTATGTAGGGAGTTGAGCGGCAAGATGTTTGTTTGCAATACACTTAAACTTTTGCATGTCAGTACAGTCCGTGAAGCAAGGAGCCAGAAGGGAATTCTAAAGTCTAGCAATCCTAGGGAAGAAACTATTTGAGTAGAAGGCTTTCTTTCATCTAGGGAGTTCTACGGTGAAGGGGTGGGATTTTGCTGCTTGTTTGGTTTATCGGGGGTATTTATGTTGAGGGAGCACAAGGTTTTTAGTTTGTCGGAATATCCACCATTAAAATACTTGTAAAACAGGCAGAGGGATGCAACATTTTGTCGATGGGACAGCGGTTGAAAGCAAGTTGATAGTGTGAGATCTATTAGGTTGGCGACTCTCTTTTGAAACTTATCTGAGAGGGAGAGACTAGTAGCAGATGCACAAGCCCAAATGTGATATCAATACTTCATACATGAGCGAATGGTGGCCTTGTGGAGGTAGAGGATACTTTCAGGCGTAAGTAATTTTCTAGCACAGTAGAGAGAGGCCACCTTCTTTGCAGTAACCTTAACAATGCAATCAATGTATCTGTTCCAACTCATGTTCTGCATGAATATTAAGCCAAGGAGTTTAAACGAAGTATTTTTAGCCATGGCTTTTAGTTGTTGAGTAGGTTTCTTGTGGTTATTAAAGGAAAGAAGCTTAGTCTTGGCAGCATTCAATATGACCATTCATTTTTGTCCCCATTCCACTTCAAATTGTAGGTCTTCCTCTGGGGTTTCCTCCATTATGTTGGACACGTGTCCATTCGTTTAAAAAAAAACAAAAAAAAACCAGTTAATGGGGGTTTGTTTTACTGTACACATAGATTCGAAAAAGTTGTCACAAAACAAATATATAACAAATAAATGTTATCAAAGGCAAGATAAGTTACTTTTCTACCAAACTGAATATGCTTTTAGGGTTTATATTTAATGTAACATGTTTATTCAGCTCGAAACATACAGTGTTTACCGATGTATTGGAAAATTCAAAATGGCGGCCGACTCTCTCTCTTTCTCGGAGACGGTAAGTTTGGGAAAATGATTTATAAATTAAAAATAAACAGTCAAAATACTGTTAAAACCCCACCGAATATATGTCAGCCTATGTCACGGTAACATATATTGAGCAAGTTTCTAACAGTATTTGTCTGGGTTTTTTTATTTATAACTCATTTTCCCAAACCTACCGCCTCAAAGAGAGAGTCGGCTGCCATTTTAAATTTTCCAGTTAGGCAGAAAAGTAACTTATCTTGCCTTTGATAACATTTATTTGTTATATATATTTGTTTTGTGACAACTTTTCCGAATCTATGTGTACAGTAAAAAAAAAAAAAAACCCGTTAATGGATATTCTTATTTATTATACTTAAAGACAATATTGAAATGAAACAAGAAAGAAACTGTGGAACGTAATGGGGTGGAGATTGCCAACTTCACTAACACCGTCTATTTCCTATAAAGTGTCATGACGTAAGCTACAAGCAATGGCTCGACTTAGTTAATATGCGTGATTGTCGAATTAAATAACTTCAAAAGATAAATATAATACATTATAAACCCCCATCCCTCACGTCATCATCCTCATCATCAATCTCAACAACAGCAACAACAATAACAATAACAACAATAACAACCACCTTTGGGGAATCTCGTCAGAAAATATTGTGTAAATGAAATGTATAGAAACATTGAAAGGGAGATAACTCTATAAATTAGAATTGAGAGTTACTTCCCGTAGAATTAGTGTTGCGTTTTATGCCTGTTAGTGGATTATTTATTATGTACATTATCTTTTGTTACTTTGATGTAGGGGGCTACTATCAGGGACCTAAGTTGCAGGGATACTATGTAAGGAGTTTAGCAGCAAGATGTCTGTTCACATTACACTTGAACTTCTGCATGTCAGTACAGTTGAGGAAGCAGGAAACTGGAAGAGAATTGCAAAGTCCTACAGTTCTGGGTAAGAAACTATTAGAGTAGAACGCTTTCTTACATCTAGGGATCTCAACTGTGTAGGGGTGGGACTTTGCTGTTTGTCGGGTTTGTCGGGGGTATTTTCGTCGAGTGGGTACAAGTGCTTGTAGTTCGTCAGAGCATCCACCATTGAAATACTTGTAAAACAGGCAGAGGGATGCAACATTTCACCAGTGGGACAGAGGCTGGAGCTTAGATGACAGTTTGGGACCTATCCAGTTGGCGACTCTCTTTTGGACTCTGTCTAGGAGCGAGAGACTAGTAGCAGATGCACCAGCCCAAATGTGACAGTAGCACTCCATACATGAGCGAATGGTGGCTTTGTAGAGGTACAAGATACTTTCAGAAACTTTCTAGCATGGTATAGAGAGCCCACCTTCTTTGCAGCAGCCTTGGCAATGATCTCGATGTATCTATTCCAGCTCATGTTTCCTGTGAACATTAAGCCAAGGAGCTTGAGCGAAATGCTCTCAGGTAAAGTATCTCTAGACATAATTTTTTTTTTTTTTTTTTACAAAAGAGTCACCACTTATCAAGGCCCGAAGGCCACTCGAGGATAAAGGTTAATGAGTGCACAATAGTCAATGGGACAGTATCGTAGTAATCGTTAGTCATAGAAATTTGGTAACGAACTTGTTTGCGTTAGACTTGAAGACAACCATATTGTAGTCAGCTGGAAAGCAGGGAAACACAAGACAGTTCCACGTGCAGTTTTAAGAAAGAAACTTTGTTCATGGAAGCTACGTTTAGGTTTAGGCACAGATAAAGAGTTGGAGAAATTATTGATAATGGTTTCAGATAAACGAGTGTTTTTTTTTGTGAAAGTTTGATGAGTGGGTGACCATAGATTGGAGCTCAGACGAGCACTTGCCATGAAAATAACGGTAAAGCAGAGACAAGCTCACAACGTCTCTTCTGTGGGAAAGAGGTTGCAGAGAAGAGAGAAGGGTATTCCCCACTATGCTACGAAGTTTATTTTGAACTCTGTCAAGAGCTGTTTCTAGAAGCTCCTGCCTAGATGTGGCAACAGTACTCTATCCTTGAACATATTTGGCCTTTATATAGATAGAGAATTGCATCGGTAGTGATATATCTACTGATGCGGTAGAATGATCCCACCATTTTTACAGTAACTTGGAAACAGATTTGATGTATGTGTTCCATTTCAGATCAGGAGTAAAGGTCAGACCCAGAAGCTTGTCAAAACATGGAGCCTCCCCATGATGAGAGCTATTCATGTCAGTTGATGCTAGACGGGGATCGGAGTGTTATGTAAAGATAGAAGCTTGATTTTAGATGCATTAAAATTAACCTAAATTAAATTAAACAGTATATGCATGTGTCTGTCTATCTTAAAATATTTCACCGATAAACTCTTAAACTACTGATCACCATAACACTGAAATTAACAGAAAATAGTAATCACATCCCAAGGATATTTTATACTGAGTAAAATCTTTGTTTGGATGGACGAATAACACTTACAGAAGTCGACAAATTAAAACGCGAAATATTCATTTCAACTTGTCGACATCTTTTTATTAGTTTTGCGCATTCGAAAATTCATTCACAGCTTGAAGTGATTTAATCTTAAATCTTTCTTATCTATCTGTCGATTATGCTCAAACGGTAGGGAACACAGCTAGAGCACTAAATGATTTGGTTTTAATTCTAGCTGATGGCACCCAAGGAATGTTTTTTAACTTTTAAAATCAGTTTTATATATATTACGTAAAATATAATATTTAAACTTTATTTATATATTTATATATATATATAATATATATATATATATATATATATTAAGTACAATATAATATTTAACCTTTTGAAATCAGTACTATATATTATATATATTAAGTACAATATAATATTTAAACTTTATATGTATATTATATATATATATATATAAAGTACAATATAGTATTTAAACTTTATATATATATTTATATATTTATATATATATATATATATATATATATATTAAGTACAATATAGTATTTAAACCTTTGAAATCAGTACTATATATATTAAGTACAATATAATATTTAAACTTTATATATATATTTATATATATATATTAAGTACAATATAGTATTTAAACTTTATATATATATTTATATATTTATATATATATATTAAGTACAATATAGTATTTAAACTTTTGAAATCAGTACTATAAATACTATTAAAAAACAACCGAATATATGTCAACTTATGTCACGGTAACATATATTGAGCGAATTTCTAACAGTATTTTGTCTAGTTTATTATTTATAATACCTTTTCCCAAGCTTACCCTCTCCGAGAGAGAGTCGGGCGCCATTTTGAATTTTCCAATACATCGGTATACACTGCATGTTTTTCGAGCTGAATAAACATGTTACACTGAATAAAAACACAAAAAATATATCCAGTTAGGTAGAAAAGTAACTTATCCTGCCTTTGATAACATTTATTTGTTATATATTTGTTTTTTAACAACTTTTTCGAATCTATGTGTTCAGTAATACAAACCCTATTTATTTAACAGAAAAATGAAACAATTTTTAGAAAGTGTATTATTGTCTTAAGAGAAAAACGAACAAAATAAAATCGGAAGTAATGAACCACGTAACAAAAATATAAATTTATATATACAAATAAAACAACTTTGAAAATTCAACATTTCTTAAAAAGTGCTTTGTTGTCCTATGCTTTTAATAATTCATGGAAATTCTGTTAAAATAATAATACACTTTCTAAAAATTGTTTCTTTTTTCTGTTAAATAAATAGATTGCTTAAATGGCAAAATGGCATCTATGTTTATGAAAAAGGGTTGAAATGACGTTATGAAACGTGTATGCCCATCTGTTTGCCGTGTCATATTGCGGTGATGATGCCATTTACTTCAGTTTGCTGTCTGATCCAGATGTTTCTTTTTCTTTCACACAGACTGAGCTCCAATTCATGTTCCCTTCCAGTGTACCATTCGCAACAAGTACATGCCCAGCTGCAGCTACCACCACCTACTTCTCACATTATCTATCTGTGCTTTAAAACTAAACGAAAATTCCATGAGCAGTTTCTTTTTTAAGAAATATTCATCTGTGAAACACAATATTGCTGGTCTGCTTCCCTGATGACTGTAACTTGGTCATCTTCAAATCCAATGTGAATAAATTTCTGTTGAGCTGTCTTCTTAGATAATCTGGCCTTGCCTAAGTTCAACTATGACCTTGTTTTCCCAGCATCTACCTAACATTTAACCTGTATCCTACAGTGGCCTCCAGGCCTTGATAAGTGATGACCTTTTTAGTAAAAAGAATAGACTGAAGCTGTGCATAATGCGTTTTGTTGTGTTGTGCCACTCTAAGATTTTTTCCAGTGCTGCAATATTAAGTGTCCATGTTTTCTTACCATACACCATTAAGTCATCGTGTATTGGCCAAACACTTTTTTCATAACTAGACTCGGTGCCCTGCGTTGCCTGGGTGTTTGGAGGTGTGTGTTGAGAAAAAAGAGTAGTATGCAGACAGGCTTGAACTCATACTGCGAAGGAGGAAAAGAACACGAAAAAAAAAAGAAAACATGACGTCTTAGCTGTTGTGCTGATTGCCAAACCAGAAGTGATATAGGTTTAAATTAAGGCTAGTCAATCGAAAAGAGGGGATGATTTTGAAAATATCAACGAAAAAAGCGATCCCCCTTGTAGAAAAGTACCCAGTTGAGGGTGAAGGAATTAATGTTTTTCGCCAATTTTTCAATATTTGTTGTCTGAAGACTCGAGCTTCAAAATGATACTGATCTCGTGAAAATCCGTTGCCTCTGTCGAAAGTTTTGCAATATTGTTACAATATTTGTCGTATAATGGGGTATGATCCTGCACAGTCGGGAGATTCTATTTATAAACGATGCTACTAGGAACTGATGAATCAAATTAATTCACGTTCTGCTACCAACCAATAAGAAACCAGAATTGCTCCATAAAAATTTAACTTTTCTGTTCGCATGTGTTTTTTTTTTGTCTCGACACAGAAGAATTTTTTTGCTCTGTAGATTCCAACTCGAGAACTGTCTACTACAAACCAATCAACTTCCGGAACTTGTGTAGAACAACGAACCATCGAAAACTGTTCTGAAACTAAACATGGCTTACACTTCTAGAGGTTATAGACCCAGCGTGGGTCTTTATTTCGATGGATCTGAATCAAAATTCGAATTATGGCAAGCAAAATTTCTTGGATATCTATGAATTCAAAAGCTACACGAAGTACTTCAAACACAACCTGAAAACAGAAACGACCCCAACTTCATTGAAAAGAATACAACTGTCTTTACGGAATTAATACAGTGCTTAGATGACTGAAGTCTATCTCTGGTAATGAGAGAAGCCCTGGACAATGGCTGCAAAGCATTGAACATATTGAGAGAGCATTATTTATCGAAAGGAAAACCCAAAATTATTTCTTTATACACTGAACTGACCTCTCTAAAACGAATGGAAGCCGAAACTATTACAGATTATATTATAAGAGCTGAAACGACTGCAAATCTTTAAAAATGTCTGGTGAAGTTATAAGTGATAGTCTGTTAATTTCCATGGTCATTAAGGGATTACCGAGTGATTTCAAGCCATTTACCACCATGATAACGCAGAAAGAAAACCCCATGACTTTTAGCCAATTCAAGGTAGCACTCAGAAGTTATGAGGAAACTGAAAAAAAATGATCACAGAAAAAAACGAATCCACAAATATCATGAAATTTAAAAATACACACATAAAAACACCAAAATTAAATTATACCCATGCCGTGAATAAAAAATGCAACCTTGTCACAAACAATTTTTTCCTAAGAAAAGTACAAAAATTATTTGCTATAATTGTGAACGACCTAATCACAAAGAGTTTCCAATGTAGATACAGGACTCAAAATAGCGACTCCGTTAAAAATATGGTGAGCTCCGTTAGCGAACATACATTCTTATTTTCATGTAAGTTTAACGCTTCAACAAACATTAATAATTTTCTTGTCGATTGTGGGGCCACGGCACATGTGATTACGAAGAAATTTAATTTTATCAATTTTGATCCCAACTTTAAGCCACAAAATCATTTTGTAGAACTAGCTGACAGGAGTCGAGTAAATGATATCGTTTTGAAAAGAGGCAATGCTAAAATCTCGCTAAGGAACAATAAAGGTGAACTATGTTTCTGTATTCTAGAAAACGCTTTGCTAATCCCAAAATTTAAACAAAATATATTTTCTGTACAAGCTGTCACTAAACAAGGTGCAAATATAAACTTTAGCCCAAATAATTAAAAACTGGTATACCCGAACAGAACTGTATTCGACATTAAAGAAAATGGAAGACTATATTATTTAAATAGCATATTCCCATTGAAAACTGCCTGCCATGATCCACAGACACGGCATAAAATTCTTGGACACTGCAATATTCCTGATATCAAAAAGTTGCCGACTGTAGTTGATGGAATGGAAATACAAACATCAAAAAACTTCAACTGCAACGTCTGTACGCAAGGGAAAATGACAAACTATCAAAACAAGATACCAGACAAGCAGGCTAAAAAAAATCCTATCAATGGTGCATTGTGACTTGAACGGTCCCATGGAACCGATGGCCAGAGAACATTATAGATATGTGTTGAATTTCATAGATGACCATTCAGGTTTAATAATGGTTTACTTTTTACAGAACAAACCTGCTAGCAACTAAAAAATATCCAGCTAACATAGCTCCGTATGGTAAAGTAGAGTGTATTCGCTCTGACAACGGTACGGAATTCAGGAATACAGACTTTGAACTTTTACTAATTAACCATCGTATCAAGCATGAAAAATCAGCTTCTAGATCGCCACACCAAAATGGGACTGCAGAACGTGCGTGGCGGACACTTTTTGAAATGGCAAGATGCCTACTCATTGAATCAAAACTCCCTAAAAACCTCTGGACGTATGCACTTATGGCGGCAGCCTATATACGCAACAGGTGCTTTAACAAAACACTATCTAAAACCCCATATGAAGCTTTCTGTGGTAAAAAACCTAATTTTAGCCGAATGCATATATTTGGTTCAACTTGCTTTGCATATTTAGATAAAAAGAGTAAATCAAATATTAAAACCGATAGAGGTATATTTCTTGGATACGATAAAAACAGTCCAGCCAATTTAGTATTTTTTCCAGAGAAAAATAAAATAAAAAGAATCCGAAGTGTAAAATTTACAGACGTTTAATTTTAAAGATGAAACCCATCATATGAAGAGCATGAAATTATATTTCTTCAAATTAAAACAAATGAAGACAATAAAGATGACGGGGACAAGAGTATCCATGATGATGTTAAAGTCGAAAGATATCCCAAAAGGAATAGAAGGCAACCCAATTTTTTTGTAGTCAACAATATACAAGATTATCAAATCGACTATTGCTATTTCATAGAAAATACGCCAAAAAACTTGAACGAAGCAATTAATTCAGAACATTGTGATCAATGGAAAATAGCCATGAAAAAAGAAATAGAAGCTTTGATCGAAAATAATACCTATACGGTAATACCTCTCATTAAAGGATAAGCATGTCATTTCTACAAGATAGGTCTTTACAAAAAAGACTACAACATCAGGTGTTGAACAGTACAAAGCTAGATTTGTTGCTGCAGGATACTCTCAGATTTACGGTATAGAATATTTTTTCACGTTTCACCTACCACAAACCTAACGACAATCAGAATTTTATTGCAAATCACATCGCAATATGACCTAAACATCCATCAAATGGACGTAAAAAATGCTTATTTGAATGCCCCAATAGACTGTGAAATTCATATTATCCCTCCAGAGGGATTTATAATGAAAAATGAAAATAGAGTGTGGCGACTTAAGTCATTATATGGTCTAAAGCAGAGTGCTCAGTGTTGGAATACAGTATTTCATGATTATATTATTAAACAACAATTTAGACAATGTCAAGCAGACCCCTGTTTATATACCCAACACAAAGAGAATAAACTACTGATTTGGGTTTTGTGGGTCGATGATATTTTAATCGCATCAAATTGTAACATAATGTTGACCGATGTTAATAACAAATTAAGTAAAAGTTTCAAAATGACCGATCTTGGCAAAATATCCTGGTTTTTGGGGATAGAATTTACTCAAAGCAAAGGACTTATTATGATGAATCAATCGAGATACACTGACAAAATACTATTAAAATTTTTAATGGGAAAGTGCAAGAAACGCTCTACACCAGTTGAAAATGATATTGATAAAAATATACACACAGAATCTGAAATAATAAATTATACTGAGAAATTATAGGTAGTCTTGTATATTTAATGACTGCGACCAGACCCAACATATGCTATACAGTAACAAAACTGTCACAAAAATTATCAAGACAGACTGAAGGATTTAAACAGAGTTCTTCCTGATTTAAAAAGAACTAAAGAACAGAAGTTAGTATTTAGAAAATAAAAAAAAAATCCCCTAAAAATTAGGATTTTCGGATTCAGATTTGGGAAATGACGAAGATCGAAAAAGTATATCTGGATATTGTTTCAGACTCTCAGAAAATAGGCCTATTATTTCATGGAAATCTAAAAAGCAACAGATTGTATCTCTCTCTACGTGTGAAGCAGAATAAACACAAAGGACTTCCCCCATTATAAAAAAAAATAGGGGGGATGTTACAATATTTGTCATATGATGGGGTATGATCCTGCACAGTTGGGAGATTCAGTTTATAAACGATGCTGCTAGGAACTGACGGATCGAATTAATTCACGTTCTGCTACCAACCAATCAGAAACCAGAATTGCTCCATAAATATTAAACCTTTCTGTAGCAATTTCGCATATGTTTTTTATTCGTCTCGACACGGAAGAATCTTTTGCTCTGTAGATTCAAACTCAAGAACTGTCTACTGCAAACCAGTCAACTCCCGGGACTTGTGTAGAACAACGAACCATCGGAAACTGTTCTGAATCTAAACATGGCTTATGGTTCTAGATACATACATACATTCAAACGGACAGGTGAAATTTATACTCTTTATGGTGTTGCTTTAGGAAAACAAAGGTTTGTTGACTCAATGTGAGCAGAATAATGGTTATATACACAATGATATGCATTTAAAACTTTGATAAGTAGAAAAACAACCCCAAAAACAGCAATTCTCAAGAAGGAACGAAGAGAAACGAGTAAAGAAAGAAACTCATACACAATGGACGAAAGTAATGCTGCCTATGTTTTTATTTATCCCGAATGGATCAGAGGGGATTGCAAATTGCATTGTTATGATGACTAAACTTATGCATTCATGACCTGAAAGTTTCATCTCTCTTGCAGATATTAGCAGGCACGGATGTGCATCAGAAGCAGAGATGCATCGTTGAATTCCTTGCAAAAATACATTAAGAAAGGTGGTGACTATGTAAAAAAATAAATTCTGGAGAAAAAAAAAAGGTCACTCGTTTTAATGGTATCACTCCAGTCTTTATAGCTCTTCACTTTTTTACGTAAAACAAAAAAATAAGAAGCTTTACTTTTGGAATTACCATCATATATGTAATTGTTATTACTAGTTCAGTGTTTTTAGACTGGGTTAATATTCAGGAGAGATGGTTAGGCATGGCCATGTAGGATCTACTTGGTTATTGATGCCGTCTCCACAGTCTTTTCCATTACCTTAGGGTCTATTTTATCTACTTGTTGTCTGTATAACTTGAAACGTGACCTGTCCATCTATGTTTACCCGGTTGTGATGATGATGTAGTCCACCAGTTACAATCGCGGTTGCCTACCAATCAAATTTTCTCCAATGACTGAAAATACTCTGAGCAAAATCCATATGTGTCGATGATGTTGGCATCATTTTGACTGCAGCAAAGCAACTGGCCCCAACAACATTTCAATCAGTGCTTAAAAAAAAAAAAAAAAAAAAAAAAAAAAATGCAACTGGAACTAGCTCCCATTCTTGCAAAACTGTTCCAACTTTTTCTTCAGGAAAAATGCGAGATCTACTGCTGATGTACTGACTGTAATATCACCACAAGATCAGCAAATCTATTGATGGTTTTTAGAGCAATAATTCTTTTCTTTTTCTCCTTTTTTTTTAATTACATTTTCACCCCAAACAAGGCACGTTGCCACTTTGATGTAGGGGGCTACTATCAGGGACATAAGCTACAAGGTTATTATGTAGGGAGTTGGGCAGCATCTTAATATATCAAAGGCAGTTGACAGGGTTGGGCATAAAGGTCTACTTCACAATCATGCATGTTTTTTTAAAAAAAAAAAAGAACAAGAAGACAGGTGAGAAATTCCAATTTCTTTTAATTTAGAAACCACGAAGAAATCCAGTAAAATGAAAAAAGTATTAGACAAAAAAAAAATGTTTTTCAGAAAATGTGACGATGATGATTATAGTGTTCGCGTGGCGCTGGTTAACGGACCTTTGAGTGATGGCTAGCATTTCACCATTCAATTCACATAGACAGTTTCATCTTTTCGCTTTTTATGCAGCATGCTACCTGGTTTGTGCTGAGCATCGGGATGATTGGCCAATTCTGGAGGACACGTCGACACAGGGCTGCTGGTGATCACCTGTTTGAGGTCGTAAAAGATGTTGCTGTCATCTTTGGTGAGAAAACTAAGTGCAGTACCTGTTTTGCCAGCACGGCCCGTACGACCGATACGATGAGTATAATCTACAAGAGAGAGAGGGTAGAAGGTATTAACGTACATAGAAACAGTTTCTTACTTTCCACTGGTCTATCTTCTGAGGAGGATAATTCCAGAAAATTAAAAGATTTTGTAAAATAACAGGACAAAGAAAAACATCAAAACATCTGTATGATGTATATATCAGTGATGAAATGAAAGTGTCATATTCCAAAAATCATGTACATTTACCAAATAGTTTTATTTTTTAATAAGAAAATTTATTTATTTTTTAATAAGAAAATAAAATTTTACAAGTGTCGGAGAAGTGACTTTCTTGTCTATTTTGAAATAAGAAAGAAATCTCAAAAAGCAAGGGAGATAACTCAACAATATTTCAAAACTTGTGATGTTACGTCATCTTTATATCTAGAAAAGTGAGAATGTGTGCGTGAGGACACTTCTCAACCTATATACTCAATGAATGTTTGATTTACAGACTTGAAATTTGGTATATAGGGTATTCAGACATGTGGAAAACTTTTTAATCTGTTTTCATCTGAGAAAAGGGCTGTAAGGTGTCAAAATTTTAAAATTGGTACTTGGGGGGGGGGGGGGTCATCAGATTTTTATTTCTTTGTCAACTGTTTCATGATTGCGCATGTGTAGTCGTGAAACATGACAGTTTCTTTATGTTAAGGATAAGTAGGTTTGGAAACATTTGTTAAATATTGTGGCAAGCTGGCCTAATGGTTATCTTACTTGACTCACTGTATTTAGATTTTGGTTTCGATCTCAGCTTGAGTATGTTTTTTTTTTACTTACAAGAAGTGAAATGTTTAGAAAAACCATAATACTTGCACACGTGTGTCAGTTTTTTTTTGTTTTTTTTTTTAAAAAGGAATTTAACATTACGTTTAATACCTACAGTATTTCTGCTTATAATAAAAAAGAAATAGGCATTAATTAAAAAATAATATTTATGCGATTTTAATTGCTTAAAAAATGATTTTCTTTATAAAATAAAACCGCTTGATCAATTTACGTGATATTTTGGAATATGATATTTTTGTTTCATCATACAGATGTTTCTTCACCGTGAATTCTAAACAACACAAACATCCCCCCCAAAAAAAATTTACATTTATTTTTTATCACTTTCTTAATATTAAAATATATAAAAGCTTTTGTTAACGTCAACAATTACCGTATATACTTGTGTAGAAGTCGATCTTATGTGTAAGTCGACCCTAAAAAATGACCTTAAAATTGTTTCCCCACAAATTCAACTTATACACTAGTTTTTTTGTTTTTTTTTAAATAGGCATCACAACTTATTAAGACGTAGAGGCCACTCAAGGGTAAGTGTTAAAGAGTGTAGAGTAGTCAATTGGACAATATAGTAATTATTAATAATGGAAATTCGGTAAATTTGTTAACTTAAGTGGAACGACTCATCAAGAACTTGTTTACATTGGACATGAAGATGACCATATTGTAGTCAGTTGGAAAGTAAGCAAATGGAAGACAGTTCCACAGGTGTGCAATTCTAAGAAAGAAACTTTGTTCATGGAATCTACATTTAGGTTTAGGGACAGATAAAGAGAAGGGGAAATTATTGATATTGTTTACAGCCAGACGAGTGTTTCTCATGAAAGTTTGGCGAGGGGGGACCATAGATTGGAGCTCAGACGAGCACTTGCCATGAAAATAAAGATAAAGCAGAGACAGACTCGCAACATCTCTTCTGTCGGAAAGAGGTTACATGGAAGAGAAAACAGCATCCCCCATTAGGCTACAAAGTCTATTTTGAACTCTCTCAAGACAGGATAAGCTGTTTCTAGTAGCTCCTGCCCAGATGTGGCAACAATACTCTATCCTTGGACGGACCCGGCTCCTGATATACGATACATATAATTTTCCTCCTTTGGCTATGTTACGCCTGATGATACATGTTATTGGTTTAACAAACGCTCAAAAATGATCAAAGAACAAAGTATAAGAGACATTCCAAAAGTAATTGCTCCTATTTTTTATTCCGCCCAAATGGATCAGAATGGGCTGCAAATTGCATGGTTACAATGACTAAACTTATGAATTCATCTCTCTGTTGAAGATATCGATGCTGTGAGACTTTATCTGCGCCTAAATCAAAACGTAGATTCCATGAACAAAGCTCCTTTCTTAGAACTGCACGCCTGTGGAACTCTGTTCCGTCTGCCTGCTTCCCACCTGACTACAGCTTGGATGTCTTCAAGTCCAACGTTAACAAATTCCTAATGAACCGCCCTCTTAAGTAAACACTTCATTAAATCTCTACACTAACGTACTGTACTTGCAATAACCCTTATCCCTGAGTGGCTTCCGGGCCTTGATATGCAACTCCTATCATTGACGTGCATCAAAAGCAGAGATGTGTCATTGAATTACTCTGCTCTGAAAATAATGGTGACTATGTAGAAAAATAAATTTGAAGGCATAAAAGGTCACTCGTTTTGATAGTACCATTCCTGTCTTCATAGGTTTTCAACTTTTTGAGTTGGATAATGAATTAAAAAAAATTTTTTTTAAATAGGAACCTTTATTTTTTAAATGAAACTTTACTGATGACAAAGTGCGCTCCGGACGCCCATGTACAACCATAGTTCATCGTAGGCAAAAATGCTTTGAGAATAGTGGTGACTATGGAAAAAAATAAATTGCAGAGCACAACAGGTTGCGCGTTTTAATGGTATCACTCCCGTCTTCATAGCTCTTCATTTTTTTTAAGTTAAAAAAAAAATAGGAGGCTTTACTTTTGGAATGATCCTTGTATAAATTTTTAACAGATTTACTTAAAAACTTGTAAATTAAACAGTAATATAGAAGTCACTGTATGTGATGATTATGGTCGGATATGAGATGGGTCCTCGTTATTGTAGCAAAATTCAAAAAATGAAATATTGAATTTCAAGTGAAACCAATGGTATCTACTGAATTGTCATGTCACAGTAATGAGCATATCCAAAAATTACGAAAAACGATAAGGTAGAAAATTAATTATTAATGAAAAGAGTTTTTGAGAAACCACTATCAATAATCCCCCTCCACTCTTTATCTGTGCCTAAACTTAAGCACAGATTCTATGAACAAAGCTTCTTTCTTAGAACTGTACGTCTGTGGAACTCTGTTCCGTTTGCTTGCTTTCCAACTGACTACAATTTGGTCGTCTTCAAGTCCAATGTAAACAAGTTCTTGATAAACCGTCCCCTTAAGTCATCCAATTTATCAGATTTTCACTACTAACGAATACTATGATATTGTCCCATTAACTAATGGACATGCATAAACTCTTATCCTCGAGTGGCCTTCACGCCTTGATAAGCGTGCCTCTTATGAAAAAAAAAAAAAGCGAAAATTGAGTTTTGCAAAAAATAAAAAACAAAAACCAAAGAGTCCTAATCATAACGAAGGCGAGGTAAATATTTTCTGAAAACTGAAAATATTTGGCCAATTTAGCAAAACTTAATTTTTGCTAAATTGTATTAAAAAAACTGTTTTAATTAATAGTTAATTTTCTACATCATCGTTTTTCGTAATTTTTGGATATGTTCATTACTTCGACATGACAATTCACTTAATATTCAATAACGAAGAAGAACCGTGAGATGCACATTGTTTACATCTCAAACTGTCATGATTGATCTCCCTTATCAAGGGCGATAACTGTCTTTTTCTGTTCAAGGGAAATAATTTATTTTGGAAAGTCTTTTCATAGAAATGTTGAAGCTTGTTAAGATAGAATCGACAGATCGATTTGTTTTTAATTTTTTTGTTTGTTTGTTTGTTTTTTTAATATATCGTTTTAAGCAAAAACAATATTACTTAATTATCATGTCCAGAATCCAAAAATTATGAAAATTCATCAAATAGAAAGCTATTTATAATTTTTACGGAAAATTGGGTAAAATCGCATTTTTCTTAGATGTTATAAAGTAGATAGTGAAGAGTTCACACACACACACACACACACACACACACAGAACATAACTCGGAATGCAAAATTTAGATTACACTGTAATGGCTTCCAACATTTTAGTCTATAGCGATAGATTTTTTTTTTTTTACTAAAAACAAAATAGTTGTTCTATACAATGAATTTTCATAATTTTGGGATATATTACTATTTTCGACATGACAATTATGTATGTAATATTGTTTTTGCTTAAAACGACATATTAAAAAAAAAGATCAATCTGTCGATATTATCTTCACAAGAACTAAAATTTTAATAAACTCATATTTGTGGCGTGTTATTGGTTTTTCCGGTCAAAAAACTAATTCTTTGTCCTATCCAAAAAAGTCAACTTTACCAAAATATATTTGCTGATTAAATATTTTTCTCATTCCACAAAATTTCCACAGGTCCTGCTAGTTTGAGTTATTAGAGGATTTTTGTTCGATTCAAATGTCATCTTTTCAGAGAAAGGTGGATATCATCCACATATATAAAAAAATGAAAAAAAACGACTGTGTCTATCTTTGCCGTTGTAGGAAGCAGGTAAATAAAGTTCTTATTTACTTGCCCCCTCCCCCATCACTATGAGGCAAAGTTGGCACAGAGTTGGTGTTTAATGTGAGGAAAATTCAGCTCCCTGCCTCCTCAAAATTAAGGTTACTTTAAATTGAAACAAAAGTAAAAACTGTCTCAGTGGTTATAATCAGCTAACTTTCGACATAACACTATCAAGATTGATGACAGGCAAATCAGTTCCTTTTATTTAGTTTATTATTCTTTTTTTCTTTTTTTTTTTTTTACACAGTGATCACCACTTATCAAGGCCCGGAAGCCACTCAGGGTTAGGGTTATTGCAAGTACATTACGTTAGTGTGGAGATTCGATGAAGTGTTTACTTAAGGGGGCGGTTCATTAGGAATTTGTTAACATTGGACTTGAACACATCCAAGTTGTAGTCCGATGGGAAGCAGGCAGACGGAACAGAGTTCCACAGGCGTGCAGTTCTAAGAAAGAAGCTTTGTTCATGGAATCTGCGTTTTGATTTAGGCACAGATATAGAGTGGGGGAAATTTTTCACAGTGGATTCAGCTAGACGGGTGTTTTTCGTGAAAGATTGGCGAGGGGGGACCAGAGATTGGAGTTCAGACGAGCGCCTGCCATGGAAATAACGATAAAACAAGTATAGGCTCGCAACGTCTCTTCTGTGGGAGAGAGGTTGCAGGGTAGAGAAAAGGGCATCCCCCACTAAGCCACAAAGTCTATTTTGTACTCTGTCAAGGCAGGATAGGCTATTTTTAGCAGCTCCTGCCCAGATATGGCAACAATATTCCATCCTTGGACATAATTGCCTTTTATATAGATAGAGAATTGCATCAGTAGTGAGATATCTTCTGGAGCGGTAGAAGGATCCCACCATCTTTCCAGCGACCTTGGCAACAGACTTGATGTACGTGTTCCATTTCAGATCAGGAGTAAAGGTCAAACCCAGAAGCTTGTCAAAACACGGGGCCTCACCCAGACGAGAGCTATCCATCACAATTGATGCCAGATGGGGATCAGAGCGTTAATGATGGAAGGATAGGAGTTTTGTTTTGGATGCATTAAAGGTAACCAGCCACATCTTCCCCCACTGAACCACGCGCTCAAGATCAGAGGAGAGAGAATCAGAGAGAACTTTGTCATTTACAGCCTTTGATGTGTTGCCATAGATGGTCGTATCATCAGCATCGTATCATTCTTCAATATATTTCTATTGTGAAGCGATTTATTGAAATAAAATGAGGCATTGAAAAATATACAAGAAAAATTGATAAAATTATAAAAAGATAAAAAATAACACAACTAGTCTTTATTTGCACTTTTAATAACAAAATTTTAAAAATAAGTTTTTATTTTATTTGAAATTTTATAAGAAATATATGTTTATAAAAACAAAAGTTTTTTTCTTTTAAAAATTAAGTTTTTTTATTTGAATTTAAAGATATGTTTATGAACGTATATAAAAATAAAAATTTATATTTCGATTTGCACTTTTAATGACAAAATTAAAAAAGTTTTTATTTTGTTAAAACGTTTTTGACTACTAATGAGAGTATAATACCAATGATTTCGATGATCGTTTTTATAACCACTGTTATAATAACCAACCAATCAGAAGCTCCCAAAGTTAGTATAAAAATTGTTGAATTTTGGATTCAATCAGTTCGCCATTGTCTGTCATGAACTTGCATTTGATTCTTCGCCGCCATCTTTGTTACTAGGAATTACTTAACACTCACGATCGGAACTGCATTTGATTCTTCGCCGCCATCTTTGTTCAACACTTAACATATTTTATTTGAAATTTTATGAGAAATATATGTTTAGGAAATCATGAAAATAAGTTTTTTTTTCAATTTTAAACATCAAAGTTCATTTGAATTTATATAATAAATATGTTAACAAAAGTATAAAATATCAGACACAAGCTGAAGTGCCATATCAGAGAAGACTTGTCCAATTTTATAAAGGATTTGATTGGTTGGTTGGTTTTGTTTTACGACATATCAACCTCTTTTGGGTTATTTAATGCCGAATCCAAAGATTTTGAAGAAAATTTTTTTTAATAGAATATATTTGTTGTTTTCACGTCGGTTTCTAGTTGGGACCCTAACAGGTACTACCACTCCAGGTCAGAGTGGACCTGGGAGCAATGGTAATTAAAGGGTGGCTCCACACTCCCCAAAGCCCACAAGCTGGGGCCCTCACCACTGGATATAGTTTAAGGTCATATCCAGGACCCCCATTGAGGGACTTTTACCCTCTGCAGAGGGGCAGTCGGCGTATTCTAATGCCACACCGACAGGGCCTTTACAGAGGAAGTAAAAATATCGTAACTAAAGAAGTAATGGCATTTATATAAATAGACTTGACTGAATATGATATGCACGTTGCGTAGAAAAAAGCAAAAAACAAAACACAAAAAAATAGGAAAGTGTTCTTACCTTCAATATTTTTGGCCATGTCGTAGTTAATGACTAAAGAAACGTCCTTGATATCAATACCACGTCCAGCAACATCTGTGGCCACCAATATATCCTTCGTGCCTCCTTTCAAACTAGCCAGGGCAAACTCTCTCTGTTCTTGACCTTTGCCACCATGCAATGTTGTGGCATTGTACTAAAAAAGAATAGGAACAGATCAATTATGATTAGAGAAGTTCTTTCAAGAAAACAAACTATAAAGAATTATAACTTGGAGATTTATGTGTCCACAATTTATATATATATATATATATATATATATATATATATATATAACAATTAAGAATTTCAAATTTAACGGTTGAAAGACCAGACAAGTGCAAAATTGATTTTAATAAACATTTCTATTTATTAAAATAAAATTGAATTTTTTTTCTTATATATAATTTAATGGTTCAAAGACCAGACAAGTGCAAAATCGATTTTGATAAACATTTCTTTTAAAATAAAATCGAATTTTTTTTTTCAAATAAAATATTCTTCTTCAGAAAATACAGACTTTTTTTTTTATCTTCTACTTGTAGCCTTTCAACCATTAAATCTTAAATTCTTAATATCAAGTTCTTCTCAGTGGATTTTCTATTATTATTATTGACCCATGCGTTCGACGAAACGTTTAACACTGTGATTGGACATTTGAACATTATTTAATCTTAACTTCCAACCTCTGAGGACTCCACTATGACACAGAAAAAGAAAAAAAACTGTTTGTATTTCCTGAAGAAGAAGATTTTATTGTTCGAAAATTTGAAAAAAAAAAAAAAAAAAAAAAATTTCAATTTTATTTTAATAAATAGAAATGTTTATTCAAATCAATTTTGCACTTGTCTGGTCTTTCAACCATTAAATTACACAGTTAGGCCCAAAATTATTCATATGTACAGGTGATACCAGATCAGGCTGTCTGATAATAGTAGCTTCCTGGGATAAAAGACACCTAACAATGATGGTTTTGTTAACTCCCTTTTGCAAAACTCATTCATGTTCTGCAAAACCAAAAACCTTTTCTCCCTTTTTCTTCTTCCTATTTCCGCTTTCTATCTCCCCCCACTTCCTTGCTGGTTTCCTAACTTCAATGTATCAAACATTAATCCTGTAACCCTATTCCCTCTCCCATTCCAAAACTCATTCATGTTCTGCAGGGCAAGGAACAAAAACGATAAAATCCACTATAAAACAACCAAACCAAACGCTACAAACTAGCACGATAAGAAGATACAAAAAACTTGAAGAATAAAAACTTTCTACAAAATAATTGAATGCAACATGAATACTATTTCTAAAATAACTCGATTCGGCATTAAATAACCTGAAAAGGGTTGATATGCCTTAAACAAAGCCAAACCATTCATAGATCATGTGAAAAGATTCTTGCTGCCCCACTCTCAGTGATAATCATGTGGTTCTCTGTTCAACCACATGTGTTTTTTTCTTCTCTTTCATCTTCTCTTTTGGCAGTGTCGTTGTCGTCTCTCAAATTAGCGACTGCGGAAGAGGATGCACACTAATTGACACGTATAAAAATATAAAATAAAACAAAACACAAACATCCTACAAATATTAGTTGCAATCCGGGTATGTGCACGACACCATCGAACCTCTACATGCTAAAGCTCACATCTACGTTCCGTCGAAGACGCGTTTGTTAGTTAATGTCAGCTCATCTCAATCCCCGAAAACTCAATCTAGTCCTGGCCACGACCTGTGTTTGACTGTGTCTAGCTTTCAACTATCCTCAAATCTCTCTGCTGTCAACCGTCGCAAACCTAAGGCAGTCCCTAAATCGTCTCCAACTGTTGTAAAACTTATTGACTTTTATATCCAGTCTTTTGTTCTAGTCATCCGTCACACCTTGATTAACAATCCTATTTTTATTATGTAAAATGTTTTTGACTTCTAATAGGGGGTATGAGACGAATGGATTCGCCAATCATTTTTATAACCAACGGCTGTGCTAAACAACCAGTGAAAACGTCCTAAAATTATTATAAAAATTGTCCAATTTTGGATTCAATCAGTTCGCCGTTTACTACGTCACGGACCGCATTTAATTCTTGGCCGCCATCTTGGTTACTGATCTGAACTACGCCGCCATCTTTGTTCAACACAATATCTCAGAACTTAAGAGGTTAACTACGCCACAGACCGCATTTAATTCTTGGCCGCCATCTTGGTTACTGATCTGAACTACGCCGCCATCTTTGTTCAACACAATATCTCAGAACTTAAGAGGTTAACTACGCCACAGACCGCATTTGATTCTTGGCCGCCATCTTGGTTACTGATCTGAACTACGCCGCCATCTTTGTTCAACACAATATCTCAGAACTTAAGAGGTTAACTATGCCACAGACCGCATTTGATTCTTGGCCGCCATCTTGGTTACTGATCTGAACTACGTCGCCATCTTTGTTCAACACAATGCCTCAAAACTTAACATATTATCTTTTGTGTTCCTTTGTGAACTTCCTATAACCTTTGTTCTGCTGACAAACTTAATACTCTTTTTTTTCTTTTGTTATATTTTCCCTCTTATTTTTTTTACTTCCTAAAAATTGGACACTCCTCGCCCAAGTTACATCTTTATAAATTTGTCTCCTCAGGCCGTGTTTGGCTTGAACAAAAGTAAAAATAAAAAATAAAAATTATTTTAAAAAGTATCCTAGTGTGTTGATTAGTAATCTTATTTTTATATTCTTTTGTGTACCTTGGGTTGGTTGTTTTATGGCATATCAACCCTTTTCAGGTTATTTAATGCCGGATCCAAAGATTTTGAAGAAAATTTTTTAATAGAATATATTTGTTATTTTCAAACCAGTTTCTATTTAACCCATAGTTGGGACCCTAACAGATACTACCACTCCGGGTCAGAGTGGACCTGGGAGCAATGGCAATTAAAGGTTGGCTCCACACTCCCCAAGCCTGCACTGGCCCAAACCCCGCCTCGGCAGCACGGGCAACAAGATCAAAGTGTAGTATCTGTTCCGACAGATACTGCAAACAAAGACCAGATGTGGGGGCAACCCCACATGCCTGACCTTTAACCAGCTCCCATTTCCCACCTCTCGAGAGCTGGTCCCCTTTTTCCCTTCCCCCTCCCTTCACTCCTTACATTAAAAATCACCCTTGTGCCTAATTTGTTCGGTGGGGGAGCAAATAAATACCCACTCCCCAAGCCCACAAACTTGGATATAGTTTAAGGTCATATCCAGGACCATGTACCTTGGGAAACAACTTCTTATACAATTCTTCTGCTGATAAACTCATTTCATCTTATTTTTATTTTATTTTTTCCTCTTTTTTACTTTTTATTTCTTAAAACTTGGAGGGAGGGAGACGTTGATAGTATCACACTCCCCCATCCAGGTTACGTCTTTATAAATTTAAAAAGTCTGTCTATTCTGTTAATACCGAATATATATCAATTCAACAGTTGGGGGAGGAAAAAAAAAGCAAAGTACTTACATTCATTTTTTCGAGTGATTTAGCCAAAACGTCCGCCCCCTTCTTCTGGTTGACGAAAATAATGATGGGTGGTTCAATGCCAGCCTCGAGAATGCTTAACAATTTCTTTCTCTTTTCCGATTCAGACACCATGTAAATGATCTGTTCGACCCGTTCTGTTGGTTTACCAGCTGAGCCGATATACACAACAGCTGGCCGGCGCAGGTACGTGCGAGCCAGTCGTTCCACAGCTGGGGGCATTGTAGCCGTAAACATGACAGTCTGTATAAGAAAAACATAAAAAAAATATTTTTTTAATTGGAATAAGTTCAGCAAACTTCTATCATTACTAACCAGCAAAGCATTACCATTGTTGATCAAGGAAAGCGTCTCTCAGGCCCATGTGCACAGCGTGATGATACATAAATGTGAATCATGGCAAATGAAGGTTGTGGACATGCGTTGCATGGAGGGAAATAATATGCCAATTATATGATGAATGCGTAATGAGACTCTTAATGGCAGACTTAGTTCTGATGACTTTAGACGAAGGGAAAATATAGAGAGATGTGTGCAGATCAGGAGACTTTGATGGTATGGCCACGTTAAAAGAAAAGATGAAAGTTTTCGGGTTAGAAGATGTTGAATAGTGGAGGTAGAAGGTTCAGTTTGTAGGGGAAGGCCAACAGAAATAGGAGAGGAGGTGATAAGAATAGATTTGAAAGAAAGAGGGATGAATAAAGACCTAGTCAGAGATAGATTAATTTTGAAATAAATTCTTAAAGCCATTCGACACATGTCAACATGTAAAAAACAAAAAAAAAAAACGGATTTCAACAACAAAAGAAGAACTCACATCCAATGCAATTTAAGGTAAAATCTGCTTTTGCTGGATATTTTTAAGCGGAGAATGCACATCGTTGTGGTTCGTTATAAAGCAGACTATAAGAAAAGCCAGTTCTATTTAAATTTCAGTAAATATTCAAGTTTTTAAAATTTTGTGATTTAATGAGCATGTGAATACATAAAATAGTGAAATTTGTTTTTTAAAAATTTTGTTAAGTGTGAAAAGCATATTGAACAAGCTGAGCATGCGGGGTCCCCCTACATAAGTGAAAAATTTACTTTCTCCATGACTAATGTTTGTGCAAAATTTTTTTAAAATTCAAGGAGTGGTTATTGAGAAAAGTGCAAACAAACAATTTTGGGGCAATTTTACCTCTATAATGGCACCTAGAGAGGCCAGAGTTATCCTGGAAAATCCATTCTGGCAAAAATTACTTTCACCATGACTAATATTTGTGCAAAATTAAAAAAAAATCCAAGGCATGGTTATTGAGAAAAGTGCAAACAAACGAACGGATGAATGGGAGTGAAGGGACCAAAAATAAAAATTTAGCTTTTTTTGTATTTGAAATGATTTGAAGAAATGATATCAAAAACTAAACATATTTTGAGACGAAAGACAAACCATTCTACAAAAACAGCATCAGATTATTAGAGAAGCATTGGAATCAGTTTATGTTGATGAATAAGTTGTTGACTTTTGCCTAAAAGTTGCCGTTTTATTAGCTTGATTTTTCGACTGATATGTTGCAATAAATAAACTAAAAAAAAAAACGAGGAGGGAAACAAAAAATAAAAGGTTTCGGGACAACAGGTAGAACACAAACTTGAATCTTATAAGGCAGCAAATATGGCACTTGACCAAATTACAACAGAAAAAAAAAAGCAAAAAAATAAATAAAACAAAACAAACAAAAACAAAACAAACAAATAAAACAAACAAACAAACAAACAAAACAAAAAATAGAGGCATAATGGTTCACTTGTAATGTCTATCACCCAAGAAGGTGATTATGTTGATGATTAAAGTTGAATTTTGCCTTAGAGTTTTGGGTAAAGCACAAACAGAAATCTATATATAAAGCTGAATGTGTGTGTGTGTGTGTGTGTGTGTGTGTGTGGTCACGAATAAGCTCCTATATGGTTGACTATTTTAAAAAACTGATTACATATAATGATAGAAGATGTATCGAGACAGGAATGGGCATGTTTGATCTAGCAGAATGGTGGTTCATTAAAATTGTGGGGTCTGCGTTCGCGCCTGCTCCACAAAGTATGGAAATAAAAAATTAAAAAAAAAACGTTTACAAGTGTTTTTGATATAGATGTACATAAGAATACTTTTGTAAGTATGTTTTAACTTAAATAGGGATGGTATAATAAAATTGTGGGGTCTGCGTTCGCGCCTGGCCTCCATAGAATGGAAATAGGCACAAACTTTAATAAAGACTTTTCATATCTATCTGCGTAAGTATACTTTGAAAATTATGTTTCAGTTTGAAGAAATATGATATAAAATTATGGAGTGTTCGTTCACACCTGATCTCCAAGTTTAACAAGGTTTTTTTTAATATAGATCCACAGAATATTGTGATAAGTGTTTCAGTGTGAACAGGTATGGTATAATAAATTATGGGGTTTATCTATTTTATTTTTACTTTCATCATATTTTGCTTTGGTTTTGATACCCCCAAATTCGAAGCCATTTCTTTACAACCCTTCCTTTTCATAACCTATCATACTTTCATAAATCAGAGTCCATTTTCTGTAGGCTGTTTTTGAACCCAGTCAACGACGGGTACTTTTGCTAGTATTATATAAAGTAGCAAATATGGTACTTCACCAAATTACAATAGGAAAAAGTTGCCAAAAATAAATAAAATAAAAATAAAAAACAGACATAAGGTTTAGCTGACAACTATGTTGATTATTGAAGTTGAATTTTACCTAAAAGTTGCTGTTTAAGTAGATCTTATTAGGTAGAAAAATGGTACTTTATCAAATTACGTCAGAATAAAGAAAGTAGCTATAAACAAATAAAACGAATAGATAAAACAAAACTAATAAAACAAGAAAAATAAAACAAAACTAATAAAACTAATAAAACAAAGGCATAAAGATCGAGACCTGTCGATATTTCTTCTTGGATGTAAAGTTCTGCATCATTTTCGTGTCATCTTCAGCTTCTTCTGTATCCGGTTTTTGGTTGCTGACCGGTAAGAAATCCAGAATCTTTTGCACTTCAGCTTCAAATCCCATGTCAATCATTCGATCAGCCTCATCCATCACAACGTACGTACACTGGTTGAGCACAAGGTAGCGATTCTCTAGGACGTCAATCAAACGTCCGGGTGTGGCAATGACGACCTGTGCAGAGGAGGAAAAAGAGAAGTCAATGAATAACTTTTCAATACAGATCGATTTGCATACCTTAGATGATTGTTTCACAGCAACTCAACCTTTCTGAGATTATTTTATGCTGAAACAAAAAATCTAAACTTTAAATGATTTTTGGAGTTAATGTTTTGGAATTATTTTGGAGATGAGTTAATTTAATTTTTTTTTTATTATTATTTTTTTATTCAAATATTTGGACTTTTATCCTCATCTTCTAATTGTTGTTTTCTACGACGTTTTGGACAATTATTCCTCTGGCCTTCGTCAGGTTAACCACGATGGATAGGAACATCGAATCCTTCAACTACATCTACAGCGATTACTGCTTTTAGTCTAGAATAATTACTGCTGTCTAGAATAAAAATTATTACCACCGATTATTTTACATTAAAGTAATTGTTGTTATCTCACCACGGTTTGGTCAGCTAATCCTCTGACCGACTTTGGGTGGGATTGAAACCGCTACCTTGGAATCTTGGATATTCCTGCATCTCTATCCACTACGCCACGGGCCCCAAAGGACAATCAAGGTTGGATTTTTTGATCTTATAAATCCACAATCTTCCAATTGTCGGATTCGTACCGATTGTTATATTGAGTTCATTTTTGGCGGAGTAAATTTATTTTTTTTTTTTTTTAATTATCTGGACTATTATCCTCATCTTCTTGTTTTCTACAATTAGTTGACCAAACCGCGATGAGCTAACAACAATTACTGAAAGCAACAATTGCTGTGGATGTAGTTGGAGGATTCGACATTCCTATCCCGTTGTGGTTTACCTGACGAACAACTAGAAGATGAGGATAGTAGTCCAAATAATTTAAAAAAAAAAAAAAAAATTTAAATGATTTATCGTATACGATATACTGCTGGTTTTGAGGATGCATAGATGCACACTGCAAATGGGAAGACTGCAGCAGACAAATATCTAGCAAAGAGAGAAAACCTCACAAGAAATGATGTATTCTAAATAGTAATGGACTTACTTGCTGTCTAGAATAAAAATTATTACCGCCGATTATTTTACATTAAAGTAAATTTGATACAAATTTTAAACATCAAAAATTAATTTTTTAATGCAAATAAATTACAAATGAGTAAAGAAAAATAAAACGTGACGAATTCACAAACTGTTTTCTCTTTAAAATAATTTGTTGTCTACAACATATCGTAACGACATATCGTAACGACACCATGTAACAAACACAACGATACAACACGTTTCAATTTTTGAAATGAGGATTGATTATTTGGATTATTCAGACGACCGTTCTCATTTTCATCATCTCATATTTTAGCTGATATAATCTCAGGCCTTCTTTTAGTGTATCCTGACAAACTGGTTCAAAATTTTGTGCAGATTCCAGAGTTTGACTGACAGATTCTCTAGTTCGACAGAAAGATTCGCGACTTCAATACCTGAAGGAGATCGACTGAAACGTTGTGCAAATTACACTCAAGAAGAGAAAATTACTCCAAAGAATCCAAATAATATGAACTTCACTTGTTCAACACCAAATTCACCCAGATATGACAAACCTACTGAAAAAAGGCTTTGTGTTATCCCCAGATCAGGCAACCAGCTGGGAGGTTTCATATTACAGTCAAAACTATTCTGGTGGCAGACACTGGTCTCTCTAGATTGGAGCTTCTTGATGCAACATGTAAGCAAACATTACGCAAACTTTGTAAATGTTTCATTTTCAATACATGGGAAGTGACAGTGGCCAAGTGGTTAATGACACAGACTGACAATCTGGTTGCCCCAAGTTTGTTGCACAAAAATCACTTTCCTTTAAGATGTTGGCAACCTTCATCTAGTCCCACCATCTTTAGATCCATATGATATGATGACTCTCGAAAAAAAGAAAGACAAGGAAAAATAAAGAGAGGTGAACCAAGAAACGCCTGGCAATGTGGGCTGAAGGCAGGTGTGAAGAAAACTGACAATATACAGAAACAATAGGAGGAGGTTATCTAGGGTTAGGATGGAGAATATTGGAATAGTTTCATGGCAAATTCATAAAAAAACAAAAAAGAAAAAAATCCAAATAAAATCTCGACAATGAATAAATCTAAAAACCATAAGAAAAAAATTAATATCTTCTTTTACCTCACAACCCTGGCGTAATTTAAACCCTTGTTCTTCTCGGGAAATACCACCAATGACAGCTACTGTACGAATGCCCAACATGTTTCCAAATTTAATGGTTTCCTCCTCAATCTGTTGAGCCAATTCACGAGTTGGTGCTAAAATGATTGCATATGGACCTTGGTCAGCATCTTCCATTCTGCAAGAGGAAAAAAAAAATAAATAATCGGATGATTCGAAAGAGAGTAGTAGTAGTAGTAGTAGTAGTAGTAGCAGTAGTAATAGTAAATACCAGACAAAAATTTTGAGATGAAAATTGAGAATTTGTATTAATTGAATTATTCGAACTACTGTTCTTATCTTGGATATTTCACGATATTTCGGTCAATATAACATCTGACCTTCAAGTGCATCTTGTCACACTCAGGAATGGGACAATGGCACAACAATTAAAAGTGCTAAGTAATGATCAGTTCTAAGTGGGAATCTTCTGGAAGTTAAAGCTTCAATCTTTAACATGAGTGATACTAAGAATACAATTAAGAACTGCCCTCTCCAGTTGTAGCTGACGGAACAAGAACAAGCTACCTTGAGGATTAAATAAAGGGTATCTTCGAATCTCTATACAACTGCCAGAGTCAGGCAAGATGCATCTGATAAAGTTTGGAGGTTACATCGATTGAAACATTGTGAGATTAACAGGTCATAGTCAGTGAATGCAATTCTTAATTTCCACCATCGTTGCTACAGGAAGCGGTCACAAGGCAAATCAGTTCCTTCACTTCTATTGTTTTTCAGTATGTCTATTGTGAAGGGATTTATTGAAATAAATTATAAGAAAATGACATCACTGAAAAATCTATATAATTATAAAACTCAAATGACCTTGTAACAGGTGCTGTAGCCCAACATCCGGTTTACGACTTCCGGTTACGCATGCGTACATAAACATAAACTCATAAGAGCGTAAACAAATAAACACAAATCGTTGGACCAGTTACTAAATAGAGATTAACTAATTTGCATATTACTTTGAAAAATGAATTTCATTAAAATAATACTACTAATAAAATAATAGTCTCTATAATTATAAAACTCAAATGACCTTGTAACGGGTGTTGTAGCCCAACATCTGGTTTACGACTTCCGGTTGCGCATGTGTACATAAACAAATAATCAACGCAACAATAAAACGTATTGTTTTGCTGTGTACGTTTTCAGCGTCCCAATTGTTTTTCTTTCACATTTAAATTATCCAAATAAACAATTGTTAATACCTTCTGTATTTTTTTTTTTACATCGTTCATTTCCATATTACGTTTAAGTTATTTTAACGCAATTTTCTTAGAAATAAATCTACTTTAACACTACCAATGTAAATAAATAACCCCGAAAATGTTTTTTTTTTAATTTGCGTTACAAATACATAATCAACGTGACATTAAACATTATTGTTTTACTGTGCACATTTTCAATGTCCCAATTGTTTTTGTTTTTTTGCATTTAAATTAAAAGATATATCAAAATTTGAATTTAACTTTAAGTATTATGGTATCTGTTCAGTGCACATTTACCTATAAGTATGGCAAACCATTTACAATTCAGTAACTGTAAAATTTTTTTTTTCAAAAATAAACAGTTATAAACAGAACAACTCATAGAAATCTATCTATATTCTTTTTTCATTTTAATATACTTTCATAGAAATGTTTCTGTTATGTCACAAAAACTATTTTCTTTGCGCCACAAGTGTCACGCTCATACATTAATTCCATAGTGACGTTAAATGGGCTGGTAAACAACAAAACAAAATAAACCAAATACAACACGCAAAAGTCTAGCTAGAATTTGTCACTGACAACTCTCTCTCTCAACTTCCAGCACATCTCTCCCCAATGCCTCTGCCAACAGACATTTTATCTGAAAACTGACCCCATTCCATTTGCATACATGTGCAGTGGAAGATGTGATCTCGTGAGATTCCATGAGACTACACCTTATAAATCCATGGCTGCCATCTTTAATTTCTCTTTCTCTCAGATCCCATCCGAAGGTAAGTTGTATGACCGCACGACACACACGGGGGCGCTTTCCTCTTTGATTATTACATTCAACTCTACACATAGCTAATATAACATACTGACCTAACGAGTCACGGGTAGTCTAGTTTACAATAAAAATTAACAAAATTCTACAGATAAAAATAACACAATTAGTCTTTATTTGCATTTTTAATAACAAAATTAAAAAATGTTTTTATTTTATTTGAAATTTTATAAGAAATATATGTTTATGAAAGTATAAAACTAAACATTTTTATTTGAATTTATAAAATGAATTGATATTCATGAAAGTATAATAAAATTATAGAAATCAAAATAACAAAATTTCACACATCATAAAAAAGTATCCAATCTCTACTATTATAGAAAAGTCACTTTGTGTGTGTGTGTGTGTGTGTGTGTGTGTGTGTGTGTTCCTTCCTCATAGATTCAGAAATGGTTGTGTCTATCTTTTATAAATTTCACACATAGGTAATTTATATGTCTGGCAGTGTTCTTAGATATGTTTTGTACAGAAATTCATCCGATAAAATCAAAAAAAAATCCTATCCTAAAAATAGTCTTTTTTCTTACAGATAAAAAATAATTTTTACAGGGTAATATTTTACATTACGGCGGCCAAGGGAGATAATTCTTAGCAAGTCAAGGGAAGTTCAATTTGCAGCAAATCATTTTTTCTTAAAAAAACAGAACTATTGTCATCTGGAAATATAGCTCAGTGGCAGAGTATTCAAGTACAGATCAAACTGTCCCCTGTTCAAGCCCGGGTGTACCTCACAATTTTATTTTATTTTTTTTCTCATTAATGAATTCCAATTTATTGTAAAAAAAGAGGTACCATTTAAAATCACTGCAAATCATTTGTCCATTTGCATATTTTAAAACTAAACATTAATTAGAAGTGACTTTTCCAGAGCATTCATCGTCAAACTCAAACATCAGCTGATGTGATATTGTAAACAAACTTAGGCGGAATCTGAAGAACGACATTATCATTACTATTTTTTTCATTTTTCTGGCGAATTAGTCGACCGGGCAAATTATTCATCGTTATATATAATAATCAATAGCGGATCGATTTTATAATGCATAAACAATCTGCATAAATTAGAATATTATGCTTAAGTGTATTGTACGACCGGGCAACGCCGGACATCCAACTAGTACACAATATTCCCAAAATAGATTTAAAAGATTTGAAAATCGCTTTTCAGTAATTCCTTATAAAAAAAAAAAAAAAAAGAAAGTGTTTTCAATTATTCTTTAGAAAAAAAAAAAAATAATAATTTCAATAATTCTTAATTAAAATAAGACTGAAAAAACTTTTCAATGATTATTAAAAAAAAAAAAAAAATGTCATTAGACAAAAACGTACATTACAGGTGAGATATATGCATGAGAGAAAAAAGTGGAGGAATTAATTTGCCTTGTCACTGCTTCCAGAAGCAGCTACACCAGAAGTTACGAAGTATGTTAGCTGACAATAACTGATTAACATTTTAAATAAAAACAGTAGTCTGAATAATTTAATTAAAAAAACAAAAAAGTTTGTGTGAAGGTCAGATGATTGAACGACCCATGTCTCACACTCATCGAGGAAGAGTGACCTAATCAACAAGTTGTAGAAGGCAAATTCAGATTTGAGTTGATCACTGAATTTAACATTCCAATCCCATAACGGCATTGTCGGGTTGTTTACATCGTTTTTTTGAGAAGAAGAGACAAAACTCTAAAGAGACTTACCTTTCAATTTTAGGCAAAGATTGGAGCCATACCAAGAGTGGGATGAGGAAGGCAGCTGTCTTACCGCTGCCAGTTTCTGCTACACCGATGATGTCACGATTCTGCAAACCAATAGGAATAGCTTGACGCTGAATGGGAGTTGGTTCCTGGAAAGGAAGAAATATTCAAGTTAGTTTTTCTTCATTTTTTTGTTCAATGGCATATCAACCCTTGTTGAGTTATTTTATCGTTGTAAGTTCTCATCTTTTGTTTTTAAATTTCTGTTCACCCTAACCAACGCATATTACCACTTGGACATAAAGGCTACTATTTGGGAGCATGTCTATAGGGGACTATGTAAGAAGATGAGCAAGATACGTGTTCATATTACATTTAAACTGTTGCATGTTGGTACAGTCAGAGAAACAGGATGGGAATTCCAAAGTCTAGCAGAAACTATTAGGGTAGAAGGCTCATTCTACAGAAACCAATGAAAATAGCTTGATGTTGGAAGAGACTTGGTTCCTGGCAGGGAAGAAATATTCAAATTACTTTTTTTGTTTAATGGCATATCAAGCCTTGCAGGTTATTTTAATGGCTTATCTTTGTAAGATAAGCCATTATCTTTCTGAATGTCACCAAATGTTTATGACGTTGATTCTTATGGTTATGTGTCAAATAATCAGTTTTGTGCACGGATTGGGGTACGAAACGACTTGTTTCGTTTCATCCTGTTAAGACTCAGCTTCCGTCTTTCAATCGTAGGTGTGTCCCTTTTCTTTCTGAGACTCTGTTCTCGATGCGAAATTGAATCTGAAACTTTTTCGTCTTTCTTTCTCATCAAATCTTGGGAGTTCATATAAGATCCGTTACGCTTCCTGCTTCTTGTAAAATCAGCTCTCTCTATCACTTTAAACACTTTCTCACACCCGAGGCTATTCTTTATCTCTACAAATCTATCATCAGACCATGTAGGGAGTACCACTGGTGAATCTGTGTCTTATTTCAGGGTTATCCATGCAGAAACATATTCGTAATTTGAGTGGTCGCACCCTTCCTTTTTCACTACAATCTTTCTTTCTTACAGACGTTGTGTTGTACATTGCCTTTTCTATACATACTACAAGCTAGTAGCCTGACATGGCTTGGTCATACAATACGCTTAAACATGATATTTTAATTGATGCAGATTGCATACCTATTATTATAGAATCAATCCTCTATTGATTATTAGATATAACAAGGAATAATTTGCCCGGTGAACTAATTCGAAAAAAAAATAAAAATAAAAAATAGAAAATAAATAATGATAATGTCGCTCATCAAATTCCGTCTGTGTTTGTTTACAATATCACATCAGCTGATACTTGGGCTTGTCAATGAATGCCCTGGAAAAGTCACTTCTGATTAATGTTTAGTTTTAAAATATGCAAACAAACGATTTGCGTCAATTTTAAAATGGTATGTACCTCTTCTTTTATAGTGAATTGAACTCGTTAATAAGAAAAAATTAAAATAAAATAGTGAGGTACACCCAGACTTGAACATGGGATAATCTAATCTGCAGTCAAATTGTCTGCCACTAAATTATATCTTCAAATAATGATAAATCTGTTTTTGTTTTTTAAAGAAATTATTTGCTGAAATTTTATTATCTCCCTTGGCCAGTGTAGTGTAAAATACTCCCCTGTAAAACTTATTTTATTTATAAGAGAGAAAAGCTATTTTTAAGATCAGATTTTTTTGATTTTCGATACTTATCAGATGAATTTCTGTACAAGACATATCTAAGAACACTGCCAGACATGTAAATTTCCTTTGTATGAAATTTGTAAAAGATAGGCTCAGCCATTTCAGAACCTATGAGGAAGGAACTCACACACACACACACACACACACACACACACACACACACACACTTTTATATATTAGGAGAGATTATAGCATGTGTTCTGCAGAATTGTCCGATCTTTTCCCTGCTTCCTTTCGTTTAACTCGTTATTGTGTTTGCTGTTATTATTCTTACAATCATGATGATGCTGTTTCGTTATGCATGTTAAATTTAATATTAAACAAAAATAATCTTAAAGTACGCCCAAGGATGGAATACTGCTGCCATTTTTGGGCAGGAGCTGCTAAAAACAGCCTATCCTGCCTTGAGAGAGTACAAAATAGACTTCGGGGCTTAGTGGGGGATGCCCTTTTCTCTACCCTGCAACCTCTCTCCCACAGAAGAGACGTTGCGAGCCTATCCTTGTTATATCATTATTCCCATGGCAAGTGCTCATCTGAACTCCAATCTCTGGTCCCCCCCCTCGGCAATCTTTCACGAAAAACACCCGTCTAACTGAATCCACTGTGAAAAATTTCCCCCACTCTTTATCTGTGCCTAAATCAAAACGTGGATTCCATGAACAAAGCTTCTTTCTTAGAACTGCACGCCTGTGGAACTCTGTTCCGTCTGCCTGCTTCCCACCTGACTACAACTTGGATGTATTCAAGTCCAACGTTAACAACCGCCTCCTTAAGTAAACACTTCATCAAATCTCCACACTAATGTACTGTACTTGCAATAACCCTTATCCCTGAGTGGCTTCCGGGCCTTGATAAGTGGTGACCACCATGTAAAAAAAAAAAAAAAAAAAAAAAAAAGCTAAATATCGTTTAAATAAATTAAATAAATAATTTGACTCTTTCTTTATTGAAATTTGTAAAAAATTATCTTTTAAAAACAATATTCTTTCTTCTTACTCTAAAAAAATTACTAGCAGGACCTGTGGAAATTCCACAGCAGACCTTTCATATA
>NC_136520.1:65894932-65947432 GCF_053919585.1 Euprymna scolopes
GATTTGGGCAGCAAGATGTCGGTTCACGTTGCGCTTGAACTTCTGCATGTCAGTACAGTTAGGGAAGCAGGATCCTGGAATGGAATTCCAGAGTCTAGCGGTTCTGGGAAAGAAACTACTGGAGTAGAAAGATCTTTTACATCTAGGGATCTCTACTGTGTGGGGGTGGGATTTAGCTGCCTGTCGGATTTGTCGAGGGTGTCTGCGTCGTGGGGGCACAAATGTCTGCAGTTCGTCAGAGCATTCACCATTAAAATACTTGTAGAACAAGCAGAGGGATGCAACATTTCGTCAATAGGACAGGGGCTGAAGCTTAGATGCCAGTTCAGGGCCTATCAGGTTGGCGACTCTTTTTTGAACCTTGTCTAGGATCGAGAGACTAGTAGCAGATGCACCAGCCCAGATGTGACAACAATACTCCATACATGGGCGAATGGTGGCCTTATAGAGATACAGGATACTTTCAGGTGTCAGTAGTTTTCTAGCATGGTAGAGAGAGCCTACCTTTTTTGCAGCCGCCCTGGCAATGTTTTCAATATAATTGTTCCAGCTCATGTTTCCTGTGAACGTTAGGCCAAGCAGTTAACTATAATTATATTTCTATTTCTTAGACATGACACAATCTAAAAAGAAATAATTAGTAGGGTCAGGGGAAAACATGAGAGGAACTAATATAAATGGGCTTGAGAGAAAGAAGGATGAATTGAAACCTGGCCAGAGATAGGTTATAGGTGATTAGCATGTAAAAACGAACATTAAAATCAAAAAAAATGATGATAGAACAATACTGTAATAATCATATTTAAATTTCAAAATCTTCATAAAAAAATTTGAAGAAAGAGGGATCAATAGAGACCTGGTCAGAGATAACAGAATTATATGATTTAATAAACCAAAAAATAGTATCTATATATATAAAAGGCAAAATGTGTGTGACCATTTCGTGTATGTCTCACAAAGGCTTTTCTCGCACATGCTCCTTTGGTTACGATCGCTTACAACTGTTTATATACCCCCCTATATAATAATATCTAGGATTTGGGAACGTGTGTAGCGTCTAGATTTATTTACAGCGACTTTTACAAAATTATTGCTATTTTGGCTTCTCACGTGTTGATTCGGCTTTTTTCATATAAAAAGCGAAACTAATTCAAAAGCTAACAAGCTGTTCTCGGCATCGCGCCGGGAACGTCCACAAGCAATCAACTTTGATCAATGTGGAGACAAACTCCTCTTATATCAGACAATTGCTAATCAATCTGGACAATGGTGAGCTGGTTTCCCCTTCCCCAACATCTGTTGGCGAAAAAAACAGTCAAAGTTAGGTAAACAAACCCAAGTGTGACTTCTATTTGACCTCGTTAATTAGGTCAGATAGAAGCAGTAGAGTTAACTTTTATTGCCCTCACCTGTCAATACTTAAATAAATAAATTCAAATGTGTTTCCGTTGTATGTCGCCGTGGCCCAGTGGTTAACGTCGCACGTTTTTATTTTCACACTTTCATTTCCAACTTTGCCTCTAGAGTTCGGGTTCGATCTTCATACCCACCTACCAAAACTTTTTTTTTTTTATTTTAACCCCCCCCCCCCCCCCGGAGTTTTGATTTACCCAAAATACCCGGGCATCGCCAGGTACCCCCCGCTAGTCTATATATATAAAAACGAAAATGTATGTGTGCATGTATGTTCGCTTTTCCTCGATGTCCACGAAAGGCTTCTTTCAAAGAAGCGCTTGCTCGGTTCACAACTTCTTAAAACTTTTTATATCATCTATAAATTGTAATATCTCAGAGTTATCCACGGAACTCGCCTCTCTATTTAATTTTATTCACTTTCAAACCTTAATTATTCCACATTTCCCGCATCGGCACGCGTTACACTCAGTTTTCGGTATAAAAAAAAGCGAAACTCGACTCTAATCACAGGCCGAAAGCCAGTTGTCTCAAGAGAGCTAAGTAATGTTTGTTCAATGTCGACTTCGTCATATCAGACTGTAGCTTTCATTTCACTCCTCCTAATAAACAGGAAGCGGGTTTTTAAAAACAAACAAACCGATTTATTCAAAACTGTCCCGCGCAAAATCGTAACTGCTGAACACCTATCTCCGTCACGTCAATCAAAAATGCGCACCTGTTTTTTTTAAACACTTTACTATTTTCCAACTGCGCGTCGTGAAGGCTTCATTTTTTTTTTTTTTCACATTTTCGGGGTTTTTTCACATACCTCGAAAAACACCCAGGCAACGCCGGGTACCCCTCACTAGTATATAATAAAGGAAAGAAAAAAAAGGGAAACAAAGAGAAGAGTAAAAAGACTCTCCTGACAATGCCGAGTGGGTACAGTTCATCACAAATGAATATCAACTCTTAACAAGAAAAATTTGTAACTAACCTTGAGATCAATTCCAGCCACATGTCCTCGTCCAAAGAACTGTACGGCATGTCTGTCTTTATAGATGGGGTTGTAATCTTGCGAGGTGTCATCCCCTGCATCCCAGTCGAACACAAATTTACGATCATTTAGGCGCCTCACTCGTCGACGTTTCTTCATGATACCAAGGTAACGTTCCTGCAAACCAACAAATAGAAAACACGAGTGAATAGCAAAAACGTAAAAAGTTCATCAATAAGATCAGGATTGTTCAAAACATTTGCTGGAACATTTGCAAAGCCATGTGCATCCCTTTCAACAACAATCGCAACCCCGATGTTCTTGTGTGCCGTAGTCTTCTATTCATCTTTATATTTCCTTCTAGTTCTTGCCATGTAGTTGTCTCTCGCATTTGCAATTGCTGAGGGCACGCACAGTGGCTTGTTGTTGTTGTATGTCAGCGTTCAGTGGGTCCATTGAGCGGACTCCTCCAATTGAATTCTCTGCATCTCATATAGACATCGCTCAGGCACATCAGTTTGAAGCTATGGTCAATATCATGTCCAGTCATTCGCAGTTTCAGAGGCGCACTCTGTTTAGGCGAATACACAGGATCAGATAAGCATCTTGGCTTCACTGTACTGAGCCAGCTTTTCAGATGACCACCCCATCATTTCTCCCAACCCTGAAGTGGCTTACAAGTATTAAAAAACAAAACACACAAGAGAAAACCATTCCAACACATGATGTGTAGATATCAGTTATACTCTGCATGTATGTGTACACATGGTACTATTGTGGAAAATGATCCTCTAATGCTAGCATTGTCAGAAATTCCAGTTACAGTGCCATTTTCATGTTTTAAGCCGCCTACGCACATTTCTTGTAGGCAGCCTGTGATTGGTTAATTTGTATGGGCTAAGATAATTACTTGGTGCCTTTTTTGTAAACATCCATTTTGTTTTTTAGTCTACGAAAACTTCCGGCAAGAGCGAGACTCACCAAAATCAGATCTGAGAAGAATGCCTTATCGAGAATGGAGCCGCAACAATTTCTTTGTTTATATCACGTAAATGTTTGGTGAAAAAGGACTTGAAATCTCTACAAGCAGAGACACCGTTATATTGTGCCGAAGATATCCCAATTAGAGGATGGCATCATTTGAACATTGTCATCACATTTATATCACCTAAATGTTTGAACTTTTCTGAATTCAATTAGGGTCGCAAGGGACTCGATTTATTCCTAATTAAAGGCACCAGAACTCTTGCTGAGAACACCATGAATTATCATGGACATTTTTCAAAGGAAAACCACGCTACCACTCCAGCAAAAGGAGTTAACTACTGGCTCCCAATTTGGGAGGCAAAACTGACCCACCATTTTGCAAGGACTGTACCCGGAACAATAACCTTTCTTTGATGTTATAACTGAATAAAATTTGAGTTTAAAGGTATGGTTTTGTAATTGTGGAGTTATTTTTGCCTCAGCCAGGGAGTATTGAGTTTGTGAGATTAATTTCTCACAGCATCTACATCTTAGCTGTCAGTAGAAACCTCTCTGTTAATCTACTCCAAGCAACCAACTATTGTGAATTGTTGCAAATTCAAGACAGTTTCTAAACTCACTCCAACTACCAAATTTATTGATTCGGGGATGGAAAATTCTAAAAATCTCATCCATGATCAATGAGCGGAAATAACATACCTCAGTAACTCCCAAGAATGCAAGACATCTTGCGGTCTTGAGAATTCAAAAGATTTTGGGGGTGCCTCATCATTCACAGAAATGAAATATTTTCTTTTTGTGTCATTTACGTCATCCTGTCATGATCCGTTTGCAATTTGCAACTCTTTAGAAATAAAAAATGTTTCTGTCGACAGCTTAAGCGTACGTGAAGACAGTCATAAAATCATCTTTGTTTAAGAATCTACTTTTGAACAGACCGGCAGGATGATATTTCATCATCATCTTTTTACTAACCTCAATTTCTATACTTTTGTTCTGCTAACAAACTAATTCTTCCCATTGTTATAGTTTTTCCTCTTTATTTTTAATGAATCACTTCCTAACATTCTGGGAGAACGTCTATAGTATCACGCATTTTTAAAATCAGACAATATTAATGGAACGCCATGTTTATTTTGTACTGTAGGTATGAATTTAATTAATTTCCACTGCAGTTAAATGTGACAGACCACTAGAAGATGGAGAAAAACAACTACTGAGAGGTGGTCTTGTCAGGCGCAAAAATAGCTATGAAAGGACATTAGCATTCCCTGCTAAGGACATCTCAGGTGATTGTCATTTTCTAAAAGTTGTCCAACACATGCCAACACGTAAAATGGATAATATTCCAGCAGTTTACCTAAACTGCTGGCGCAACATCTACAGAAAATCAGGTAGTGCTCTGTATATGTACTGACACACTGGTTCTCATTAGATCATCATCAAAGTTAAGCAACGTTGAACTTGGTTAGTACGAGATGGGTGATCATTTGAAAATACCAAGTGCTGGTATATAAGAACTCAACACCTCTATGCAAGAACTATAAAAACCTAATTATGTTGTCATCTTCCCTGACAGAGATATGCAGGCCAATGAAACCACATGTGAGTGTGATATTCCCTTGACATTTCCTCCTTCAGAGGAAGCAGATTCAGCCTGCCTAGGGTAAATGCCATACACCAAACATACAATAAATACTGATGTAGTATTGATGGCAACCTTCTGTCTAATGAGACAATGGCGTTCTGCGTCTAGTCTGGTGCACTGCAACATCTGCTGTGACTATACAGTTCGAAACTGGAATTGGCTCTCCGGATGCAGGCCTGGGTGGGTGATAAGGTTTGCCCAGTTACCATCGTCCTCCTCTCAGCATTGCAGAAAAAGTCAGATGGAAAAGCAAGCTAATACAGTCGGAGCCAATGCAACTGCAGAAGTTGTCGGAAAGATGTTGCAGTGCTTCACCATCTGTTTACCAGGGCTCCAAACTGGAGTTTTTGTCAGGGTTTACACCCTTAACCATTGCCCTTTCCAAGGCATCCACAAGGCAGTGGAGCTATTTGCCCATAACTAGCTAAAATTTAAAAATATTTTCAATTTTAATGAAAATAATGAAGATCCTCATTTTAGTTATGGTTGGATCAGAAATGAAAGCGAAATCAAATGCTTCTTCTTAAAAAAAAAGTCGGGTGAAAGAAACGCGAATTCCGTAACGGTGAGAATTAAAAAAAATATTTCCAATTTTGACGGAAATAATAGAGATCCTCATTAATTAGTTAATAAGCAATCTTAAATACGAAGAGGTTAAAAGAAGAACAGAATGTGTTTCGAACTCACCTTAATTGCTTCGACTTCTTTCTCCTTATCTTTACAATCGAGTAATTTGTTACGATCCTCTTCTTCTTTGTCCTTTCGATCTCGACGTTTACCATCTTTGTCGTATCGGTCACGGCCTACAAAAAAAAAAAAAAAAATATATATAAATCTTCAGTTTTTTTGTTTCCGATATTCAGTGACAGCTCACAACATCAGCAAAATACTTAGGACAGCAATGATGCTACATTTCTGGTTCATACTAGTTTGTTTGTTTGTTTGTTTTTTTTGGAGCAGCTAACAAGATAAAAACAACACAATCGTTGGGAAAAAAAAAATGATAAAAAGCAAATAAAGTTGAAAACTTTACTTTCACCATGACTTATGTTTGTGCAAAATTCCAAAAAAAATTTAAGACGTGATTATTAAGAAAAATAAAAAAAAATCCTTTTAGCTAGACGATAATGATCAATCCTCATCTCAAAAATATACAAACATCATATAAAACATTTTTTTTTTTTTACTTATTTGATGATTCTAAAAATGTTTTTTCTTCTCATTCTGTATGTAGGTTAGGTATTTATATAAAATATCAGTTGGCAATAGATAAATTTTGTCCATTTTTTTTAAAGTTCATCTCCACATAAATATTTCCTACATAAAATAAACAGACAACAACAAAAAATGAAAACTAAATGAAAACTTACCATTGTCTAAATCTTTCTCCGTGAATACCCGACTAAGGGCAAGCGGTAGTTTCCCAGGAAACTTTTTGTTAGCTGAAAAACAAAAAATACCATCAAATTAAACACAGGCATTTTTTTTTTTTTAAATAACCATAATCTATTTTTTTTATTTTAAACTGTCCTATTACAAAGAGTGTGTTAAAATAATATTTGTGAGTCTATTCTTTTTTTTAGTCATAGTCTCAGGTAACATGTCTAATGTACAAAATAATTTTTCCAACACAGGGCTCTACATTGCGAGTGAAACAGTCACATTTGCAAGTGATTTTTCAAAGTGGCGATTAGAAATAATGAAATGCTTATCTTTTGGTGATTCTGTTTCTTTCACAAAAATATTTTCCAAAGTTCATTACTGAGTGAAAAATATCTTTACGACTTTTTTTTTTTTTTAAATAAAACGAACAAAGTTAAATTATTTAAACAATAAAAGTTTTATAGAACAATATACTCTTTTTTTTAACGAAGGTTTTTTAAAAAAATATCTGAAGAAATTAGAATGTTTATACCTTCAAGTGTCAACATAAAATTTGTTGTATGTTTAGAATTACACTTGTTAAAAAAAAAAACACACAGAAATATCCTTATGACCTATATACTCATCACAGAATGAAGATGTCATATTCTAAAAATCATGTGGGTTTGGCTAGTAATTTTTCTATTTGGCTAGTAAACAAAAATATTTAGTTGTCAAAGGTCAACTAAAGATAAATTTGTCCATAGAGCCCTGCTACAGCAAAACACCTCTCCATTTTAGGATGTACTTGGCTCTTATACAGACAGAGGATTGCATCGGCAGTGAAATACCTATTGGAACGGTAGAGTAAACCAACCATTTTTCCAGCGATCTTGGCAACAGATTGGATATATTTGTTCCATTTCAGATCAGGAGCGGAGGTCAGTTCCAAAAGCTTGTCATAACATGGTGCTTCTCCAAGACGAGAGCCATTAATTTCAATTAGGGCACGGACGGGTGTCAGATTGATTATGATGAAAAGAGAGGAGCTTGGTTTTGGCTGCATTAAAATTAACCAGACCCCCCCCCGCCACTATGTGCTCACGATCAGAGGAGAATCAGAAAGATCTTGGTCGTTTTGCATGTGTTCGCTCTGCTATCCTACTTATAATATTAATTCCTTGAATTGTAAGATGAAAAGAAAAATTATTTCTTTATTTTTTTTTTATTCAATTTTCCCCCCAAACAAGGCACAGTGCCACTTTGAAATAGGGGGCTACTATCGAGGACATAATTTGCAGGGGCATTATGAATGGAGATGAGTAGAAAGATGTTTGTTCACATTACACTTGAACTTCTGCATATCAGTACAGTTGGGAAAGCAGAATCCCGGAAGGGAGTTCCAAAGACTTGCAGTTCTGGGAAAGAAACTATTGGAGTAAAAGGTTTTCTTACACCTAGTGATCTCTACTGTAAAGGGGTGGGACTTAGTTGCTTGTCGGGTTTGTCGGGGTGGTTACGCTGAGGAGGCACAAGTGCTTGCAGCTCGTCAGAGCACTCACCATTAAAGTACTTGTAGAACATGCAGAGGGACGCAACAAAATTATTTATTTCTTTAAATGAATTTGCTTATTTACAATTCAGAAAAGTAGATATCGTAAAAAAAAAAGATATTTTCATACTTTTGTTTTTAACCTACAATGTTTTGTTTTTTTTTTTAATTACGAGAGTCGTTCCAAAGTAATGCCTTCTATTTTTTAACACAAAAACTAAAAGAGTTACAAAGATGAAAGTGGTACTATTAACGGGAATTTTATCATGACATCCATTGAAGATTATCGCATTGCACAACAAGAAGGGAAAAAAAAACAATAAAATACCACGATAAACAAGGTTTTTTTTTTTTTTTAAATACATGGGAAGGTAAATCGAGAAAGAAAGGTATAGTCAGTTTTATGTTCACCAATAACAGTGTCTGCCAAATTAGTCCCTTTGGCGGTTCTCAAAGAACTCCATTAACAATATTGTAATGGATAGTAGGGGTAAGAATATAGGTGTAGTTATGGCTTACTGCATGTCAAAGAACTTAAATAAAACACGTCAACACTTAATCTTTTTAAAAGAGGGTGTATGTAAATTACCTCCCTTACGCCATTAACTTTAATGTTCTCCTTCGAGAAAATTTCAATCCTCTTGGTTCTGTAATCCAAGAAAATAATCCAAATCTTCTGTGGTGTAATTTATTTCTATAGAAGATTTCTTGGTTCCTTTTGACGTGAATTGTAACACCTCACTGGAGTTAGTATTCTTTTTTACAAGACCATTTCTAGGCCTTAAAATACTTCTTTCTTCCTCGGTGAAGAGGTCGTAACTTCATTTACAACTCTGATTTTTTAAACAGTCTTTTCTGACTAATTCTGTGTCATCTTCCTTGAGCAATCTCGATTGTAGAAAAAGAAACCAAACAGCTGGTTTCTTTCGTTTAAACTTGCGATTTTTAACGTCTTTTCTCTTGACGCAAGATAGCAATCCAACTTCTCTTTCTCGTGTTCAAACTTTGAACAAAATGGCGCACACATCTCCTTTTATTAATCGAAAGGCATGCATTCAACACGTGATATAACAAGCAGTAGCACCAAGAAAATGGGGAGGGGGTAAAGAAGGGGAGGGAGAGAGAAGGAAAGACAGAAGGTGGAAAATAAAATTTCTACACTATTAAAACGAGCGACCTTTTGTGCTCCAGAATTTATTTTTCTACATAGTCACCACCATTCTCACTACTTTTGCCAACGATGAACGATGTCTCAGTCGTAAAAGTCTGGAGTGCGCTTAGTAATTCTCATCTCTGTCGTCGCCACTCTGAAATCGACGAACCATCTCGTAACTGTGCTGACATCAACTGCATCGGCTTTGTAAACATTCGACAGGCACCGGTGAATGATGATCAGTTAAATTTTTGGTACTTTTACAGATTAATCAAGACATTAAAAAATGAAAATATCGAAAAAAAAAAAAGGTTATATTGTACGCATCCGTTTTGAACAGAAGATCTCCGAAAAAATTTCACTTAATTTGATTGAGTAGTTTTTTTTTACAGCGGAAAAACACGTTTTTATGACAGCATGTTGAAAGTAGACATCTTGAATTTTTAAAAAAATTTTGTTTGAATTTTAGAAACGCCACGGGAGATAACTTCATGTAAAGCGCCGACACTCCCTCCCCATATTTAATACTAGCTTTTCTTCCTAAAAATCGAACCTTTTGCTCGGTATCATAACAAATTGTTTTTTCGCTGTAAAAAAAAAAAAACTACTTGATGAAATTAAGTGCAATTTTTTTTTTTCGGAGAACTTCATTCCATAACGGATACCTACAATTTAAACTTTTCAAATATTTTCATTTTTTAATGTCTTGATTAATGATAGAAACAAGGCCTTTTCAAATTATAGAAACAAGGCCTTTTCAAATTATAGAAACAAGGCCTTTTCAAATTATAGAAACAAGGCCTTTTCAAAATAATAATAGAAATAAGCCCTTTTTCAAGACAAAGCTCAAATTTTCAAGCCTTTGTGAACACTGTTACTGATACTAAAACTATTAAGTCTCAAAAAAAAACTATCAGTGAAACAATATTTTTTTTTACTAGTTAGCTGAAACTGTTATCATAATTTTTTTTTTTTTTTAATTTTACATCCAGGCACATTTTCTCCACGGTTTGCGGCAAAGTCTTTTTAGCCTGTTTTCGCTTGAATACCAAAAGAGGAGGAGGGGAAGAAGGATCAGCATCATCATCTTGGACCATCCAAAACACGTTTTTATATTCGTTAAATTTATATTTCCTTCTTCACACCTTGATCTTTTTATTTTCTTTAAACTCACCTGAAAAGTCACCCCTGGCAGTCTTTAGGAATTCTAGTTGTTTCTTTCTCTCGACTTGGATGACAGCCTGTTGTGCCTTAACGGCCTCGGCACGTTTTCGAAGAGCTTCAGCTGCTCGTTCTTCTTTCGTCATGAATTTCGGCTACAGAACAAGAACAGTAAGCAAGAATTAAAAATTGAGCATAAAAAATTAAAATGATTAAAAATGTTATTTGTTCAGCTTTTATTTTGTTTTGAAAACTTTTGTTCATCACAAACAAGAGTTATTGCTACAGAAACATGGAGGGTTAGATTTTTAGGTGCTGTATAGATGGGGTCTATATATATATATATATATATATATAGATAATAAATGACAAAAACTTTATAGTCCAAAATCCATGATGTTGACAATTACATATTTTATTCCTTTACATCAATTGATTTCTACAATTCTTAACAGTATCTGTTTCGTAGCGGAAAATCCAAGATGGCGTAATTGAAAAATATAAAGGTAACTGCAGCTTCTCTTCCAAATTTTCGGATTCTCACCATGTTGTATCACATTTTAATTCCTTTTGGTGGATTTATTGTTGCTATTTCTTCTGATGAGTTAAGGGAAAAATAGATTCACTGATTGATATAATAATTAAGTGATTGATTTTGTGCTACAAAACGGATACTGTCAAGAATTGTATAACTCAACTAAATTAAAGGAATAAATTATAAGATGGTCAACACCATGTATTTTGGAATATAAATTTTTGTCATTTATTCTATATATTGCTCTGTATTCACATTGAACTTCTTATATAAGCATTGGTATATAATAAGAAAAATATATTCCTACAGAAACATATATATATATATATATATATATATATTCAAGCACATCTGATTAAACACAAGGTTATTCTTTTTTCTGACTTTTCTAGATATCTTTTCAATTCGCCGAGCAGTCTTTTTTTATTTCGATCGGCATGTTGTACAAAATGATGCCCAAAAGTTATTGTTCAGCCATAGTCTACTCAATCACTTTCTATTGGTGCGTCCAGAATACACTAAGCCTCAAAGGACAAGAAAAAGAACAATCGCTCCTGACGATAATCGGATGCACCGATAGAAAACGCTTGAGTAGAATATGGCTGAACAACAACTTTTGGGCGCCATTCTATACAACATGCCGATTGAAATAAAAAAGACCACTTGGCAAATCGAAAAGATATCCAGAAAAATCGGAAAAAAAGAATAACTATCGTGTTCAATCAGATGTGCTTGAATGACTTGATGCCAAACTATACAAATATATATACACAAGTGTCTTGTATATATATATGTTTGTATTTCTTACATGTGTTAAAATATATTACATGGGTTCGTGTATCATCTAACGTTGTATATAACAGTGTCTTTGATATCTAATTCTTGAATTGAAAGCCATATTTAGTATTAATAAAAAACAAAGACAAGTAAGAATTAATTCAAAAGGGAAAATTAGTGTTATTTTTGCGAAACAACATTCTGTAAATAAATAGTTTGTTGTTTTATAGATTTTAAAGACTAAAATTTGTTTATTCACCTCCTCCTCCCTTCAAGATACACCTGAAGGAGGTCGGACAAGCAGTTCGATGAAGCCAAATAATATGTCCCTGATAGTAGCCTCCCCTACATCAAAGTTTGGGGTGAAAATGTAATAAAAGAAAAAAGGAAAAAAAAAAGATAAATAACTAAGCTTCAGCTCAAAAATTCAGAAAAGCTTTGATCATTTTGCTAAAATTTAGATGTTTTTATGAGGGGAAATAAAGCAAACACATTTTGAACAAAAGGTATTCATATTAATTAGCAATACACATGAAAAAATTGAAATAGCTTAAAATATTTCAATATTGGTATCTATTGAAAGAGCTTGATGAGCTAAAAAAGAATCTTTTTTAATTTTTTAAATCCGATTAAAATTAAGGAAGTTATGACTATTTTTGTGCCTCACATGTTTGGATATTTTTCCGTCTTTAAGGCCATATGCGTTTTGTCACATTTTTTTCACTACTTTTTCAGTAACTGGAAACTGAGCACCTCCTACAAATATTTAAATATTGATTTTGTATTTATATATATAACTGGGTAGATTAGTGTCCATTCTATTATAATCCGCTGAAAAAAAATTTTAAAAAAAAGACAAAAAAAAAAAAAAAAAAATATTGGGAGTGGGTGGGGGGGGGGGTACTGCTCGCACATGTGAAGCAAAAAAATCATATTTCACATTTTCGTTTTTTTTTTTGCTTTTTTTTTTTAAAAACAAAACACTGTTAATTCACCGTTAAAAACTAATGTTACATATTTGTTTTTCAACTATATTTTTTAAATTTGACCAAAAATAACGCCGGATTGCTTTAAAATTATATATTCTTATAATCGAATAGCTCTAGTTAAGCTAATTATGATCTGATAATATGAGCTCCAACTAAATATGTAAGAACATTTTTTTGTATTCATATTTTCATTTTTTTTTATTTTTAATTCGTTCTGGAATAAAAAAAAAAACAAAGAAAAATTTGTTTACAGTAAAATAATTAATATCAGCGATAGTAGCTGCTGCTGCTTCTACAGAGCGTTTTTAGATACTTTTTAAAAATAAAACAATTTTTTTCAGGTATCATGATTTTAAATTGCTCGGTACCACAAGAGAAAGCCAGTTAAATTTTTATTTTTAACGGATAAATGTAGTAAAAAGATCGATTTATTTAACAGTGGGTGTCCGAAGAAATTTTTTCCAAAATTTTCTAAACTTGTCCTGTTGAAGTATTTTTTTTAACACAACAAAATAATGAGCTGTCAAAAGAATTTCAGACAATCGAATCTATTAAAAGCGATATCTCTTCTCGTTAATTTCCAAATTTCATGACGAAATTCTTAAGAGAAACACAGTACGACCATTTATAAATCAGGGGGGGGGGGGTCATTAAAAATCTTACGGAAAATGCTGTTTTATGTTAACATTTTTAGCACTTTATTTGCTTAAAACTCTTAAAATATATAATGTACATTATTATTTATTAATTTATTTGAAAGTATATTCATTTTCGAACAAAATGGCGGTATTTTGAGGACTTGAGGTGCTTTGGTTTTTAAAATATGAGCAGAAACCTCTTGAAATCCGTATTTATCCAAAGCGTTTTATCGTCCATGTGTATTGCTATATTTATGAATGTCACAGAAATCAACTTTTCTGAGTGGAAAAAAAAAAAGAAAAAGTGGGAATTCCACTAATAAACTTTTGAAAAATGTTTTAACTAACCTTGCTTAACGCTTCCTCTTCTGCCTTCTTTTTTGCAAGTAATTCTTCCAAGGATAACGGAACTTTCTTAGCCTTCTTTTCTGATTTTACCTTTCGTCTGAAAATTGAAAACATTTATTATAAAAAAAATGAGAGCATCTTGTCATGTAACGGATCAAAATAAAGATGAAATAAAAAAATTTTGTCATGTAACGGATCAAAATGAAATAAAAAAATTTTGTCATGTAACGGATCAAGATGAAATAAATAATTTTGTCATGTAACGGATCAAGATGAAATAAAAAATTTTGTCATGTAATGGATCAAAATGAAATAAAATTTTGTAATGTAACGGATAAAGATGAAATAAAAAATTTTGTCATGTAACGGATCAAGATGAAATAAAAAAATTTGTCATGTAACGGATCAAGATGAAATAAAAAATTTTGTCATGTAACGGATAAAGATGAAATAAAAAATTTTGTCATGTAACGGATAAAGATGAAATAAAAAAATTTTGTCATGTAACGGATAAAGATGAAATAAATAATTTTGTCATGTAACGGATCAAGATGAAATAAAAAAATTTTGTCATGTAACGGATAAAGATGAAATAAAAAATTTTGTCATGTAACGGATAAAGATGAAATAAAAAATTTTGTCATGTAACGGATCAAGATGAAATAAATAATTTTGTCATTTAACGGATCAAAATGAAATAAAAAAAATTGTCATGTAACGGATAAAGATGAAATAAAAAAATTTTGTCATGTAACGGATCAAGATGAAATAAAAAATTTTGTCATGTAACGGATCAAGATGAAATAAAAAAATTTTGTCATGTAACGGATCAAGATGAAATAAAATAATTTTGTCATGTAACGGATCAAGATGAAATAAATAATTTTGTCATGTAACGGATCAAGATGAAATAAAAAAATTTTGTCATGTAACGGATCAAAATGAAATAAATAATTTTGTCATTTAACGGATCAAAATGAAATAAAAAAATTTGTCATGTAACGGATAAAGATGAAATAAAAAAATTTTGTCATGTAACGGATCAAGATGAAATAAAAAAATTTTGTCATGTAACGGATCAAGATGAAATAAAAAATTACAACAAATAAAACTTATTTTTTAATTCTTCCAAACGAGGCTTCATAATTTGTGCATTCATTCTTTTTGCGGACTATTAACCTCATCATCATAGTTGTTGTTGTTTCACCACGTTTCGGCCAACTCATCCTTTGGCCTTCTTCAGGTGATTAACTACAATGACATACAAATGCTGAGTATTATAACTTACCCCCTCGCATGAAAGCTGACTGAAGTTCAGCGATCCATTGACAACACTATCGACAGACAGTCACAGTTTCAATGGCGAACACTGTAGATCGTCAAAACCAGAATTGGTTTGGTTTCCTGTTTAACAGTTCTGAGCTACCCTTTTAGCTGGTTACCGTATTGCTTCTACCAGTCCCACGAAGGAACTGGATCAATGGCTTCTCTGATGAGATCACCTCTGTGACAGCAAAAGGCATCATCAATCATCAGCATCAGTGAAGGCATCTCATGAAAGGAGCCCACAGGAAGGAGGTGATGTGGCATCACACTCAGACCACCGTGTTCTGCAGGAAGTGTTACCAAGGCACACGAAGGATGCAACGCAAACAGAAATGATCAAAAGCCTCCAATCTGTGAAGATCAACAGCTCTCATCAGCCAAGATTCACAACCAGAGGAGAATGGTGCGGATGACTGTTTGGTAGACTTTTGATCTTTGTGGTTAGCTTGATTTCATGTCTGGACCACAAACAGGAATGGAGGTGGCAGAAGACGAAGTAGACACTAGCGATGCAGCTATTAATATCTGCATCCCGTTGTCCAATTGCAGTGATAACTGAACTTAAGTATTTGAAGTAATTCACCTTCTTTGAGAACTTCTTCATCCAGGACAATTGGCTGCTTTTCGGTGGGGAGAAATCTTACTGTCAGCAGTTTGGTTTTTCAAGCGTTTACCTTCATGCCAAGTTGGGAAGCGAATTCACAAGACGGGAAGATATTCATTGATGAGACAAGTCTTCTACTTTTACTTATAAATTGTTTTCTGAATTACAAATGAACAGAATTGTGCCCTCTCGACGTACATATCCCCAACAAACCTGCTTAGCAACAAAATCCCACCCCTTCACTGTTGAGGTTCCTAAATGCCAGAAAGCTTTCTACTCTGATAGTTTTTTTCCTCGAACAGCTAGACTTTGGAATTCCCTTCCTTCTACCTGCTTTTCTGACTGCATCGATATGCAGAAGTTTAAATGTAATGTAAACCAACATCTTGTTAATCTTTCCAAGGTATGATCCCAAATAGTAGCTCCATACATCTAAGTGGCGATATGCCTTGTAAGGGGTGAATGCAACTAAAAATAAAAAAAAGAAAGAGAAAAAAAGAAGAAAAAAAAGAGGAAAGAAAAGAAATGAAACGGAGAAATCCCTAATAACTATAAAAGTATAATTCTTATAAAAACAATATAGAGAGGTTGGAGGTCATCTTTTATTAGTTTCTACATCAGGTGTCTGAAGGAGTCACATGTGAATTTTTTGATTCATAAGCAGTCTCCAATCAGTCACCTACAACTGTGTCTGTAATCATATCCTAAGATCTTTAATAGACCAAAAGTCCGGATTTATCAAGTATTAGTTCAGACAATTATTTTCTATATCTGCAGGAGCTGGCTGATGAGAGCCGTAGATATCAAAAGGTTAGCAATGTTTAACCTATATTGCCTGCACCAAATTCTACCGATCCGCTGACACCATTTTGTCTCCAATACACAAATCTGTATGCAATACAAGATCATCCCACTTAACCAAGCACTTTTAAAGAGGAAGCTTTATTGATTCAGCTATGCTGCATACCGCAACGTAGGCAAGTTCATCCACAAAGTAATAGGTGCAGAACAATGCCAAGATTCGCGAAGAAGCCGAGAAGGTCAGCTAAAGACATACAAGGTACGTTCAATAAGTTTCTATACTTTTTTTGAATGAGCACTTTTATTGATAGTATACACATGAAACTCCCCTCCCCTATGAAGTAATCTCCTCTGGCTGCAATGCACTTGATGTATTATTCCAACAACTTCTGGAAGGCCTCATGGAAGTCTTATTGTGTGAGCGTGTCAATGACCCTCGCCGCAGCCTTTTTCATCTCCTCAATCATATAACTACAGCCTCTCTGGGTCATAGTAGTAGATCCAGCTTTCATTGCAGGTAACTGAAGCGTCAAAAACTGCAGGATCTGAATTGATCAGCTCGACCATCTCCCTGCTGTCATGATAATGTTTTTCTTTCTGATCTTCTCTGAACATCCTTGGGGCAAACTTTATGCAAACCTTCCGCATCAGCAGTTTCTTGCAAATAATTGTGCGTACAGTTCCCACACTGACATCAAACTCTGCACTTATTGTATCTATAGACACACGATGGTCCTTATCCATGAAATTCTTTATTTGACCAATCAACTCTGGTGTTCTTCCTTACTTCTCCCACAACTCACAGACTCCCTGCCTTCCTTAAATCTTTTATATCACTCAAAAAGTGATGCTTAATTCATGCAAGATGGTCAAAAAGCAGTCTGAAGCATTCCATACGTTTTTTTTTTCCAAGTTTAAAACAAAATTTTATTGCATATCGTTATTCTAAAGTGTCCTCACATCCAGATAATGTACAATTTTTGAAATTCACCCGCTGTCGCAATCAGGCTTTAGTAGAGTGTATTCCAATTCCTGCTGTAGCTGTACATTTGAACCTGAAATCATAATAATTGGTCAGTCAGCTCATGAGATGAATAGCAATAAAATGTCTGTACAAAAATAGACGAGAAACTTATTGAAGGCACCTTGTAGTTACACACCATCAAAGCTGACGTCAAATCTACCCATCTTCCATGGACAGTTGTGTGTGTGGTTGGCATTCATCCATTTCATAGGAGGAAACGACTCAATCCGTCCTGGTTGTATGCCACCAAAGACAAGTCAAAAAAGTCAAGAGGGCATCTCTATGAAACCGGTCCCTAAGTCCGAAAGGTGGAAGCCAGGCAGAAGGGGTTACCCAGAGGACAAGGAACATGCTAGTTTCTCGTTTTCATACCTATTTTACGAGATACTTACTCATCTTTCTTATCTTTGCCTTTGTGCGATAAGTCTTTGCTTTTTTTACTCTTGTGTCCATCTTTACTGCGACTGCGAACAAGTTCTTTGCTCCGACTTCGATGACGGTGACGATCTCGGATCTGATTTTTCGATCTAAAATGGAGAAAGACAAAAAAAAAAATGAAAAAAGATGAAAATATGGTAAATCAGAAAGGAAGTACTTTAATGGAATGTGCTCTGATGAACTCACAGCACTTGTGCTCCCTTGACATACCCCCGATTAACCTGACAAGCATCAAAATCCCACCCTTTCACTGTTCAAGTCCGTAGATGTTGAAAAGTCGTCTACTCTAATAGTTTCTTCCCTCGGACTGAAAGACTTTGAAATTTCCTCCTGTTTCCCTGACTTACATTTAAATTGCAAAAGTTTAAATGTAATGCAGGGCTCTACATTGCGAGTGAAACAGTCGCATTTGCGAGTGATTTTTCAAAGTAGCGACTAGAAATAATGAAACACTTATCTTATGGCGATTGTATTTCTTTCACTGACAATCTTCCAAAGCTCACTACTGAGCAAAAAATATTTTTTCAAATTTTTTTTTTTTTTAATAAAACGAACAAAGTTAAATTATTAAAACAATAAAAGTTTAATAGAACAATGTACTGGTTTTTTTTTTTTAACGAAGGCTGTTTAAAAAATATCTGAAGGAATTAGAATGTTCATACCTCAAGTATCAACATAAAATTTGTTGTATATTTAGAATTGCACTTATTTAAAAAAACATAGAAAAATCTTTATGATGTACATACTCATCAGAGAATGAAGATGTCATATTCTAAAAATCATGTGAGTTTGGCTAGTAACTTTTCTATTTGGCTAGTAAACAAAAATATTTAGTTATCAAAGGTCAACTAAAGATAAATTTGTCTGTAGAGCCCTGTAATGTGAACAGCTAACTCACCGCTCAACTTCCCACAATCCCCTGTTAGACACAAATCCAAATGGTAGCCATTACGTTCAAGATGCAAGATGTTTTGTTTAGGATGATAAAGAATTAAAAATGTTAAAAAATAACAATAAAGCAAGCCAAGCATGCGGGGTTCCCCACCACGGGTGAAAAATTTATTTTTACCAGGACTAATGTTTGTGTAAAAAATTTTTTTAAAAATCCAAGGCGTGGTTATTGAGAAAAATGTGAACGGACGAACAGGAACAGGGGTGAATTATTAGGTTCAACCCTCCTTTGTCACGGGACCAATAATAAAACCAAGTTTCAAAATAGAGGTTGCTACATTTTTGTTGTTTGTCATGGGCACATTTTCTTCAAGATTTGGGAAGTCTTTTCTCTTCAGCCTGCATTCGTTCTGTCATCTTGCACGGCAGTTATACATGAACACCAAACACTTTTGATTTGCAACGATTTTATCATCATGATCAGATAGATATGCAGCTACACATTGGATGAAATTCATCAATCATGCTTCATCAGACACTAGATATTTGTGGGTTTACGAATGCCTCACATTAGCAATGCCCACCAGCCATAACGTGCTTTGGATAATCACAAATTTCAAGATAGTTCTACCAAAAGAGAGATTTTATAAGAAAAAACGCCTTAACAGGGCTCTATGGATAAATTTATCTTTAGTTAACCTTTGACAACTAAATATTTTTGTTTACTAACCAAAATAAAAAATTACTCATGAAACCTACGTGATTTTTGGATTATAACATCTTCGTTCCGTGACAAGTGTATAAACCATGTACTTGTTTTTAAATAAGTGTAATTCTAAATATACATAGAATTATATGTTGAGAATTGAAAGTATAAACATTCAAATCTCTTTAGACGTTTTTAAACAGCCTTTGTTTAAAAAAAAAATAAAGAGTATGTTGTTCTATCAAACCTTTTATTGTTTGCTAATTTTATAAAAATAAATTAAAACGGCTGAAAAGACATTTTTACCTCAGTAATGAGTTTTGGAAGACTGACGGTGAAAGAAATACAATCGGCAAAAGATATACATTTTATTTCTAGTCGCCACTTGGGAAAAAAGAAAAAAAAAAGGAAAAAAATTGTTCCCAAATGCGACTGTTTCACTTGCAACGTAAAGCCCTGTTTAAATCCTCAAAATACCACCAGTTTGTTTGGAAATGATTGATTGATTGGTTGTTTTTGTTTAACAGCATATCAACTCATTCCGGGTTATTTAATGTCGAATTCAGTAATGTTGAAAAATGGTTTTATGCTTCAAGTTCTTTATATCTTCACGTCATAATCACGTTGACACACTAGTTCTCGCCAGATTATTCAAGTTAAGCAACGTTCACCCTGGCCTGTCCCAGATAGGTAACCATTTGGGACCGCTAGATGCTGCATGTGCTCCCCGTTTATCTCTGCATGGTTTCCACTCAACCTGAACTTATATACTTGAAATGGGGGAATTATTTTACTTTAAATTTATATTTAAAACTAATCCCCACTCTAAAATTCTAAAATAATTGGTTTTGTTTTTTTCTTTCTGCCAAGTTTTTCACAAAAATAAACAAAATTATATGGAAAAATTTCATTAATTTTCTACTTACTTATTAATTACGATCAGGTTTTTGGATAAACTATTACTTCTGTTACTTCCGTTTTTATCGAATCTGTTTCCAATTTAAGCCCCCGCAAAAAAATTTTGTTTTGCAACTGAGGATAAATTCGCCCTTTTATTTTTTTTAAATTATTTTCTGTAAAATGTTCTGATGGGGGTATGAGACGAATGGATTCGCCAATCATTATTATAATAAACGGCTGTGCTAAACAACCAATCGAAACGTCGCAAAATTATTATAAAAATTGTCGAATTTTGGATTCAATCAGTTCGCCGTTTGCTACGTCACGGACCGCATTTAATTCTTCGCCGCCATCTTGGTTACTGATCTGAACTACGCTGACATCTTGGTTACTGATCTGAACTACGCTGACATCTTTGTTCAACATAATATCTCAGAACTTAAGAGGTTAACTACGCCACGGACCGCATTTGATTCTTGGTTGCCATCTTGGTTACTGATCTGAACAACGCCGCCATCTTTGTTCAACACAATGTCTCAAAACTTAACATTTTCAATTTTTATTTTGAAGAGGTGTGTCTACTCTTTTTAGGTGATTACATCTGGTTTTATGAATTTGCTTTTACAAGTTTTTACTGTTATTATTTGTTATGGGGAAGGGGGGGTCGAAAATTCTACCTTTATTATGGTCATACCAACCTAGAAAAATTTTTGGTGTTTTAACTTATTTTAAAGCGTTTATTAAGTTTTAAATGCAATGGTGCTGATCGCTAAAGTTAAAAGGACAAAAACGGCAGACATGATGCCGCCACCTTTAGAGTCTCGAGAATCTCTCAAAACTCGAAAATAAAAAATAATGGTAGAAATACCAAATCCACTGAATATATATCACCAGGACATTTTTGGAGTAGATTTCTATTTTGTTGCAGTGTATCATTCAAAAACAAGATGGTGAGAAGTTTTTCTTCGATAAAATGTCTCATATAGGCACCGCCAAAATTGGCCTAAAAATCAAGTTGTTGTTGTTGTTGTTTTTTAAAACAAAATTACATTTATTAAAATCCATTATTTCTGAGTAACTTTTTTTTTCCAGAAAGATAAAACCCTGAATTTTATCATATAGAAAACAGAATAATGTAAAACTTTTTCTACTATTTTTAATTAAATTTTAAATGTTTAATTTTCCCAAAAAGTTAACAATTGACATTTTTTGTCTTGCACAAAAAACGTACATAAATATTTTTAAAAAAAGGTTTTTGAAATAATTCATTTATTTATTTGTTGTTTAACTAAGATTTAGGATGATTTTCTATGAGAATATGCAAAAATATTATAATATAAGTACCTGGATTTCAAATAATTCCACTTATTCATATAGGCAACCAGTTACTTCACGTCTATCTAGAGGCTAGATCGACATTGTTTACGTTTGTAGTGTATAAAAAGCAAACTATGGAAGACCAAACAGGCCAAAAAAAACTTATTTTTCAGTGACAAAAATTTTAATGCATTATTAACGCTGAGGCTGGCCAGTACCAGATGGGTGACCATTTGTAGGAGTTTGGTTTTTAATGTGTATGTGTGTGGGGGCCAGGCTCCCCCAAAATGGGGGGGGGGCAATTTAAAGCAGAATAAAAAAAAATTATTTCAGCGCGTTTGGTCCACCGTAGTCGAAAGGCGGCAAACGTTTTCAAACGGGATCGAAAAAATGATGCTATTTTTAACACAAAGGGCACAATATTTATCGAATTTTTTTTTTGTATCGATTCTTCAAAGTATGCCCTGTTTAATAATGGTCATGCATTATTCGGCTCGCTAAAAAAAAATTGTTAATTTATTTATCAAAGATTTTAAAATGGCTTTTTTCGTATAAATATTAAAAATTTTTTTTTTTTTTTTGCTTAACTTAAATTAATTATTTTACTTAACATATTCACCGTATTTCACACTTCAAAACTCAAAAGCGGGATAATTAAACACAATCGAAGTTCTGATATTCAGACTTCAAAATAAGGTATGCAAATAAGGTTTTTGGTTTTGTTATTTTTAATCTATAATTCTGTCCCTTACAACAACACAATATGTTGTGTTCAGTTTCAGATGATTATTTTAAGCATATTATTTGTACCCCCCTCAAAACAAGGGGGGGTGTAAGCAAAAAAAAATATATATATATAAATATCGTTTATGAAAAATAAGTACACTGTTATAAAGTTCATTCTTCTCTTAATAATCGCTGAAAATTTCGTATTGATCGGCTAATTATCTGATTTTTGGTAGATTTTTAAAAAGACGGTCCGTCAAAAAGTACTTACCTGCCCCCCCCCCCCAGTTTTGGCGGTGCCTAGTCTCATAATATTTGATTTTCTTAAATTAAAAAAAAAACTACTAGATCGATTTACGTGATTTTTGGAATATGACCTTTTATGCAGTGACAAGTACGTACATTATAAAGATTTTTTGCAGATTTTTATAGAAAAGCAGATTACTAGTGGACCATTTATAGACTTGCACCGCCGTTTTCATTCATTAAATTAAGTTTTTCACTCGTTTAGTTAGTTTCGCTTATTATCGATTTCTTTCACACGTGCATAGAAGAAAAGATAACTAACTGCACTGGGACGAAATTACACTTTCCGTTCCATTTTGATGACACTCTTTAAACATCGTGGGCTTCTCCACAAATACGAAAAAAAACTTATCCAGAAAAGATTTACGTTTTTAATTTTATGAGTGAAGAAAGTGTGCCTTTTATGGATAAGGCGGAGTTGATTTTTGATTTTTTTTAGGAAAAAAAAAAAAAAAAAAAAAGTGAATTTCAAGTTTTCAAAAAATATGAATAAAAACTTGTATGAATTGCAAAAACATTTATTTTTTAATTATACTTTTATATCATCGCGAACCAAAATTCGTCGGCTGATAAAAGAGGAACATTTTTGTATGGCACCGGCCGCAGCTTTCTGGCAGAGCTAGTCTTTTGCGATGCGAAAATGCGGCTAAAATCTCAACCCCCTACATTAGACCAGTACCCAACCCAAAAAAACGAGTGCTCGCGTAAAGTTTTACCACATAAAGAATTAACTTGCTTAATATCCGGAAAACTACTTGTTTGTGGAAAATTTAATTGCGATATTCGTTTTCAGCATACCCGAAAACCTATAAAAAGTTGTCATTTTAAAGGAATGTTTGCTTTTAAATCGTACGTTTCGGTTATTTTCTGATATTATTAAAAAAAAAAAAAAAAAACAAACGGTACTAGTGCCGGACTGCCGGGCAGTGTTGTACTTTGTCCCGAAAATGTTCGATAACTCTTGGCGGTTCACAATTTACTATGACACCGTCTAAGCAGGTGCGCGTTCATATTAATTTGATTTTACGCAGACGAATTTGAATAAATAACCTGACGCTTTTTCATTAAAGTTTCGATAAATTTGCACTTTTTTTTTAATACGCACGTTAAAGTTATTTCAAGTTATTACAAATACAACATTATTTAATTTATTTTTAATTTTCACGTTTTAATTTTTTTAATTTATTTCAAGTTATTACAAATAAATTAATTTCGAACAAACAAAATATTGAATAAAATGACAATTGTATTAAGTTTTTGAATAAAAATTATTTAACACGAACTAACAAAATATTGAATAACATGAAAATTATTTAACAGGAACATTTTTATTAAGCATCTTGCTCTCGAAACAAAATATTGAATAAAATGATACTTGTGCAGTTTTGCATAGACATTAAAAAATGAAAAACATTGAATAAAATTTATTTAACACGAACAAACAAAATATTGAATAAAATGATAATTATTTAAGAACATTTGTTTAAGTATATTGCTCTCGAATGCATTTAATGATGCGAGGAAATGCGTGCTCCTTCTCACGTCGTCTCCACAACTCTTCCATGAGATGAGTGGAACAAATTCTCATTTGTCGCTAACTCTCCTAAGTTTTCTTTTTATGTGGGACCAAAATCCCTCCACAGTTTGTGTGTGGACTGAGGAGTCTACTGGATTTATGAAATTTTGTTCGTAGAGCAGGAGCACCTTATCGTGACTGCTGGGCATACTTCCGTAGGCCGCCCATCCGTCACTGATGATCCTGGTCCCTGGCAGAATCCAAGATCTTATAATTGGAAGTAGTGTGTCCCGATCCCTTCGTTCTACCACTGTAAGGTTGCATCGGCTACTTCCTCTTTCTACGGCTCCAAAAACCCACACTCCATTTTTTGCTCTCCCTCTATTATATTTCCTTCTGAAGAATAGAGACTCGTCGATCTCAACTTCTTTTGGTACATTTGTCTATTTGCATTCCACCCAGTTGGGTTGTCTATGATACCTTTTTCACAGACTTCTCGGATGAAAGACATCCAGTTAACTATTGTGTGTTCCGATACACCGAATTCATCTTTTATTCTGCGCTGGATCATTTCCATGCTCCACCAGAATATTAATGTCAGCAACTTACTTATTGGCAAGCGGCTTCTTTCGAAGAAGGAGCCTTTCCTGACAGTGGCTGTGGATTTGCAAGAATCTGAGGGACAATTCCACACATATCCATCAGAAGCTTTTGACCGTTTATGCAGAATTGCAGAACCCTACGATTGTTGCAACTTTGGCATACGCTGGTATTCTGTATCAGGCCTAAAGAAGCTGCAGCGTCTGATCAGTTCCAATGACTTCGGTAAACTTTGCAAATGTCCAACTCGTTTCATGTATTTCGGCAATTGTTAACACACGGTTAACAATTTCTGTTCTCATATTGAACAGATAAATAAAAAATAAATAAATAATATAAAGATAAATTAATTAATTTGTAATAACTAGAAAGAACTTAAAAAATTAAAACGTGCAAATTAAATAAATTAATTGTGTATTTGTAATAACTTGAAATAACTTTAACGTGCGTATTAAAAAAAACGTGCAAATTTATCGAAACTTTAATGAAAAAGCGACCGCGTGCTTTTTAGACGGTGTATTTTATTCAATTTCGTTTGCGTAAAATCAAATTAATATGAACGCGTACCTGCTTAGACGGTGTCATAGTAAATTGTGAACCGCCAAGAGTTATGGAACATTTTCGGGACAAAGTACAACACTGCCGACTGCCGGATGTAAATAATAACGTTATTATTTAAAAAAGCCATTCTTAACATGGGGAGGGAAGGGTGTTTTGTACCTATTCTATACTTACACCTTACAATTAAATAAAAAAACATATCATAAAACTTTAATTACACTTGGAAATACGATATAAAAAATGGCGCAGATCTGCACTGGCACCAAAAACACACACACACAAAAATTGAAATAAACGCCGGTTCCTCCATGGACCCTGCTCCCCCCCCCCCTGCAGTGACACGGAATAAAATTTGATTTTCTTGAATAATAATAATAAAACAAAAATACTGATCAAATTACGTAATTTTTGGAATATTTCATTTTCGCTCCGTGACTGACATCACAGTTTCTGTGTTTTCTTTACTTTTAATTGGCGCCATAAGTGCTTATCTAAATAATAATTAAGGCGGACCTGAACGAGAATCACCCCCCCTCCATATTTTTGTTTTCTGTTGATTTTTTTTTTTTTTTCACAAAATTTTTCAGTAGATTATTATGGGTTTGTTTTACTATATACATAGATTTGAAAAAGTTGTCAAAAACAAATATATAACAAATAAATGTTATCAAAGGTAAGTAAGTTACTTTTCTTTTATTTAATGTAAAATGTTTATTCAGCTCGAAAAACATAGTGTTTATCGAGGTATTTGAAAAATACAAATGGTGTCGGACTCTATGTTAAACACGTTAAGTTTGAGAAAATGAGTTAAAACTAAAAAAACTATATAAAATATTGTTAGATACACACCAAATATATATCAGCCTATGTCACGGTAACATATCTTGAGTAAAACAAAAATTGATTGGACACTAATATACCAGATTATCTCACACAAAAAAAAGCAGCAAAATAAGTCAATATTTCGACATTTGTAAGGGGTGCTCAGTTTTTAGTTACAACGTAAATCGATCCCTCATTTTGTAAACACGGAAATGAATTATTGCCCTTTGTATTTTTTTTTTTTTTTTCCTTTTTGCAATCACCCATGTTAAGAACAGCTTTCGGAATAAACACCCCACCCCCAACTTCGAAAGCCGTTCTTAACATGGAGATGTTGGGAGTGTTTATTCCGAAAAAATAGTGGGGGATGATTCTCGTTTAGGTCCGTCATAAATAATAATAATAATAATAATAATAATAATAATAATAAACTAGTGTTTACCTTTCTCTACTCCTGGATCGATGTCGACTTTTATGCATTCTTCTTTCTCTGGATCTCGATCTATCCCGTCTTGTTGGAGATCTGGGTCTTTCCTTTTTACGATCGCCGACAGACAGAGCCTCATCTTTCTCTGGCGAAATAGTCTGTCGTTCTTTTTTGCCGACATCGTGCACGTTACTCTCAACAATCATCGGAGCAACCATGTTGGGATGAAGATGTTGAAAATAAATTGTAAACGAAACAAAATCTTTAAAAAAAAAAAAAAAAATGAAGATTTGCCCAAAAAGTTTTACGTCACTTCGTTTTGTTTTACCTAAAAGCTAATCCACGTGAGGTATGTGAGGCCCACACGGGGGGCACCCACGGGGCTTTATAAACCCACACGTTTGAATAATAATTGAAAAAAAAAAACACGCTGTAACTGTATTAAAACGGAAAACTTTTTTACAAAGAGTTCAACAACACGAGTTCAAAATATTAGACGCCATCTTGAAAATATGGAGCTCACGTGATCAACAAGGGGAGATAACTACGATGTTTACGCGGCAGCAAAAACTTCCTTTTTTTTTTATCAAAATTTAAAAAATATATGAAAAGAAGAAAGAATTTTTTTAAATAAATTTAAAAAATAGGAAAATATTTTTGTTTTTTGTTTTTTATTTTACTTTTGTTAGTTTGAAGAGATCAAGGGGCTCCTTCCTGGGGCTAACGCTTTATTCTATTATAGTTTAAATTAAGGGCTCTTTTAAGAATAGACACTGTTCCCTTTATGGCTGCTATCTGTATTTCCTTACAGCTTGGTTTTCCAGGGATTGCTTCTAAGTATTTATGAAGGTTCTTTTTTTTATTATGCCAGTTGCTCCTGTCACAACTGGTATAATGTTTATTTCTTTCAGAGACCATGTTGTTTTTAGATCATTTTTTAGGTCCTGATATTTTGTTATCTTTTCCCGTTCTGTTCTATTAAGGTCAAAGTTGTTTGTGACTGTGACGTCGATAATGAGTGTAGTCCTTTCGGGCTTGTTCCATATTAATATATCTGGCTTGATTGCCTTGTCTTTTATGTATCTGCCTGCCTGTATGTCTTTGTCGTAGAACACTGTCACTTTTCCATTTGATGTTATTGGTGGTGGTTCATGTTCCTAGATGTTTGACGACCTATCTAGTTGCATCTCTCCACAGATCTTCCAATGTAAGTATCTACATACTTTGTTGTGGCAAGCAGTGTAATGACCAAACCGATGACGAGGAGAGGTTTTGTCATGATTTTGCCATTGCCTATGACCTCACTCAGATTGTTCACGAACCCACCTGTGTGCCCGATACACCCGGTCAATATGCAAGCCTTCTAGACCTTTTCCTCACGACTTCCCCTGAGCTGTGTTCATGTTCCATTCTATCTCTTCTGGGATCCTCTGACCACTCAGTTGTAGCAGTTAAGATAAAAATGAAATGTAATAAGTCTTCAGACGTACCTCTCCACCGTACTGTATATCGATACTCTATGGCTGACTGGGATAGCTTCCGTACATTCATATCTGACCTACCTCTGCATTCCATATTTAAAAAGGATGTGTCCTCTATAGTATCAGACCTGACCGAATGGTTAATTGCAGGCATAGACCGATTCATACCATCTAAAAATTTCCAACAAAAACCTAACAGCCAGCCATGGTTCTCCCCTGAATGTGCTGCTGCCATCGCACACAGAAATCACTTTTTCCATAGCTACCAGCGTAATAGATGCACTGAGACTAAATCTGCCTTCAGGACTGCCAGCAACCACTGTAAAAGAGTAATAAAACATGCAAGAGAGCTATATGCTCAGTCTGTTAAATCCAAAGTAGCTGAGCAGCGGGTTGGTTCCCACCAGTTCTGGCAAATAGCAAACAGGATCTTGAACAGAAGTGTGCGTTCTATCCCAACTATCATCAGTGGACCTGAGGTCATCTCGTCAGCATCAGATAAGGCCAGACTATTTGCCAAGAACTTTACAGTTAATTCTACCCTATGCGACAATGGCCATCAACTCCCTGTATTTCCTCCTATAACGGACAACACGCTATGCAACATACAAATATCTGTGTGTGAGGTCGCCAATCTAATCAAGAACCTTGATTCCAGTAAAGCAACTGGCCCTGATAGCATTCCAGTTATAGTGCTGAAAAAGCTCCAACCAGAACTTGCCCCCATACTTACAAAACTGTTTAAGCGTTACCTTAAGGAGAAGTACTTTCCAACACCCTGGAAAACCTCATCAGTATACCCTGTATTTAAGAATTTAGGTAAAAAGTCATCTCCCTCTCAGTACAGACCAATAAGTCTCCTGTGTGTCATGAGTAAGTTGTTGGAATCCATATTAAATAAAGAAGTAGTCAACCACCTCAACAGAAACAACCTTCTTAGTGACATGCAATATGGTTTCCGCTCTTCAAGATCTACAGCAGATGTGCTAACGGTTATATCACATAGGATTAGTGAATCTCTTGACAAAGATTTCCTTTTCAGGGCAATTGCTCTTGACATATCGAAGGCCTTCGATAAGGTTTGGCATAAGGGCCTATTTCACAAGATTTCCAGCTACGGTATTACTGGAAATGTTTTCTCAATCATTAAATTATTTCTCTCTGATAGGTTCATAAGAGTAGTGGTCGATGGGCAGAAATCAGAGGCCCACAGTATTAATGCCAGAGTCCCCCAGGGATCCATCCTGGGCCCAACTCTCTTCCTGATCTACATCAATGATCTCCCAAAACATACTTAAATCATTCGTTGACATCTATGCTGATGACACGACCACTTATGGCAACACATCAAAGGCTGTAAATGACAAAGTTCTCTCTAATTCTCTCTCCTCTAATCTTGAGCGCGTGGTACAATGGGGGAAGAGGTGGCTGGTCACTTTTATTGCATCCAAAACCAAACTCCTATCTTTACATCATCAACGCTCTGATCCCCATCTGGCATCAATTGAAATGGATGGCTCTCGTTTTGGGGAGGCTCTATGTCTTCACAAGCTTCTGGGATTGACCTTTACTGCTGACGTGAAATGGAACACGTACATAAAGTCTGTTGCCAAGGTCGCTGGAAAAATGGTGGGATCCTTCTACTGCTCCAGAGGATATCTCACTGCTGATGCAATTTTCTATCTATATAAAAGCCAAGTACATCCAAGGATGGAGTACTGCTGCCACATCTGGGCAGGAGCTGCTAAAAACAGCCTATCCTGCCTTGACAGAGTACAAAATATATTGCGGCCTAGTGGAGGATGCCCTTTTCTCTTCCCTGCAGCCTCTCTCCGACAGAAGAGACGTTGCAAGCCTGTCTTTGTTTTATCGTTATTTCCATGGCAAGTGCTCGTCTGAGCTCCAATCTCTTGTCCCCCTTCACCAATCTTTCATGAGAAACACCCGTCTGGCTGAAACTACTGTCAATAATTTTCCCCACTCTTTATCTGTGCCTAAATCCAAACGTAGATTCCATGAGCAGAGCTTCTTTCTTAGAACTGCACGCCAGTGGAACTCTCTGCCGCTTGCCTGTTTCCCACCTGACTACAACTTGGACGTCTTCAAGTCCAACATAAACAAACTCCTGACAAACCGCCCCCTTAAGTAAGACACTCTATCAAAACCCCCAATACTAATGATTACTACAATACTATCTCATTGATCACTGTACACGCAATAACCCTTATCCCTGAGTGGCCTCTGGGCCTTGATAAGTGGTGACTCCCATGTAAAAAAAAAAAAAAAATCCAGACATTAGGTGGCTTGGGCTTTCAACAGCTGAGTGACAGAATCTGCATTAGTCGTTTTTTTGTAGACAAGCCATTTTCTTAAATCCATTTGTGAGTTAGCCTTGGTCTTGTGCAGCTATAATTAATCGTTCTTCATCAAATGGAAATTTGTCACTTTTAAACCATTGTAGTGAGGCCTCCTTGTCAATGTACCTATTTATTATGCCTCCCCACGGGACAGAGTTAGACACCAGGGTCGTTTTTTAGCGTGGAGAAAAGGTACAAAAATAAAAATTGTCTCAGTCGTGAAGGATTTCTCCTCCACCGAAAGAGAACAAGAAATAGAAGTGCAGCATCTGAAGAACAGATGGTATTTATTTGCTCCCCCACTGAGCAAATTAGGCACAAGGCCGTTTTTAATGTGAGGTAAAAACCAGCTCCCCTAAAAGTAGGCAAAAAGGGGGCACTCTGGTTACCAAAAATAATAATTGTCCCAGTATAGAGGGTTTCCCCTCCATTGACTGGTACAAATTATCTTAAGTGCAGCATCTGAAGAACAGATGGTATTTATTTGCTCCCCCACCGAGCAAATTAGGCACAAGGCCGTTTTTAATGTGAGGTAAAAACCAGCTCCCCTAAAAGTAGGCAAAAAGGGGGCACTCTGGTTACCAAAAATAATAATTGTCCCAGTATAGAGGGTTTCCCCTCCATTGACTGGTACAAATTATCTTAAGTGCAGCATCTGAAGAACAGATGGTATTTATTTGCTCCCCCACCGAGCAAATTAGGCACAAGGCCAATTTTTAATGTGAGGAGTGAAGGGAGGGGGAAGGGAAAAAGGGGACCAGCTCCCGAGAGGTGGGAAATGGGAGCTGGTTAAAGGTCAGGCATGTGGGGTTGCCCCCACATCTGGTCTTTGCTAGTCATAGCTAGTCATAGCTAGTCATAGCTTGCAGTATCTGCCGAAACAGATGGTATTTATTTGCTCCCCCACTGAGCAAATTAGGCACAAGGCCGTTTTTAATGTGAGGTAAAAACCAGCTCCCCTAAAAGGGATCACTCTGGTTACCAAAAATAATAATTGTCCCAGTATAGAGGGTTTTTATTTAAATGCTGCCCACATCAGCATTATGTGGCACAAGGCCGGAAAGTGGGAACCCCGCAGGCTCCCCTAAAGGAGGGGCACTCCTGCAATTTTAAAAATTGCCTGAGTAACCCCGTCGGCATTCCCCGGTCGGGGCGCCTCAGGCAGCAAGCAATAAACTTGCCCCACCGGAAAGCCCGGTGGCAAGGCCTGGGAGGGTGGACCTCCTAGGTATTACCCAGGCGGTTCCCAGTATAGAGGGTTTCCCCTCCATTTACTGGTACAAACCATCTTAAGTGCAGCATCTGCTGGAACAGATACTACACTTTGATCTTGTCACCCGGGCCATGGAGGGCCGCTGACATTGTGAATGTAGCTCTGGTTCAGTTCTCCCATGAACCTGCCTGCTCTCTTATGTTGTTGCCATCCTTCTAGTCTTGTCTTTAGTTTTCTTTTTGTATACTCCTTTCTCATTCTTTCGGGCGATTAGGGTTGCTGGGTTGTCATATTCTTCTGTTGTGTTGTCCAGTGTGTTAGCACTGAAATTTTCACCGAGCTTTCTGTTTGTGTACATCGATGATCTTCTAAACAAACGCATTTCAGATGAAAGTATTATTACGTACTTACGTGTCATATCGAAATTAGTATAAATTCCAAAAATTACGAAAAACGATCCAGTAGAAAAATAGGTGCTTTTGCTTTTTTTTTTTTTTTTACATAGGTATAACTACTTATCAAGGCCAAGAGGCCACTCGAGGACAAGGGTTAAAGCGTGTACAGTAGAAATTGGACAATATAGTAGTCGTTAGTAATGGAAATTCTGTAAATTTGTTAACTTATATGGGACGGCTCATCAAAAACTTGTTTACGTTAGACTTGAAGACAACCATATTGTAGTCAGCTGGAAAGCAGGAAAACGGAAGACAATTCTATAAGCGTGCAGTTCTAAGAAAGAAGCTTTGCTCATGGAATCTACGCTTAGGTTTGAGCACAGATATTAAGGTGCTTAGAGTCAACATGACAGATAGACTTTTTTTTAAATATGTGGCTTACTTAATTATCATGTCGAAAATTCATTGAGAAAAAAATTATAGTTAAAAGTAATTTTTACATAAAATTGGGGGAAATTGCATTTTCCCTTGATGTGAACACCTTGAAGATTGCGAAGACAGATGATATACTTGTCTCCCTTTTGATCACTCAAATGGCGATTAACATTTTAGCCTTATAGTGATAGATTTTTTTAAATTTTTTTTTTTTAATAAGAACACAATATAGGAATTTTCGTCATTTTTGGATATAATAATATTTTCGACATGACAAGTAAGTACTGTTGCTTTTGCTTAAAACAACATATTTAAACAAAGAAATCGATCTGTCGACTCTGTCCTAAGCACCAAAAAATAATTATAAGTAAAAAATACAATTTATTGAATTACCGAGTTTTTTTTATATATCTTAATGCAGAAGAGTTGTGTTGTGTAACCAATTCAATTTGATAAACTGACTTATCTCCCTTATTTTTTTTATTTTTACTTAAATTTAAATTATCTTAAATTAAGAGTTTGCCATTTTTAAGGCATAAAATTTTAAAACGTAATCATTAATGCTTTTTGTTTTTAGCAAAAGACGATATATCTAGCATACCTTCTATTGGATTATTTTTTCGTAATTTTGCAGATTTATACTAATTTCGATGTAACATGTAAATACATAATGATGTTTTCACCTGAAATGCGTTGGTTTAAAAGATTGTCAATCTAGACAAGCACCAACTTTTTTTTAAATAATAATAAATAAATAAAACATAAGAATTATATATATATATATATATATATATATATATATATATATATATATATATATATATATATATATATATATATTTATTTATAAAACAGTAATCTACGTACATGCATGTTTCGGGGCCCTACCCCTCTTCAGCATAGCTAGCTGTTATTAGGACTCGAACCCTGGGCCTTAATGTATTTCAGTCCAGCGTCTTATCCATAACGCTATGATGCCATAGACGATTTACTGTTTATTTTTTTTATCGTTTATATATTTACATAGTTTTTTTTGTTGTTGATTTTTTTAAACGATATTGAGGTTAGCGTCTTCACCTTGAAGATCGGATTTTTTTTTTTTTTTTTTTACATCATAGCGTTATGGATAAGACGCTGGACTGAAATACATAAGGCCCAGGGTTCGATTCCTAATAACAGTCAAGCTATGCTGAAGAGGGGTAGGACCCCGAAACATGCATGTACGTAGATTACTGTTTTAAAAATAAATAAATGAATAAAAAATATTATTTGTTTACGTTCAAAATAAAAAATGGGCAATTTCTAAAAAAAAAAAAAAAAAATCTGACGCTAACCTCAATATCGTTTAAAAAAAAATCAACACCAAAAAAACTATATATATATTGTTTTTAAAATATAATATTTGCAACCTAATATTATATTTTAAAAATAATATATGTACTGCTCCCCATGTGGGGGTACCAAATTGGTTAAAGGAGAAAATTATTTAGGTAAAAATGCACTTTCGTAAATAATTGAATTCATTTAAAATGTATCACAAAAAACAAAAACAAATGACATATATATATATATATATATATATATATATATATTATTATTATTATTATTATTACAAGCTTAACGTATTGGTATTAAAATCAATTTAGTATTAGGTATTGTATAAGTATTTTTTAAACTAGTAGATATATCAGAAACTTATCCATTTTCAGATAAATTATATGAGAAACTGTCAGAAATTTATCCTCTTTCAGATAAATTCCACGCTAAAATAACAGCCTGCAAAAAAAAATAAAAGGATGAAATAAAAAGGGGGGGGTAAAATATAAAGGTCTTGTTTCAAAACAAAGAAGAGATTTTATTTATAAGAAGTTTACAAATTTTCCCCTTTGCGGGCATTTAATACAAAAACAGAGAACGCCAAGGTAACAACATATAATGAAAAAAAACCCAGCTGAAAATGTTGTATCAATGAACGAATACAATATAATTCATATAGTAGTTCTTAATCACTCTCTCATATGCAATAAAGTTTAGGAACGTACTCACGGTCAGGCATGTGCCTTTTTTTTTTTTTCTCAATTTAAAGTCCTTTAAAATTTTACACTCCTTCTAAATACGTAGAAACCGTAGCCATGTAAATAGTCTTCAGAAATACACTTCGTCACGTACCAGTGTTCTGTTGCCGGGTATTCTTTGAAGGAGGGCTCGTCAAAATTCCGTATCAGCGCCGGACAATGAAATCATGTCCAATATCCATGTCGCTGGAATCCAAAAAGAGGCCGAATTTCACACTGGGCTCGTGACGTCATCAAGGAGCTAGCATTACTCTTTTCTCCTAATTAAAGGGAGTTTCATACAAACCCAAAATATACGAAACTAAGAATCATAAAAGATACGAAATACAGAAAATCAAATATAAGAACCAGAATAAAAATATAATAAACGTATAGACAGGGGGATGCATAATTATTGGTACAAAAAAATTCCAACAAAACGAATAGCCTGCAAAAAAATAAAAGGATAAAAAAGAGAAAGGAGTAAAAAAAAGTTAAAAGTGGCCTTGTTTAAAATGAAGAAAAGATTTTATTTACAAAGTAGTTTGCAAATTTTTCCTTTTGCATTCAAGAACAAAAAACGACAAGTAACAAAGAAAAGCACAAAAAAATCAAATTGGTTCATAAATTATAAACATCGCTTCAACGCATGACCACCATTAATATGAAATTTAAGAACGAGTACTTCCAAAATAACACATACAATAAATTCAATAAATTCTATGGGATGTACTCACAAGTCCTTTTTTTTCTATCAGTTCAAAAACTTTCAAATGATTCCAAATTTCTTTACCTCCAAAAACGCGCATATTACCACAACATATATAAAAGTAAGGAAGTGTTCACCTCATCACAACCCATGTTTTCTTCTTGTCGGATTCTTCCAGAAAGAATGGTTCAGGAATCTTTCTTCACAGCAGGTAATGAAGTATGCGTCCATACTCCTGGCTGGCAGGGTTCAAAAAAGAAAGATTTTCACGCCGGATACCATGACGTTATTCAAAAGGAGCTAGCATGGTTTTTATTCAAAACTGGTCTAGGTGTTTGGAGGTGTGTGTTGAGCAAAAAAAGTGGTAGTAGGCAGCCAGGCTCGAACCTGTACCGCGAAGGAGGAAAAGAATGTGAAAAAAAAAAAAGTGACGTCTTTGCTGTTTTGCCCATCGCCAAACCGGATGTGACGAATGTTTAAATTAAGGTTAGTCAATCGAAAAGAAGGGATGACTTTAAAAAATATCGGCGAAAAGTGCCCAGTTGAGGGTGAAGGAATAAATGTTTTTAGCCAATTTTTCGATATTTGTCGTCCGAAGGGTCGAGCTTCTTCAAAACAATATCGATCTCGTGAAAATCCGTCGCCTCTGTCAAAAGTTTTAGGCAGACATACATACATACATACATACATACATGATGATTGCAACGTCTTGTCAGACGAGTGCCACTCCCTCAGACACTTAAAGTCCATGAGCCCAAAAATGACTTCCATCGCCACAGGACCATTTTTATAGACAAATACCTGAGGGAGTATCTATACACAGATGATGTTACAGAGTCTTAGCTTTGTACGACAGCTAAGTCTCTCTCTCGGTTCAAAATGTTGAGATCCAGCAACAAGCAAGAGCAAGATAGCCAGTAACAAGTTAAACTGCAGACCAGCTTAATGCGGGTACTGGTCTCCCGCTTTATGGTTTTTTAAATCAGAGATTTGCTTCTCCGAGAAAGGTTGTCTTCACGACAGCTTATGGGAGCCCTCTCCACCCCAACACACACATACATACACACAAACACACTCGGTGTTAGTTTGCAGTTGACCCCGAGAAAGGTTTCGTTCGCCCTTTGGAAGGTCTTGTTTTCAATCCTTCAGGGAGACTAGCCACCCTCCACACCAAACAAGTCTGGTGGGGTGAACCAGTTTAGTTGCCGGTGACCTGACCATGAGGTAGGTAGTATTGGGTTACATGGTACCAGTAGCATATGACATGACCTGATATACATACATACATACATAGATTTAAACAGACAGGTGAGATTTATATTATAGATTAATAGTAGTTTCACACGACTATCAAATAGTACAAAACCAAATTTAATAAAGTAAAAATATAGCAAATATGATGAATGAACCAGAATACAAACAGAGTGCAAAAATATACATGGGATTATATAATTATTGATACAAAAAGAAATTTCAACATAATCTCCTTAAATGAAAGTTGGGTGACGTCTGTAAGGAGAACAAAAGAGCACAAAAAGTCAAGTCAAATTCAATTCTATACAAATTCACAATATATAAAACTTAAATATATAAAACTTAAATATATAAAACTATCCTTCAGGTTTGAGTTGTGAACTGAGGAGCACCCAACCAGATCGACAAGTTTAAAAACTTATGAACAGAAGTGTTAGAGAGAGGCAAGGTGCGAATGAACTCGAAATCTGGGCCATCAAAAATGGAACCTGGAATTGGATGACCTGGTCCTATGACGCAAGTCGTTTTATGGGTCAGGCCGTTGAATAGAGCAAAGTTCGAACGAACTTAAACCCTGACCGACAAAAATGAAACCCGGGAATGAGATGATGTAATTCGGCCGCAGGTAAGACCAAAAGCAAACACAGAGAGGGTCAGAATATGGGTCGATGACGTAAATTGGTTAATGGGTTACTAGGTCGAATATCCATAAAAGAGAAATGATAAACAAAAAACAGGCAGAGAGACGCGGAGAGAGAAACGAGGCACAGACGACGAGAAACTGCCTGTCACGTTCACAACCACATCTCTCCCACCATCACCTCTTCACTCCACCGCCGCATTGTGTATATATGAATGTTTGTAAAATAAACCAAGTTTTGTTTATAACAAGTGTCTCATTATTCAGTGATAGATGAACATGGTAATTCCAATCAGAGACGCTTACAACAAGCATATGTGTATAAATGTCAAACAAACTATCTCTCTATTCATCGAGATATTCAAAAATCTCTGATAGTTCAATTACAGTCTTGGTGCTAATGCAATAGAATGTACCCTGGCTCTAGATGAAACACTAAGACTCTTCCTAAGACGAACAACAACAAAACAGAATAGACGTCATCATCATACCACCCAGTATATAACAGAAGCACTGTCACAAGAGCGGTTTGAAAAGAGGGCATGTCATCAGATAATTGATAATTTATGCACATCTAAAAAAGTATAAACTAGTGTTGGGCCGATTAATCGGAATCGGAATCCGGAATCAGAAAAATCAACAAATTTGGGGGTTTTGGAATCGGAATTGAAAAAAATTGGTGCCTGTTTTCCAATGCCAAAACAATTCTTTGAATTGTCTTTTTTTTATTTGATTTTATTTAAATACAAAAACCTTCCATTGCTGGTAATAATGATAAAATAATAAATATCTCTTGATTTTTAAATACCAGTAAAGTTCAAATCGGTAGACCCTCTTCCACAAGTGTACATTTACATTTAGGAAAATACCTGCATATTTAACATGTGTTTTTTACAGAAATAGGGGAAAATAGGAACTCTATAGTTAAATATTTAGAGATTTATAAAGAATCGGAATCAGAATTGGTAATTGGATCGGAATTGGTAATTTACTACAGAATTGGTAATTGTATTAGAATCGGGAAAAATATTGGAATCGTCCCATCACTGGTACAAAGGCTTGAGAAGTTCGCATTTACATTGCGGGAAGACATCACACCTGAGAGGATTGATGAGTCGAAGGGATTGTCCAGTAGTTGGACTTAAGTGCCACTTAAGTACTGGGTGGTGTGGCATCTGGAAAGGTATGTAATAAATTTGAGGGGTCCAGAACAGAAGCCACAAGCAAAGTATTGAAAAGTGGCGAGTCATTTATATTCACTTATGGGACCTCGGATAATTTTTCTGCTTACAAGCACAATAAGACACAGCCGGTGAATGGATCTCCCCTTGAGTGGGATGGGGAGCAATTTCAGGTGTGTACCTCACAGTTACCCTCCCCCTCAATTACAGTGGCAGTGACTATGATGCCTGAAACTCATGCAAGATATATACTGAGAAAATCTGATGAGCCAGCGAAGTCATCGGATCTTTGGTTTTGCAGACACAGGGGCCAAGACATGTTTGAGTCGGCCAAAAATCCAGAAACTCCTGGGATATCTAGATGGATACCTCATGTCAACCACCCATTGGATTTGGGGTAAAACGGACAGCCAGTTACACATCAGAGGTGTTTTGTTTCGGTGCATAAAGGTGGGAACGAAAGAAACATAACAGGCCATGTATGTGTCAGTAAACACCTCTGGACTTTATTTATCACAAACGGCCTTGAAAGAGCTAAACTTATTGCCTCCTAATTTTCGTCCTCACTATCATGGAATAACTCTTTGAGAAATAGAAGAGAATTAGCTCCATGTGAATGCTCACACAGAATGTCTGTTCCAAAGAAACCAGAAAACTATCCCATTCAAGCCAACAGAATCCAACAGACAAGAATTGGAACAATGGCTAAAAGAACACTTTAACACAAGTGTATGCAAAATGTGTCTGCATCAACCACTACAGACAATGGAGGGTAAGCTCTTAGAAATAAAATTCCTCCCAGAAGTAACAGTAACGACAACAGAAATTCACACGCCGATACCTGTTCCCCATCGCTGGAAGAAAAAAGTGAAGACTTGTTTTCGGATTCTTTTTCGTTTGTATAACAGTCTTATGTAAACTTTCTTTCCAGTTTCCTCATGGAGGTTCTTTTGTTGGTTCTTGTTTTCTTATGTTTTTAGGTTTAGATTCTGGGAACTCATCAGAAATAGCCTGGTACCCACAATAGTAACACAAAGTTGTTCGAACATGTCTTCCCTCACATATATATATACCCACATGTACGCATGCACATACGCACACACACACACGCACGCATATACACATCCTCATACATACACCCACATTCACATGCATACCCACACACGCTAACGTACACAGATGTACGCGCACATACGCACACATGTACGCACACACAGGAAATGTCACTTCCCCTGAAAGGAATTCTAGACATGCACAGTCAGAACACTCCCCCCACAACACTATTCAACTTCCTCTTTTCTTCCCTTTTTGCCTGGGTTCATCAACCAGACAAGTTCGGCGTCCATAGCTCTTGGCTTGAAGACTTTTCCACGTGGATGACTGCTATCATGAACGCACAGTTTTGCTGAGGCAAACACTCCCTTTCTATTTCCCTTTCTATGTGTGGGACGGCTATTTCTTGTCCTCGACTTCATTCCTTTCTTTTCCACGCATGTAGTCGTCAGCGCCTGAATGAACACGTGTTTCACCTAAACCATTTTATTTCCGACAGAAAATAAACGACATGTTTATTTTATCCAGCAATTATTTTTTATCCAGCAATTATTTTATCCAGAAAATAAACGACATGTTTATTTTATCCAGCAATTGAGTTTTTGTGTCCTTCATTCTATTCGTTTCATTATTTCCTTTTGTAGCGAGTTAGGATATTTATATCCTGGTCTGCAACAAAGTCGATGGCTAATATCCAGGAGACGCATACTTATTGCTCCTCCATAAAAATACAGCAAAATCTATCACTGTTTTTTTAAAAGAAAATTGTATGTTATTACATACATTGTCACCATTTGTATGTTATTACATACATTGTCACCATTTTTTGCATAAGAAATGTTGCACTGGAGTAAAATAGAACCTATACCAGTAGGCACATCGACTACTTGGTGTTCAAGAATGGTGGTCGCAAAAAAAAGGATGGGTCCCCAAGGTGGACAGTGGATCTACAGAAGTATAATGGATGGAGTATTGCTGTCACATCTGGGCAGAAGCTGCAAGGAAGACCTTATTCTGTCTTGGTAGAGTTCAGAATAGACTTTGCAGCCTAGTGGGGGTGCCATTTTCTCTTCCCTGCAACCTCTTTCTCGTTGCAAGCGTGTCTCTATTTTATTGTTATTTTCATAGCAAATGCTCGTCTGAGCTCCAATCTATGATCCCCCCTCGCCAAACATTCACGATAAACACTCATCTGGCTGAAAATACTATCAATAATTCCCCCCACTCTTTATCTGTGCCTAAACCTAAACGTAGATTCCATGAACAAACATTCTTTTTCAGAACTGCACACCTGTGGAACTCTCTTCTATTTACCTGCTTTCGAGCTGAATACAATTTGGTCGTCTTCAAATCCAATGTAAACAAATTCTTGATGAGCCGTTCCCCTTCAGCAATCCAATTTACCAAATTTACACTTCTAACGATGATATTGTCCTTTGGACCACTGTACACTCTTTAACCCTAATCTTCGAGTGGCCTCTGGGCCTTGATAAGTGAAAAAGAAAAAAAAAAGAAGACGCGATGATACCTGCACACACCAGAAAATTGGTACTAAGTGGGGCCGATATAGGTACTGTCGAGCCCCTCAAGGATTCCATGTATCAGGAGATGGGTACACCCACCGGTTTAATGACATCACTGTGGATATGGCTCATAAACCTCAATGTATAGATAACAGCCTCCTATGAGATGACTCAATAGAATCTTCGTTCTGGCACCCGACTGACCATATAAATCACTGTGCCAACAAAGGGATTGTATTTAATCAAGACACGTTTCACTTTTCAAAAATGGAGGGAGGATTCGCAGTGTTTCTAGTTACAATAGAAGCCATCCTTAACTTCTCTACCCCAACAAATATCACTGGGGTTAGATTCTGGTTTGGACTCGTGAACCAGGTGTTGTATGCCTTCTCAAAAGCTGAAGTTATGGCTCCCTTCCGAGAGTTAATGAGGATGAAGAACAGAAAGTTCTGTTTGGATGAAACACGGAAGCACATATTCCAAGAATCAAAGAGAGTGATAGTGGAAAGAATTGAGAAAGATATCCAAACGTTTAAAATAAACAGAGTAACAGGACTTGCGACAGACTATAGTAAAACAGGACTTGTGACAGACTATAGTAAGACAGGACTTGCGACAGACTATAGTAAGACAGGACTTGCGACAGACTATAGTAAGACAGGACTTGCAACAGATTATAGTAACACAGGAGTATCATATTCCTTATTTCAGAAACACTGCAATGAATACAAAAATAAATAAATAGTACTCATGCAGATATTGATCCAGACGAAACTCAGTGTTCGCTCGATTTTCCCCGGAACATAATGTCAACAGCTCGGGTGCTGCTGCTGTCTGACATAACATAAATTTCCGTTCCATTTTTAAAACAACCATAAATAGAGTGTTCTCTGCAATTTTTACAAGGGTATTTTTTTTTTTATGGCATTTTTCACCTTTTTTATGGCTTTCGGATTAAACACCCCCAACCTCCCCAGCTGTTGACGTCCTGTTCCGGGGAAAACCGAGCGAACGCTGAGCTACGTCTGGATCAATATCTGTAAGAATACCTATTTGTTCTGTTACAAACTGTGGCGCCATAAAATTCGAAGCAAGAAAGAAAGAAAGAATGAAAAAAAAAAGAAACAGACTTCAAGAGAGATAATCCATACAAAAAAATCTTGAGTTACTTCCCTTGTTTACCGTTTGGATGGATTATATCTCTTAAAGCTTTTTTTTTTTTGTTTTTTGTTATTTTTTTTAAATTGCATTTTCACCTTATATAAGGCACAGTGTCGGAAATTTATCCTCTTTCAGATAAATTTGACGCGAAAATAACAGCCTGCAAAAAAATAAAAGGATGAAATAAAAGGGGGGGGGGGGGTAAAGAATAAAATATAACGGTCTTGTTTCAAAACAAAGAAGAGATTTTATTTACAATAAAATTAGATGCAAATTCTTCCCTTTGCGGGCATTAAATTCAAAAACAGAGAACACCAACGTAACAACATATAATGAAAAAAAACAAAAAAAAACTGCTGGTTCTTATATTGAAAATGTTGCATCAATGCAATAAATTTTAGAAACGTGCTCACAAATTGTGCCTTTTTCTTTTCTCAATTTAAAGTCTTTCAAAAAATTACACTTTTCCAAAATACGTGCAAACCGTAGCCACATAAATAAAGTCTTCAGAAGTTTGCCTCGTCGCGCCCCAGTGTCCTGTTGCCAGATTATACTTCTTTGAAGAAGGGCTCTGGAAGTTCCGTAGCTGCGCCGGGCAATGAATCCACGTCCATTCTCAAGGCCGCCGGAATCCAAAAGAGGTCTATTTTCGCGCTGGGGCTCATGACATCATCAAGGAGCTAGCATTGCCCTTTTTTTCAAATTAAAGGGAGTTTCGTACAAACACAAAATATACAAAACTAATATCAACAAAAGATACGAATAACAAAAAATCAAATATAAGAACCAGAATAAAAATATAATAAAATGTATACAGCGAGATGCATATTTATTGGTACAAAAAAATTCTAATAATGGAGCCACTTGGGTGTAGGAGGCTACTGTCTGGGACAAAATTTGCGGGGATACTATGTAGGGAGTTGAGCAGCAAGGTGTCTGTTTTCATTACACTTGAACTTCCGCATGTCAGTACAGTCAAGTAAGAAGAAAACCGGGAGGAAATTCCAAAGTCTAGCAGTTCAAGGGAGAAAACTGTTAGATTAGAAGGCTTTTTGGCATCTGGGGATCTCTACTGTGTAGGGGTGGGATTTTGCTGCTTGTCAGGTTTGTCGGCGGGGGGGGGGGACTATTTATGTTGAGAGAGTACAAGGGCTTGTAGTTCATCAGAACACCTACCATTAAAATACTTGTAAAACAGGCAGAGAGATGCAACATTTCATTGATGGGACAAAGATTGAAGCTTAGCAGACAGTGTGGGACTTATTCGGTTGGCGACTCTTTTTTGAATCCTGTCTAAGAGTGAGAGACTAGTAGCACATGCGCCAACCCAAATGTGACAACAATACTCCATACGTGGTTGAATGCTGGCCTTTTAGAGGTACAGGATACTCTCAGACGTAAGTAACTTTCTAGCACAGTAGAGAGGGCCCGCCTCTCTCGTGGGGGCACCTTTGTGGCCTTCGGGCCAAGATTGGGGTGTAGTGTCTGTTCCGGCAGATGCTGCAAGCAAAGACCATTGCCCTTGTGGCAATCTTCTGGTCCATGTAGGGGCAACCCTACTTGGGCCAGTTGGCAAATCACTATCCAGCTCCCATTTCTCACCTCTCGGTAGCTGGTCCCCTTTTTCCCTTCCCCCCTCCTCTTCACTCCTCACATTAAAAATCGACCTTGTGCCTAATTTTCTCGGTGAGGGAGCAAATAAATATCGCCCACCTTCCTCACAGCAGCCTTGGTAATTATGATGGCAACTGCTATCGGCTATCTGCTGGGTGCTTTTACAGAATAAGAACATAATGGACAACTAGCAAACAAAGAGATTTGGCAAGGAGTACAAAAAATAAACAAATAACAAACTGTTCTATTATAGACTGTGGTGCCACAAAATTCAAAGCAATGACCCCCCCCCCCCCAAAAAAAAAAACAGGCTTCAAGAGAGATAATCTATACAAAAAACTCTTGAATTATTTTCCTTGTTTGGTAAAAGCAAACAAGGGAAGTAATTCAAATAATTTTTCGAAGGGATTATCTCCCTTGAAATTGCAAAATTATTATTTGTTTTTTACTTAAAAACAAAAAAAAAATCTGACCCCTAACGAAGGTGTAATTCGACATTAAGTGCTTATATATATATATATATATATATATATATATATATATATATATATATATATATATATATATATATATATATATTTAATTTTCTTATTTTGTTTTTGCTGGGGATGGGGCATTCAACTAGATGCCAGACGTTGTTGTTCACCCGCTATCACATTACAACCGAGGTGGAAACGCTCATCTTTCATCTCAACAGTTTCGTCATTTTTCGTTTTGCATGTGACCACAAAACTTTCGTTTAAAAAAATGAAAATGCGGTGCTTCCGGGCTTCCCTTGTTTAAGTTACATTACAAAATAATAATGGCGGATCGTTGGATCGTGAAATCGTGAATGTTTCATGTTCTAATGGAGTAATATGTTACTAATTCCAACATGGCAATTAAGTAGATAACATGGATTGGCAGGATTGCAGTTTACAGGGAAATCAAGGGACGCAACTCCTGCCAAACTAAAAAGGACGCAAACAGAATCACCGGGGGGCACCTTTTTTTTTTTTTTTTTTTTTTTTTATTACATTTTCACCCCAAACAAGGCAAATTGCCACTTTGGTGTAGGGGGCTACTATCAGGGGCAACAACTACTGGGGTACTATGTAGGGATTTGGGCAGCAAGGTGTCGGTTCACGTTACACTTGAACTTCTGCACGTCAGTACTGTTGGGGAAGCAGGGACCTGGAATGGAATTCCAGAGTCTTGCGGTTCTGGGGAAGAAACTATTGGAGTAAAAAGATCTTTTACATCTAGGGACCTCTACAGTGTGGGGGTGGGATCTAGTAGCCTGTCGGGTTTGTCGAGGGTGCTCGCGTCGTGGGGGCACAAGTGATTGCAGTTCATCAGAGCATTCACCACTAAAATACTTGTAGAACAGGCAGAGGGATGCAACATTTCGTCGATGGGACAGAGGCTGAAGCTTAGATGCCAGTTCAGGGCCTATCAGATTTGCGACTCTCTTTTGAACCTTGTCAAGGAGCGAGAGACTAGTAGCACTAGTAGCACCTGTTTCAATTTTTCTTTTTCTTGTTAATTTAAATGAACTGTTTGAATAAGTTATTTTTTTAACAAAGGAAGAACATAGAACTTTATAAAACAGTTATAAATTATTTTAAGAAAGAATTATTTTAATAACATAGAATTATTTGAAGAACATAGAATTTTATTAAACAGTTAATTTTTAAAACGAAAAACAGTTATGAATTATTTTAAGAAAGAATTATTTGAAGAACATAGAATTATTTGAAGAACATAGAACTTTATTAAACAGTTAATTTTTAAAACGAATACTGTTCGCTGATGCATCTGATGATTCGTGGAAAACATTAACCCTTCTCTCTTTTTCGCCATAAAAATTCCATCAGATGCAAGCCGAACATATTTTGTCGATTCCCGAACTTTCGTATATGTTTTTTGGCGTGTGACCATAGTCCTTCAATAGTCTGTGTGTGCACTGAAGGGTCCAACGGATCAACGAAGTTGTCTTCGTGGACGACAGTGTCGTGCTCATAAATTCCTTGAGCGAGTCGATCAAGTCCTTGGTAAGCCGCCCAACCGTCAGAAATAATTCTTGTTCCTGGCAGGCACCATGAATTTATAATTGGAAACAGGGTATCTCGATCCCTATTTCCCACTATTGCGAAATTGCACAAATTCGAGCCTCTTTCCACTGCGCCAAAAAGCCAAACGCCCTTCCTCACACGTCCCCTATTATACTTTCGTCGGAAAAAATATGACTCATCCACCTCCACTTCTTTAGGTGTCGAATGTTCGTCTCTCCCACCTAACATGATGGGATGGTCCAGCATGTCCTGTTCACAGACTTCTCTTATGAATGACATCCAATCTACGATTGTATGGTTACTCACACTTGCTTCCTGTTTAATTTTAATCTGCGGCATCTCCATGCTCCAACTGAGCAAAATAACTAAAATCTGCTTTATTGTCAGATGACTTCTCTGTAAGAAGGAATCCATCCTTGGCAAACCACCCTTCTTACAGACAGGACACTTCCACGCAAAACCATCCCCTTTGGCTCCGTTTTTATAGAGAATTCGATCTCTCTCACACGAGCTGCAGAAACTCCGATTCGGTATGAGTCCCAATGAGGCCGCTGTTTGTAACTATACCTCGTTATTTGGTGGCAGCAAATTATACAAATGCTCATAGGTCCACTTCTGCTCTTCCACTTCAGTCGTAGACATAACGTGGTCAACGATAGTAGTTCTCATTTTGGTAAAAAAAATAAAAACGTAAAGAATAAAAGTATAATAAAAGATTGTAAAAACAAAAAATTAAAGAAGAAAATAATTTAGAAGTAAAACGAATAAAAAACAAAGGAATTAGAAAGAAATGAACTATTCAAAAGAAATCTTAAAACTTGTTATATTATTCCACGTGTAGTAGGTTCGGTTAAAATTCGTAATTTAAAAATTGAAACAGGTGCCCCCCCCCCCGGTGATTCTGTTTGCGTCCTTTTTAGTTTGGCAGGAGTTGCGTCCCTTGATTTCCCTGTAAACTGCAATCCTGCCCATGGATTTTAGTTAATATTCAATATTTTGATATTCGATTTTCGTTATTATTCAGAACAAATACCAAAAAGGTTATGCAGCATTTGCATGACAAATCTACTTTGTTTGTATTTACGTGTGTTGTATACTGAGGTTGTATATAATATGTACATGTGTCTAAACTTGTGCATTGTCTAGTGCAGGGGTTACCAAACTACAGCCCACAGGCCGAATTCGGTCCGCGACATCAGAACATTAACTCTTATAAACAACTTTCAATGAATTATAATTTAGTGGCGGCGGGGGTGGGCGGCATAAAATATGCGAAAGTCTTTTCTAGTCTCACACAAAAATACGCGTTCACATCTCAAGCCATATTTCTTGTCACATACATACGCACACACAAGCATTCATTCTTTCAACAGTAAATAAACGACATGTTTATCTTATCCAGCAATTCAGTCTTTTTTTCCTTTATTCCATTATTTTCTTTTGTAGCGGGATTAGGATATATACATCCTAGTCCTCTACAAATATGCTTAGATATGATATTTTAATTTGTCCTGATTTCGTATATATTATTATAGAGTCGATTTCAAAAGTAAATTTTTTTTTTAATTTGTCCTGATTTCGTATATATTATTATAGAGTCGATTTCAAAAGTAAATTTTTTTTTAATTTGTCCTGATTTCGTATATATTATTGTAGAGTCGATTTCAAAAGTAAAAATTTTTTTTTTAATTTGTCCTGATTTCGTATATATTATTATAGAGTCGATTTCAAAAGTAATTTTTTTTTAATTTGTCCTGATTTCGTATATATTATTATAGAGTCGATTTCAAAAGTAAATTTTTTTTAATTTGTCCTGATTTCGTATATATTATTATAGAGTCGATTTTAAAAGTAAAATTTTTTTTAATTTGTCCTGATTTCGTATATATTATTATAGAGTCGATTTCAAAAGTAAATTTTTTTTTTAATTTGTCCTGATTTCGTATATATTATTATAGAGTCGATTTCAAAAGTAAATTTTTTTTTAATTTGTCCTGATTTCGTATATATTATTATAGAGTCGATTTCAAAAGTAAATTTTTTTTTAATTTGTCCTGATTTCGTATATATTATTATAGAGTCGATTTCAAAAGTAATTTTTTTTTTAATTTGTCCTGATTTCGTATATATTATTATAGAGTCGATTTCAAAAGTAAATTTCTTTTTAATTTGTCCTGATTTCGTATATATAATTATAGAGTCGATTTCAAAAGTAAATTTTTTTTTAATTTGTCCTGATTTCGTATATATTATTATAGAGTCGATTTCAAAAGTAAATTTTTTTTTAAATTCGTCCTGATTTCGTATATATTATTATAGAGTCGATTTCAAAAGTAATTTTTTTAATTTGTCCTGATTTCGTATATATTATTATAGAGTCGATTTCAAAAGTAAAAATTTTTTTTTTAATTTGTCATGATTTCGTATATATTATTATAGAGTCGATTTCAAAAGTAAAACTTTTTTTTAATTTGTCCTGATTTCGTATATATTATTATAGAGTCGATTTCAAAAATAAATTTTTTTTTAATTTGTCCTGATTTCGTATATATTATTATAGAGTCGATTTCAAAAGTAATTTTTTTTTAATTTGTCCTGATTTCGTATATATTATTATAGAGTCGATTTCAAAAGTAAAATTTTTTTTTTAATTTGTCCTGATTTCGTATATATTATTATAGAGTCGATTTCAAAAGTAAAACTTTTTTTTAATTTGTCCTGATTTCGTATATATTATTATAGAGTCGATTTCAAAAGTAATTTTTTTTAATTTGTCCTGATTTCGTATATATTATTATAGAGTCGATTTTAAAAGTAAATTTTTTTTTAATTTGTCCTGATTTCGTATATATTATTATAGAGTCGATTTCAAAAGTAAAAAAAATTTTTAATTTGTCCTGATTTCGTATATATTATTATAGAGTCGATTTCAAAAGTAAAAAAAAAAATTAATTTGTACTGATTTCGTATATATTATTATAGAGTCGATTTCAAAAGTAAAACTTTTTTTTAATTTGTCATGATTTCGTATATATTATTATAGAGTCAATTTCAAAAGTAAAAAAAATTTTAATTCGTCCTGATTTCGTATATATTATTATAGAGTCGATTTCAAAAGTAAAAAAAATTTTTAATTCGTCCTGATTTCGTATATATTATTATAGAGTCGATTTCAAAAGTAAAACTTTTTTTTTTTAATTTGTCCTGATTTCGTATATATTATTATAGAGTCGATTTCAAAAGTAAAAATTTTTTTTTTAATTTGTCCTGATTTCGTATATATTATTATAGAGTCGATTTCAAAAGTAAAACCTTTTTTTAATTTGTCCTGATTTCGTATATATTATTATAGAGTCGATTTCAAAAGTAAAAAATTTTTTAATTTGTCCTGATTTCGTATATATCATTATAGAGTCGATTTCAAAAGTAAAAAAAAAAATTTAATTTGTACTGATTTCGTATATATTATTACAGAGTCGATTTCAAAAGTAAAAAAAAAATTTAATTCGTCCTGATTTCGTATATATTATTATAGAGTCGATTTCAAAAGTAAAAAAAAATTTTAATTTGTACTGATTTCGTATATATTATTACAGAGTCGATTTCAAAAGTAAAAAAAAAATTTAATTTGTCCTGATTTCGTATATATTATTATAGAGTCGATTTCAAAAGTAAAACTTTTTTTTAATTTGTCCTGATTTCGTATATATTATTATAGAGTCGATTTCAAAAGTAAAACTTTTTTTTAATTTGTCCTGATTTCGTATATATTATTATAGAGTCGATTTCAAAAGTAAAAAAAAAATTTAATTTGTACTGATTTCGTATATATTATTATAGAGTCGATTTCAAAAGTAAAAAAAAAATTAATTTGTCCTGATTTCGTATATATTATTATAGAGTCGATTTCAAAAGTAAAAAATTTTTTTTTAATTTGTCATGATTTCGTATATATTATTATAGAGTCGATTTCAAAAGTAAAAATTTTTTTTAATTTGTCCTGATTTCGTATATATTAATATAGAGTCGATTTCAAAAATAAATTTTTTTTTAATTTGTCCTGATTTCGTATATATTATTATAGAGTCGATTTCAAAAGTAATTTTTTTTTTAATTTGTCCTGATTTCGTATATATTATTATAGAGTCGATTTCAAAAGTAAAAATTTTTTTTTTAATTTGTCCTGATTTCGTATATATTATTATAGAGTCGATTTCAAAAGTAAAACTTTTTTTTAATTTGTCCTGATTTCGTATATATTATTATAGAGTCGATTTCAAAAGTAATTTTTTTTAATTTGTCCTGATTTCGTATATATTATTATAGAGTCGATTTTAAAAGTAAAATTTTTTTTAATTTGTCCTGATTTCGTATATATTATTATAGAGTCGATTTCAAAAGTAAAAAAAAATTTTAATTTGTCCTGATTTCGTATATATTATTATAGAGTCGATTTCAAAAGTAAAAAAAAAAATTAATTTGTACTGATTTCGTATATATTATTATAGAGTCGATTTCAAAAGTAAAACTTTTTTTTAATTTGTCCTGATTTCGTATATATTATTATAGAGTCAATTTCAAAAGTAAAAAAAATTTTAATTCGTCCTGATTTCGTATATATTATTATAGAGTCGATTTCAAAAGTAAAAAAATTTTTTAATTCGTCCTGATTTCGTATATATTATTATAGAGTCGATTTCAAAAGTAAAACTTTTTTTTTTAATTTGTCCTGATTTCGTATATATTATTATAGAGTCGATTTCAAAAGTAAAAATTTTTTTTTAATTTGTCCTGATTTCGTATATATTATTATAGAGTCGATTTCAAAAGTAAAACTTTTTTTTAATTTGTCCTGATTTCGTATATATTATTATAGAGTCGATTTCAAAAGTAAAAAAAAAATTTAATTTGTACTGATTTCGTATATATTATTACAGAGTCGATTTCAAAAGTAAAAAAAAATTTTAATTTGTCCTGATTTCGTATATATTATTATAGAGTCGATTTCAAAAGTAAAACTTTTTTTTAATTTGTCCTGATTTCGTATATATTATTATAGAGTCGATTTCAAAAGTAAAAAAAAAATTTAATTTGTACTGATTTCGTATATATTATTATAGAGTCGATTTCAAAAGTAAAAAAAAAATTAATTTGTCCTGATTTCGTATATATTATTATAGAGTCGATTTCAAAAGTAAAAAAAAATTTTAATTTGTCCTGATTTCGTATATATTATTATAGAGTCGATTTCAAAAGTAAAAAAAAAATTTAATTTGTCCTGATTTCGTATATATTATTATAGAGTCGATTTCAAAAGTAAAAAAAATTTTTAATTTGTCCTGATTTCGTATATATTATTATAGAGTCGATTTCAAAAGTAAAAAAAAAATTTAATATGTACTGATTTCGTATATATTATTATAGAGTCGATTTCAAAAGTAAAACTTTTTTTTAATTTGTCCTGATTTCGTATATATTATTATAGAGTCAATTTCAAAAGTAAAAAAAAATTTAATTTGTCCTGATTTCGTATATATTATTATAGAGTCGATTTCAAAAGTAAAAAAAATTTTTTTAATTTGTCCTGATTTCGTATATATTATTATAGAGTCGATTTCAAAAGTAAAAAAAAAATTTAATTCGTCCTGATTTCGTATATATTATTACAGAGTCGATTTCAAAAGTAAAAAAAAAAATTAATTTGTCCTGATTTCGTATATATTATTATAGAGTCGATTTCAAAAGTAAAAAAAAAAATTTAATTCGTCCTGATTTCGTATATATTATTATAGAGTCGATTTCAAAAGTAAAATTTTTTTTTTTATTTTGTCCTGATTTCGTATATATTATTATAGAGTCGATTTCAAAAGTAAAACTTTTTTTTAATTTGTCCTGATTTCGTATATATTATTATAGAGTCGATTTCAAAAGTAAAAAAAAAAATTTTAATTTGTACTGATTTCGTATATATTATTATAGAGTCGATTTCAAAAGTAAAAAAAAAATTTAATTCGTCCTGATTTCGTATATATTATTATAGAGTCGATTTCAAATGTAAAAAAAAAAATTAATTTGTACTGATTTCGTATATATTATTACAGAGTCGATTTCAAAAGTAAAAAAAAAATTTAATTTATCCTGATTTCGTATATATTATTATAGAGTCGATTTCAAAAGTAAAACTTTTTTTTAATTTGTCCTGATTTCGTATATATTATTATAGAGTCGATTTCAAAAGTAAAAAAAAAAAATTTAATTTGTCCTGATTTCGTATATATTATTATAGAGTCGATTTCAAAAGTAAAAAAAAAAAATTTAATTTGTCCTGATTTCGTATATATTATTATAGAGTCGATTTCAAAAGTAAAAAAAAAAATTTAATTGGTCCTGATTTCGTATATATTATTATAGAGTCGATTTCAAAAGTAAAAAAAAAAAATTTAATTTGTCCTGATTTCGTATATATTATTATAGAGTCGATTTCAAAAGTAAAACTTTTTTTTAATTTGTCCTGATTTCGTATATATTATTATAGAGTCGATTTCAAAAGTAAAAAAAAAATATTTGTGTGCCATCAGCTAGAAGCGAAACCAAAAGTAAAAAAACTGTAACATTCAAAGCTGGTGACGTTACCACGGTATCAACGTGACACGCATATGAATTGATTAAAAATTAAAAATAAACTAAGATGTAATGCACAAAATGTACAGAGATTTATTCAATTTTTACTCAATTTTGACCCCTGAAAAACTATTTTAATCGGCTAAAGACCCATAAAAGAACGGCCCATAAAAAAAATCCAATAATACGAGACCCCTAGCGCCGCTTTGCGACTTTTAGTTTCGGGAGAGGTGGAGTTTGGAAATATG